>NC_089754.1:47112270-47127270 GCF_040412425.1 Macrobrachium rosenbergii
TTTCAAGTACGTTGTCCAATTATTTGTCTAGACTTTTACATTCGACTAAATTTTCTTCAAACTTGATATTTTCCTTCCTAAAATCACTGGTAGATTGCTCTGATATCAAAACCTAACGTTACGATCAATAGTTATTGACGCAGAAAACACAGGTTTTATTAATGCATTTTGCAAGAAGTAACATTACTGTTGAAAACATTCTTGCTTTGCTTAAAAAACTGAAAATTCTTCCACATTTTATATGTGAAAGACGCAACATTTAACTTTAACAACGATGAAAAGAAAATATAGAACAAAGACTTTCTTTAAACACAATGACTTTGGAAATGATCAACGTATGACGCAATGCAAACTTTCACCTTGGCAAATACAAAGCATTACAGATCTAATATTGATTCAGCGAAAGAGTGGAGGCACTGCAGATATCAGTAAGAATTCACATCAACTTCCATTTTCACGAGGGAATATACGATACGCCAGGTACTGGTCGTCGGTAACACAATCAATTACTCATTTCGTTTCCCTTTCATTTGTATCTTTCCTTTATCCAGGCCGTTGGGGGCTGGAAAACAAAGCGGTGGCAAATGTGATGGAAACATGACTAAGGCCTTTTGTTCGGATCTCATTTACGATCAACCGTCCCCAGTTACGATAAACTTACTTGATCTGCATCACCTTACCTCTCTCGCTTCGCAAAGACAATCCGGTGATCAAACAGTCAACTGTAATTCGTTGTAATAAACGACACAGTACAGTACTGATCAAAATACAGGGTGCCAATGTTTGTGTAATCGTGCGCCTGGCAGCGCCTCGAGTCAGGGACTTGCCCTTCCAGGGAGGAGCAGCAGGCAGCTGACTGCCCAAGACTGTAGTCGTCACTGGTCCAAGGAGGAAAGTGTTCGTTGTCTTGTTGTATGTCCCGTCGCTGTGTCTGAATGTCTTGCCAGCGTGTCTGTGTTCCGTTTAAATCCACAAAGCCCTGTCCACCTGTCATTTTCTCACTTGTATAAAACTGCAGTTTCTCATCGCGTGTCTAGTGATACTGTCATTATCCCACAAAAGAGAGAGGCTGGTTCCAATCACGCTTGCTTGCTTTGATCAAGCAACTAATTTGCCCTCGGAGCCGACGATAATGTGTATCTGTTAAAATCGACTGCACTGGGTGACAATTAAGTACGTTCATTCCAGCAACGTTAAACTTTCAACGGCTGTCATCCAAGAACCGTAATTTGATTCCGATAAACGTAGTTTTCGACATTCCAGAGAGGTTGCGTCATAGGCTCTGGTGGGGTTACGTTTTCCCGGCTGTCGTAAAAAATTGCAAATAACCCTCCTGTACAGTACACCCGTGTGGCAATCGCTTGCTTTAGATGCATTTTACTGGCTCCTGCAGTCAATAAGTTCCACTGTGATGTGTCATTCACGCCAGGGCGAATCGAGGAGGGTCCAGCGCTGCCATCTGACCCCAAGCAAAGAGAGATGAAACTCAAATATTATTAGCATACCATTTAGCGGTAGTACTCAGCAGGGCGCCTGTTGCTTTGCTAGCCTTGCAGGCAACGTAAGGTTTTCGACCCGCTATTGGTCATAACGTATAACCTTTTGTTTCTCTTGACCCGACAAAACAACAGATACGTCAGCGAGGGCCTTCTAAATAAATCCTACATCCATCCAAACCAAAAGTTCGTTGTTATTTGTAAATTTTTATGCAGAGTGATGACCACATACGTTAATCTTGATCCTCCTAGAGGTTGCTGACACGGGGAGAGATGTGCAGAGCTTTGGTTAGACAGCCTAAGGACAAGCGACCCTGGCGTAGCACGTAACAGAACCCCAGACTTGACAAAAAGATTGGAGAAAACACACGTAGACAGATTTACTACCATTAGATAAAACAAATAATAAGTGACTCAACAACAGTGGGAGAGTGTTATGAAAAAAGCATTAGCGAAGCGAAGCCTCTAGGGACAAGGAGTAAGGAGAAACTGACGAGAACAGAAAGCAACCACTCGCATTCTACCCAAGAAGAACGACTCAAACCTCTCTCAAAGATGGCTTCTCAAGGAGCACACCCCGCCTGCCTCTTCCTGGCCCTCACTCTGCTCGTGACGGCGGCGGCGACGGTGATCCTATGCACTGCCATCCTCACCAACCACTGGGAGCTCATCAGCTTCGACAGGGAAGCCGTGGAGGCCATTGCGGCCAAGTTCAACGATACCCATACCCTCGAATGGCTGTGGGATGGGAAGGTCGGAAAGGTGAGAGGGAAAAAAATAAACGATTGATTTTCAGGAAATCAGTAAGTGAAGGTTATTATTTGTTATTTAAATGTTATTTAAATGCGTGTGCGCACACAGACAGACAGCCAGACACCACACACACACACACACACACACACACACACACACACATATATATATATATATATATATATATATATATATATATATATATATATATATATTATATGTAAATATATTAGAAATAATCGACACACAATCACGTGTGGAACAGAAATAAATCTCTGACTCACATCAGGATCGAACACAAGTCTTTCAATTGAAAGGCAAGGGCGCTGCCCACTAGACCACACAAGTCATAGAAGAATTTGGAACCTGAGTGCCACTGCGCACAAGGAATTACCTAGGTAAGCTAACTGCTTGCATACCAGCGCGCTGAGTCGGGAAGTTGGGGAAAACACGCAGTTAGCTTGCACAGGTAATTCCTTGTGTGCAGTGGCACTCAGGTTCCAACTTCTTTTATGAATTGTGTGGCCTAGTCGGCAGCGCCCTTTCAATTGAAAGACCTTGGTTCGATCCTGATGTGATTCAGAAATTATATATATATATATATATATATATATATATATATATATATATATATATATATATATATATATATATATTATATAGAACTTACAAGTCAGTTTTACTTCTTTATGTCTTCACATTTTGTATATGCTTGTCACTACAAAGCCTGAGCTCCAAATGAAGAAACAAGCATGTAGAGTAAATGGATGTAAATATTGAGTTGTTTATAAAATCATGAATGTTCATCAAATGTTGACGTAGACAGAAAGTACAAGAATTTAATGTGAAACCAGACATTTCTATTATTTTATAGATCCATTTGAATATTTAACATTTACTTCCACACAGGTCCTAGGTCTTTTAATATCACCAGAGAGAATACGGACCGTGATTTATCGAGATCCGACCAAATTCCAGGTACTGAAGCAATTCGGTGCTGTAATGATATTGACACTGCAAACACGCTTAGTTTATCGGTGTCAGAGCCGTAAATGGTCAATTAGTGTTTTCCTTTTCTTTTTTCTTTTTGGATATTCTTATGCCACTGAATGAATATGTATACCTGTTATTTTTCTCAGCTGTCAGGGAAAGTAAATGAATATGTATATCTGCTATTTGGATACTCTCATGCCACTGAATGAATATGTATACCTGTTATTTTTCTCAGCTGTCAGGGAAAGTAAATGAATATGTATATCTGCTATTTGGATACTCTCATGCCACTGAATGAATATGTATACCTGTTATTTTTCTCAGTTGTCAGGGAAAGTAAATGAATATGTATATCTGCTATTTTCTCCCTCTGTCAAGGAAAGCAATGGTCAGAATGCAAGGATACAGAAAGAGTACTAAGCATTGAATTATAGACTATTAAGCATACCAGAGTTTAGATACTAGCACAGGTTTTAGAAAGTTCAAACATTGAGAATTCTATCACTTTTGCAAGGGAAGACTGATGGCTATATAATTCTTTTATGACGAACATAGGGCAAGACTTAATTCCCAAAGGCAACCCCCTTCTATTATAGTATGTAAAGTAGTATGAATAAGGGACAACGAAACTGCTAACGAAGAGCAGAGTAATAATTTATGCATTTCCTCCATAATATCGAAGAGGAACAAGCATTCGGAAATTAATACTCCGACCTAACTGACAGGTGGTGCCGCCAGTGCACCTCTCGAAGTGCACTGTTGGCGTTACTAAAAGGTTCTTTGCAGCGTCCCTTCGGTCCCTAGCTGCAACCCCTTTCATTCCTTTTACTGTACCTCCATTCATATTATCTTTCTTCCAACTTACTATCCACCCTCTCCTAACATCTATTTCATAGTGAAACTGCGAGGTTTACTTCCTATTGCACCTTTCAGACCTACCTACTCTCAATTTCCTTTCCAGCGCTGAATGACCTCATAGGTCCCAGTGCTTGGCCTTTAGCCTAAACTCTATGTTCCACTCCATTGGATAGAAAGTAGCTAAAAGCTCTTCCGCCTAAACAAAGATTCTGAGTATTTCGGTGCATATGCAATTTACCCTACGTCAAAGGAGTTTTTTTGTTTTTTTACCGTATTCACGTTTGATGAGCAATACAACAATGGCCTTTATGTAACCTGAGTTCAAGGGCTATTATCGGAAAATCAATTGGCCTCTCAAAAGGCGGACTGCAAGCAGTCTTTTGCACCAGTGTCCCTGAGTTGTGCTCGCACGCCGCTGGCGAAGTGTGTACGAAACAAATATGTTTTATTTTTTTTTATGGGAAGTAAACGCGTTCATTTACAAAAGCAAATAAAAAATGGGCCGAAGTTTCTTCAGCGCAATCGAGTTTTCTGTACAGCCGCCACAGCGTATAATCAAGGCCACCGAGAATAGATCTATCTTTCGGTGGTCTCGATATAATGCTGTATGAGCCGCGGCCCATGAAACTTTAACCACGGCCCGGTGGTGGCCTGGCCTATATCGTTGCCAGAAGCACTTTTATGGCTAACTTTAACCTTAAATAAAAAAAAACTACTGAGGCTAGAAGGCTGCAATTTGGTACGTTTGATGGTTGAAGGGTGGATGATCAACATACCAATTTGCAGCCCTCTAGCCTCAGTAGTTTTTAAGATCTGAGGGCGGACAGAAAAAGTGCGGACAGCAAAAAGTGCAGACGGACAGACAAAGCAGGCACAATAGTTTTCTGTTACAGAAAACTAAAAATGACCTTGTTTACATATCAAGTTGCAATGACTAAATTTTCAATGTCTCTCAAATGGGAGGAAAGCGATTAATCTTGCATCCGGTGAGTTTTGATATTCTGTGAATTATTGATTACTTTTGTTTAGGCTTTTAAAATCTTATTGCCGGTAAATTTCAAAGCAAAATTGTCAATATTATCCCACTTTAAAATAGCCTTAGATCCCAGCTTCAAAAGGCAACACACTTCATACTTAATAAACCCCATTAATCACTGATATCTATTACGAAAATGATAAAAAAATTGCAAAGACTTTCGTCAAATGTCTAAGCGTAAGTACGGAGCTATAACTAGTCTTAGAAAGCATGAGAGAAAGAAGGTTTTTTTTGTCATCTTTTGGCGATAACTTGCAGTTCGGAGACTAAGAATAAAAAGGCTCTTCGTCAATCATTTCGACTAAAGCACGAAACCTAATATTAATTTGTTCATGGATCCAATATTATTTATTAATGAAAAACGTATTCAGTAACCTTCAGAAACCAATTACTTGTTAATACGATATCCAAAGCGCTTCAGAATGAATACTTGGTCTGTGAGACGCAGGGGAAATGTAGCACGGCGTATTTTCTAAGTTCCCCCTCGCTGTTGGCATGTGTATTTGCATAATTATATAAACGAAACAACAATGAATAAATATATGTGTATATATATATTCTTATATATATATAATTATATGTATATATGTGTATATATATGTATATATACATACATACGTACATACACACACATATATACATGTTATAAAAACGATATTAAATGCATGGCTTATAAAATGTGCATATATACAGGCCCCTGATTACGTAAACAATATATTAGATCACACGTGCAGGCGAACACACGCATACAGACACACACACACACATTGTATATATATATATATATATATATATATATATATATATATATATATATATATATATATATATATATATATATATATATATATATATATATATATATATATATATATATATATATATATATATATATATATATATATATATATATATATATATATATATATATATATATATATATATATATATATATATATATATATATATATATATATATATATACACACACACACATACACACACATACATATATATATATATATATATATATATATATATATATATATATATATATATATATATATATATATATATATATATATATATGTGTGTGTGTGTGTGTGTGTGTGTGTGTGTGTGTGTGTGTGCATAAACAAATATATATTACGTCGTGCAGCCATTTTGAACCGTTACATAGCAAGTGGAATTTTATCCGAAATCGATCACACAGCTACAGGTGAACCATCGAATTTTTTATTAATTTATTTTTTTTTTCTTTCTTTTTTTTTTTTTTTACTGAGCAGCACCACTTTCTGGCTGACAAAGGAGACTTGGAACTCGTGGAACTATAACGCGATAATAAAATACTTTGCACGAACTCAGTTATGCGGAGTTTCACATTGATCGTGTCTAATGATCGAGTTTTTTTTTTTTTTTTTACGTTTACCTCGAATTCCGGGAAAAGTATGCTGAATTCACTAAAAGTTAATAGTTGACGCCCGGAACACTTGCTGACAAAGCAGCACCCTGCGTGTGTTAGTCCAAGAGAATATTTTTTTTATATGAAACATTCTCGCGTTTTCCTGTGAGCGTATTTTTTCACCTATGTCAAATTTAAAATAAATATAGCTTTGAGATTATCGTAAATGTGTTTGTTGGTATTAATAAAATACCTCTTCTCTCATTTGTCTTACGTTTAATTGCGTCGTGTTCAAAGCTTGTATTGAAAACAAATATAATACCCATTAGATCCAAAGATTAACGAAGGGAAATTCATCTGGATACCAAGATCCTACAATAATCCCTATTCAACAAATTTAAAGTCGTCATATTCGTAACAAGAGCGTCCGGAAATCGCAAACCTCAGCCAAAAGAACAATCAACAACCCCCCCCACCCCCGCCAACCTCTTCCCCTCCCTAACAGGGCTTTATTTTCTCGAGATGTAACCGAGTACGAGACCCTTCCCTGAAGAAAGCGGGACGCCATATCTTAAAAACTAACCATAGAATCTTCTTGAAAATAATCTCATTATGTTTCCCACACCCAAATTACCGTTCTGAGCAAAATGTAACTAACCTAACCCAACTTAACACAACCTAACCTAACATACGGGCATGGCAAAAAAAAAAAAAAAAAAAAAAAAAAACGGGGCAGGTGCAATACTAGTTTACATCTCAGGAATTTGCAACTGGGCTATCCTAAAAAGGTACCCTTATCTTGATCTCCCCTAAAAGCCATAATATTATCATTTTGTTGCCATCACGAACGGACGAACAAACAGACAAGCGTCCAACATTCCAGACAAGAAAACAAACAGGCAAACGAACAGGCCCAAAAATATGACCTACTCGGACGAAGATAAATCGTGGAAATTCCGAACTCGAGAGTCGCTGGTTTAATCGGTCCCTATGTCATTTTTTTTTTTCTATATGTAGAATTCTCTTACTTCTTTTAACCTGCTCCCAGAAATGGTAATCTTGGTCTCTTCATTACGAAATTACAAATGCTCTTGGAAATGGCCTTTTTTGGCTTACTTTTTTCGTTATTCATTATCTACGAAGTTTTATTATCATTATCGTTCATTTACTTGTACCTTAGTACTTGCTTTACTTCTGTCGGAACTTATTTTTTTTTCTAGTTTCTCGTAACCTGTCCGTTACTCATTTTCTTGCTTCTTTAATGTCTTTATCCTTTCCATTGCTTCTTTCTACGATTAACTTTAGTTAAAGACTCTGCTTTCTTTTATTTCTTTTGTGCTGCATCAAATAATCCTATTGTGCCTTTCAGGTTTTATTTTCTTTTCATAAATTTTTCCATTTCTACATATTCTCCGCTACGCATCGTCTAGTAAATATTAAATGCTAAAAAATTCAACATTTAAATAAAGAAGGCGTACAAGAACTTTCTTAGTCGAGTAAATATTAAATGCTTAAAAATTCAACATTCAAATAAAGAAGGCGTACAAGAACTTTCTTAGTCGAGTAAATATTAAATGCTAAAAAATTCAACATTCAAATAAAGAGATGTACAAGAACTTTCTTAGTCGAGTAAATATTAAATGCTTAAAAATTCAACATTCAAATAAAGAGATGTACAAGAACTTTCTTAGTCGAGTAAATATTAAATGCTAAAAAATTCAACATTCAAATAAAGAGATGTACAAGAACTTTCTTAGTCGAGTAAATATTAAATGCTAAAAAATTCAACATTCAAATAAAGAGATGTACAAGAACATCAACTCATCCGCTGATTGTTGGAGAGAGACTTAAAGAAGTTCCTCCCATGCCTTCCCTTCGTCTCCAGAGCCATAACTGCAGTGTCACTGGGAATACGATCATTTAGGAGTGGTCTCTCTCTCTCTCTCTCTCTCTCTCTCTCTCTCTCTCTCTCTCTCTCTCTCTCTCTCTCTGTCTGTGTCGTCGAAAAATTTTATGGGTCGGAAATTGAACTCTTAAAGAAAGCATCTCTGGAGGGGTTCCTTGACACTAATTGTTTTAGACCCTCCCATCTAATGGGAGAACAGAGCTCGACCCGAAACTAGTCAAAAGTCTGGTGACGTGGCCTAGTTCTCTGACGGGTGGGATCCCGGAAAACTGGAGCCAAGGCTGAGGTGGTTTTTGGATATGTACGTCATGTATCTCTCTCTCTCTCTCTCTCTCTCTCTCTCTCTCTCTCTCTTCGAGATATATATATATATATATATATATATATATATATATATATATATATATATATATATATATATATATATATATATATATATATATATATATATATATATATATATTACGTATGTAATCAACGGATAGGTTTGCTGAAAGCAAATGGATGTTACAGACTAATACACACATAAACAAAGCCACTCCAACATCTTCTAAAAACATAACAGACACCTCACACGTCTCGAACTGTCGGACTACCCGCCCAGTTCTCCTCGTGCTGCTGGGAGACAGGGAGCGGGGGATTCGGTAATACATGTACACATTCGTTACCGGGGTCTAAGCAATGTCAGGCAGGGCAGCCGGTCGAGGTTACGGCCTACCCCACCGCCAAATCAAAGTCCTTCAAAGAAGGCACCGTGCTTACCCCATATAAAAAAATGGGTACAAAAGCACCTTAAAACGAAGAAGATATATATATATATATATATATATATATATATATATATATATATATATATATATATATATAGATATATAGTTCTTGTACGCCTTCTTTATTTGAATGTAAATTTTTCTTTCATTTAATATTTACTGAACTTCATTTAGCATTTACTGGACTATGCAAGTCCTTCAAAAGAAGGCATCGTGCATACCCCATACAAAAAATGGGATAAAGCAAGTTAAAAGAAGAAGAAGAAGAAGGTGTTAGAGAATGTGTAAAAATGGAAAAATTCATAAAAAGAAAATAAATACTTTAAGGCGTAATGAAATTATTATATTATATATATATATATATATATATATATATATATATATATATATATATATATATATATATATATATATATATATATACAATATACATTCACATATATGTGCACATATGTAAATATATATGTGTATGTGTGTCAATACAAATAAAAGCATGAAACACACCTCGAGTTCAGATTACGATGTAATACGCAAGCAAGGATTTGAGAAAGAGAGGAGTTTAATTGAAAGTTTACATTCACATGCCATATTTTCGAGTAACAATCTAAACAGGAAAAACTCTACTATGGACGTTATGCAAATCTAGCGACTTTCAAATCCTAGAATGTCTTCCAAAACTGAACCAGGCAGCCATAAGCGCATGTTACACTTGCTTCAATCACTTATTCCAATGACTTTCGGGCCTCATTGTGATCCATTGCCGCTGGATATTTTATAGAGTAGGGGCTTAACCACAATATGCTTAACCCCTTCCATCCGGGATGTATTGTTTGACTGATTCGTTTCTGTAAACTGGCGTTGCAATGATATGGTGGGGGAATAGTTGGCTGGAGGTACTGGCCAATACTTTCCTATAATTACAAGTATTCCTATACCTTATACAATGACGGTAACCCGACATTTAATTCTCTAGTGAGCCAGAGGCACTTTTAGTGAGCCAGAGTTAAAATTCCAACTGGAAAACCCCGTACATTAAACAAGTGAGCCATGGCTTAATTTTCAGGGGGGAAACTCGCCCATGCTGAACAAGTGAGCCGTAGTTTAATTCCCAGTGGAAAGCAAGCCAAGGTTTAATTCCTAGGGCAATATTCCCTATCGTGAACAAGTGAACTACAATTAACTCCTTATAGGAAACTATTAGTACAGGGGCCACTGACTTGAAATTCAAGCTTCCAAAGACTGTTGGTTTCACCCTCCTACCGCAGACCCAACACCGCGGCAGTAACTGATCATGATACAGAGCCAGTGATTTATTCATCGCCCTGCGGGGAGGCGCGAACTCGCGACATCTGAGCGGCATGCCACGACCATACCAGCGGACCAGCTAAAACTACGTAGGAGACAGTGAGTCCCAGTGTAATTCCAAGTGGGAAACTCTATATATTGAGTCACTCAGCCTTAGTTTCATTCCCAAACTGGAACCTCTCTCGTTGAGCCAATGACTCCCGAGTTAATTCCCAGTGGGAAGCCCCTTAAAGTGAACCTTTGAGCCACAGTTTAATCCCCAGCAAATAACGCCTCACACTCAGCCACTGAGCCACAGTTTAATTCCAGAAGGACTCTTATTCCATCGAACTTGTGAACCTCGGTTTAATTCCAAATGGGGAACTCCTGCTACTGCGTCAGAGAGTCAAAACTTAAAGTCTAGTGGGGAACTCTTACTATGAACCCGTGAGCCAGTTTGATTGCCAGTGAAAAACTCCCGGCAATGAGCCAATGAGCCAAAGTTTTAATTTTCCAGTGGGAACTCCTTACAAAGAGCCAGTGAGACATCTCCATTCCTGTCAGTTACGAAACAATAGCGTTATTCGAAATTCAGTACGGAACACTTGGGATTAGACGGTAAAATTTCAAATAATACTATCAAAAGGAAAGGCCCTCACTTTCCTGATACTGTAACTGCCGAGTGTGAGATGTAGAATTTCTAAGTTTTATTCAACGCTTTGAAGATGTATTGCTTCTGTTGTTGATACTTTTGTTTTCCTTTTTTGTTGTCCATATTTAGTTTTATATATTTTCTTCAAACTCGTGCATGTGAGACATACGTTAACACAATTAAAAGACGAAAAAAATCTTCGTCTACCTTTATCTAATATTACCAGTCTGCCGATGAAATCTAGACAAAAAATAATGGACACGCTTACAATTCAACCGTATATACAAATATCTCTCCTTTATTTCCTTATTTTTCCCTCTCTTTCTCGTAACTCAATTTCAGTCCAGTTTGGCGACTGTTTCATCTCTCCGAAAACCTTTATTACGTTAACCGTTCTCAGTGAAAGAACTCTTATTCTTTATGGGCTATTCTAGGCTATTCATAAAAATCATAATAATAATAAAAAAATTTAAAATTCTTCTGATGTCGGTCCCATGACACTCGTATCAAGTTTTCCCTTTATTAGTTCAGAAACAAAATGTTTGGTTTTTTTTTATCCAACATTACTCTTTCTCCCGAGAGAGAACCTGTCATCCCAGGTCCCTTTAATTCAACTGGAAAAATCTTCATAAGAGTCAAACAGATGATGATCTTCGTATCCCTGGTTAGGCTCACATTCTTCACCCCCTCTCATATCCTGTCAACAATATTCATATTTCACCCACACTCACGCCTGTCATGTCGCCAAAGTTTTTTTTTTTTTTACTTTTTTCCTTGGCAGTCTTCATCCCCTCTCATAGTCCACGGAAAATGATTTTTCTTATATCTTATCTCCGTCATTTCACCGGCAATCTTTAGTCGATTTATTGTTACACAAAAATGAAGCTACTTTTTACTGTCACCTCACCCAACATCTTCATTAGCTGTGTTATTATTAAACAAGTACAAAAAATGGGCAATCGAGTTTTCTGTACAGCCGCTACAGCGTATGATCAAGGCCACCGAAAATAGATCTATCTTGCGGTGGTCTCGGTATAATGCCGATGTATGAGCCGCGGCCCATGAAACTTTAACAACAGGCCGGTGGTGGCCTGGCCCTTATCGTTGCCAGAAGCACGATTATGGCTAACTTTAACCTTAAATTAAATATAATAACTACTGAGGCCAGAGGGCTGCAATTTGGTATGTTTGATGATTGGAGGGTGGATGATCAACATACAATCTGCAGCCCTCTAGTCTCAGTAGTTTTTAAGATCTGAGGGCGGATAGTCAAAGCTGCCACAATAGTTTTTCTTTTATAGAAAACTAAAAAAAAATTCCTCTTCTTTGTTATTTCACTCACAATCTTCATTTCCTCAATAAATTACTCTACCTTATTAGTTCACCCTTAACCTTCACTCTCTTCGATAATCTACAAAAACTCTTCGATAATCTACAAAAACTCACTTTTCCTTTTTTCTCCAGGAATCTTTCTTCGTTTGATCCCCCCCCCCACACCCCGCTTCCCCACCTAAAAAAAACCATATCCTTTGTCATATCACTTTGAAATAAAACTTCATCTTGTCACAAGAAAAACAAATCATTTATGTTTTCTCTTTTAACTTCCTTTTTAAAAATTGTCTTTGTTCGTCTGCCCATCGAAACATTCCCTTGATGTCTGGTTACATATCCTCGGAAAATCGTTAGTTCTCTTTTCTCTCTTTTTCTAATTAATCAACGTAAATCAACGTTCACTTTATGTTTTTTTTTTCATAAGACTCTTAATAGCCATTGTTATTTCACCTAGCTAAATTCTTGTTGTATCTTTTTTCCTAATTAAACCAAACCTAACTTCACCCGGACGTCCTTGTCTCACAGGTGCGTAGTCGGGATCCCTCAGTGCGCATGCTCAGCTTTGAAGGACTCTTGCCTTACTCGACTCGATAAAGCTAGATTCCATTTAACATGACGGACATTCTTTTTTATTCATTTAGCAAAAAAAATTGCAAAATTTTTCTTTCGTAATTTCACTGATCAATATTTTCACTCTTTGATCCAAGAATTTTTAAATTGCCTTTATTTCAACGTCAATTTCTCTTCGCTGTTCCGCGGTTATTCTTTTCTGTCTCTGCCAGATGACTTTTCGTAGAGATGTGTTATGCAACTAGAAGGGGATCGTCAGTCTTCTTGTCAGTTTTCTGTAAAAGAAAACTGTTGATACGGCTATTTACCTGTCCGTTCGCGCTTTTTCTTTCCGCCCTCAGAGCTTGAAAACTACTAAGGCTAGAGGGCTGCAAATTGGTATGTTGACCATCCACATTCCAATCATCAAAACATTCCAGATTGCAGCCCTCTAGCATCAGTAGTTTTTATTTTATTTAAGGTTGAAGTTAGCCATGATCGTGCGTCTGGCACCGCTACAGGTGCCGACAACACATGCCACCACCGGGCCGTGACTGAGAGTTTCATACAGCATTATAAGCTATACATAAAACTCGATTGCGCCGAAGAAACTTCGGCGCTTTTTTGTTATTTACAGACAAAACATATGAACGTTTTTGTACACGACATTACAAAGAAAACGGAGATTGCCGCCGAAAACGTAACAAAGCTCAATCTTTTCAATGACTGGTAGTTCAATAACATAAAAAACAAACCAATATAGACTACATTATAATTAAATCTTTTTCTTTTGCTGAGGAAAATATTGTAGTTTCAAGAGTCGAAATAGTAAGTGAAACAAGTATCTTGTCAGCGATTTCATAGGAAGCAAAAATTCCGTTAGTATTTGGGCTCCCAAACTTTCAACAAACTTTCAAAATCCAACTTATCATTTTGGTTGTATTTACTTTGTGATTTCGGTTCTGTTTGTTATTTTTTTTTACGACTGACATGTTGTTCTGCTGTTACGCCACACCCTACATTACCGTTTTTATTTATATTTATTTATTTTCAATTTATTTGTTTATTCTTGCTACATTTTGCTATCTGTGTTACGCCACACCCTAAATTACCGTTGTTATTTATCTGTTTATGTATTTATTTATTTATGTTATTTATTATTTATATATATATATATATATATATATATATATATATATTTATTTATTTATAGTTTTATTATATTTATTTATTTTTCATTTATTTTTTTATTTTTTATTTATTTTTTTATTTTTTTTATTTTTATTTTTTTATATATTTATTTATCTATCGTTTTATTTATCCATTTCTGCTCTTTCTGTCTGGACCAGAAAAACTTCACGTCCGGTGAAAACGAAAAGCGTCTACTGCCCTTCACATCCTTCCAGATTCTTGAGAACTTCATAACCATCTTTCTTAATTCACAAAACAAAGTGTCCGTTCTCAGAAGGACCCGCGTATCCGGACACCTCTCTCGGGCCCCCTCGAAAGCTACGAGCTATTGTCCGTCCTTCCTTCGGCTGAGAAGGACATCGACCTTTTCTTGCGTCGATTTTGGAGACAGCGAAGTCGAGGGTTCTTCATTTTGGCCACCTCTTTGTTTACCCTCGACGCCTCCGCTTTCGAAATGCTTCGTACCTGAGGTCTCTCTCGAGAGAGGTCTCAAAAGACGGCTGTGACGTCTGTCAAGATAGGTTGGACGGATTTCGAAATCTTCTTCTTCTTCTTCCACTTTTAGTTTTCTGTAAAGGAAAACTTTTTCTGTCCGCCTTCGAATCTTAAAAACTACTGAGGCTAGAGGGCTGCGAATTGGTATGTTGATCATCCACCCTCCAATCATCAAACATACCAAATTGCAGCCCTCTAGTTTCGGTAGTTTTTTAATTTTATTTAAGGTTAAAGTTGTCCATGATCATACGTCTGGCAACGCTATAGGACATGCCACCACCGG
>NC_089754.1:47132270-47144770 GCF_040412425.1 Macrobrachium rosenbergii
GCTTGATCAATTATTTGTTCGTTTCAAGCGGAAAGCTAAAAGAGAGAGAGAGAGAGAGAGAGAGAGAGAGAGAGAGAGAGAGAGAGAGAGACTGACCTTCGACGCTGAACGTAAAAATTTGTAATTCAAGCTTCAGTGACTGCATGAATGTTTAATGAAACGGAAAGCTTATATTATATTCGCATCACCGTTAATTATTTGGTGAAGGTTTTCGTTATAAAAATAACGAACATATCTGAAGGCAAAATTCTGTGGAAATCAGACAGGGAAAGCGTGCTTATTCCCGAAGAGCTGTAACGGATTGCTGCGTAGGGGCTATGGTACGCTACGTAAGAGCGCTGTGTGGTTGTATGCTTAAGTTTTATTGTTACTTAGGAGCTGTTTCTTTGTAATTATAACTAAGTTCTTCTTGTTTTGTCATTATACGTAAGTTCTTCTTTTTCGTCTTGTTTTGTCATTGCGTAAGTTCATCTTATAAAGTATATATATGCTAATAGCATATGCTTTCTCTAGTCTAGGTATAAGAGATCCCAGTTATTTTGCAAGACTCATGTGGTCATGGATTAAGAATGATGTAGTTGTATTAGAAGAGTTTCATGACTAGGCTGTAAGAGCCTTGTTCTTGGAGTAAGAAGTTTTATTTATAATAGTAGCCTGAACAGCAAGGGTTTTGTGGTTTTCTACTAGGAGCTATTTGGCTACTAAAGAATAGCTGTGTTGTTATGACAAAAAAAGCCATGTGCTTACTGCGTAAGGACTATGGTGTAAGTTGTATATGGTTCTGGCATACGCTTATGGTGAAGATAGTATATGGGCAATGTGGTTATGGTGTAACGGCCACGCGGTTATGACGTAAGGGTTATTGATTACGTTGTACTGTAAGAGGTTGGGGTTATTGCGGGCAAGAACCATAGTGTTATACAAGAGGCATAGCAAATTGGTTATACGAAGGGATAGTTACGCCCCTAATCCATTCGTTTGGGAAATTTCTCTCGAGATGCCTCGGTTATACCTTCATCTTGACAATGCAACATCCTATTCACAATCTAATCAATCCTTGGCCGTCTTTATATTTATTATCTCACTGAAGGAGGTCAAAACCACACCAATTGTTACCTGCCCTCCTGGGCACGTGAGCGGGGGGGGGGGGGGCTTCCGGCTTCCACCGCATTCCTTACACACTCGGCAGTGACTTTCACAATCCTTCCCAACCGATCTAAACTCATACGATCTAATTCTTGTTCGTTTCTTTCCACTTCCGTTTACCAGATTCTGAAAATACTCTCAGTTCATGCAAAGTTGAAATAAGTCTTGTTGTTTCAATGGCTCCTTATCCTTTCTCTGTTCACTGTCTTTCTCCAGAGCACCTTCTTTTAACGATTTTGCCTCTGTATATCTGTCATCTTTACTCCCCCTCTTAATAATTCATCCTTTCCTCTATACCTCCCTCCTCCGTAACTCAAACCTCGCGGAAAACTCTTCTCGTCTCCTTCACTAAACCCTCATTTCCCCTGTTGTATCAACACGAACTTACAACAGTCGTCCTCTTTGTACAGGGATACCAAGAAGCATGCCTCCCTACTTCAAAGGGCGCCGCCCTTGGATGCCTCAAGCTTGTCATTTGCTCCTGCGTAGGTTGTATCTCTTTAATCTCGGCTTTCATGTCTAATTCGGAATTCTTAGTATCTCACTGGAGCGACGATCCCTTTTCCATTGCGCTTCTACTAATTAGTCATCAGATGTATTTCCATGTAATAATAATAATAATAATAATAATAATAATAGCCTGAAAATCGGAATAAGAAGGATATGGAATATGCCAGTGGAAATTGTACCCATAATCATAGGAACACTAGGCACGATCCCAAGATCACTGAAAAGGAATCTGGAAAAACTAGATGCCGAAGTAGCTTCAGGATTCATGCGGAAAAGTGTGCTACTAGAAACAGCGCACATAGGAAGAAAAGTGATGGACTCCTAAGGAGACAGGATGCAACCCGGAACCCCACACTATAAAAACCACCCAGTCGACCAGGATGACTGTGATGGAAAAAAAAAAAAAAAAAAAAAATAATAATAATAATTAAATGAGTGATAACAGCGATAGCTGAGTTGTTTCTCGGTTAATGCAGGTACGTTGCTTTCCTTGTTCTGAGGTTGTTTCAAAGCTGCAAGAAATAACGGAATTACTTCTGTGGGTTGTTTACGTCCAATGAATTTTGAAATCTCAATGAATTAAGTGACTTAGACTAAACAGAGTTAATGACATTGGCGAATTTGCGTTCAAACAACCCAGAAATTTATATCCTCTACTGGAAAATCCAGTTTCTTAAAGTATTTTTTTTTTTTTTAGAGAAAGAGCACAGATGAGAACGTTACAAGAGACAAAAAAAAAAACTATATTTGGGAGACTGCCCTCAGTAAACAGACCGTATTTCAATGTGACAAATTTGCTTTATGAAAATATTGATGTGGTTCATAAACAAGTAGAATATGCAGCGAATTTTCTTCGGCGCAATCGAGTTTTCTGTACAGCCGCTACAACGTATAATCAAGGCCACCGAAAATAGATCTACCTTCCGGTGGTCTCGGTAAAGTACTGTATGAGCCATGAAACTTTAACCACGGCCCGGTGGTGGCCTATCCTATGTCGTTGCCAGAAGCACGATTATGGCTAACTTTAACCTTAAATAAAATAAAAACTACTAAGGCTAGAGGGCTGCAATTTGGTATGCTTGATGATTGGAGGGTGGATGATCAAAATACCAATTTGCAGCCCTCTAGCCCTGGTAGTTTTTAAGATCTGAGGGCGGACAGAAAAGTACCAACAGAATAAAGTGCGGACATACAGACAAAGCCGGCACAACAGTTTTCTTTTACAGAAAACAAAAAAATACAGAGATTTGAACTTGGCGTCTATCTCTGTATATACACTATATATGGCCATAAATTAATGTTTGCAAAATATCAATTTACTCATTGCCTCCTTCGAGTTTATCTTGAAAGAAAGAAAAATGATCAGACTCGGAATATCGATAAGCTTGGAGGCTGAGAGACGGCAAAATCTTCCTTTACAAATTCTCTTTGTCTCTGTTTTTTTATACTGATTTTTATATTTTTTAATCAACCTTGAGTAACAAAAATACACAGAACAACTTAGATATGGACGCCGAATGGAAAGTTTCCAGAATATTCTTCGAGATAAGGAGAGTTTTCCGCGCTTTTCCGAGGATAACCTTCACGATGCATGGAATCTTTCGAACCACGAGAGAATCTCAGTTCTCAGACAAATGGACTTATCGACAGACCGAGAGAGAGAGAGAGAGAGAGAGAGAGAGAGAGAGAGAGAGAGAGAGAGAGAGAGAGAGAGAGAGAGAGAGAGAGAGAGAGAGAGAGAAATCTCGCATTCACTGCATATTCTAAATTTTTATTAAAAAAAATACAGAGAGAAATAAATAAGTCTTGTACCGCTGAAAAGTTTACATGGTTGTTGGAGAGAGAGAGAGAGAGAGAGAGAGAGAGAGAGAGAGAGAGAGAGAGAGAGAGAGAGAGAGAGAAATATACTATCCACTGTATATTTTAAATGTTTGTTGAAAAAACAGGCAAGCAGAAAATAGAGAAATAACTCCCGTAACGTTAAATAGTTTAGATGTTTGTTAGAGAGAGAGAGAGAGAGAGAGAGAGAGAGAGAGAGAGAGAGAGAGAGAGAGACATAAATCTTGCACCCACTGCAAATTCTAAATGTTTACTGAAAAAAAAAATATAGGCAGAGAGAAAGATAAGTCTCGCAAAACTGACTGGTTTAGATATATGTCGGAGAGAGAGAGAGAGAGAGAGAGAGAGAGAGAGAGAGAGAGAGAGAGAGAGAGAGAGAGAGAGAGAGAGAGAGAGAGAGAATGATAAGCCAATAACTTACATACTCTTCGTATCTGAGAAATTCTTATAAAATTCAAATACCCAATGCTGTTAATGTAAAACCTTCAATAATGCTTTCTACGTCGTTTTTAAATATATGTCGCATATTTACAAAAAAAAATTTTATTGCTATTTTGTTACAAAATCGCAGTTTTCAAGACCCATGCACATGTAAATACAATGAAATTTACGCTACGTGAAATAATATATTGAGATTTATTTTGCCATTCAAGTACATTGGGCGATTATTCTGTAAAAATGTAAAAAACAGAGCGATTAATTTCTGAGAGAGAGAGAGAGAGAGAGAGAGAGAGAGAGAGAGAGAGAGAGAGAGAGAGAGAGAGTCCGAATACTTCTTGCCTTCCATTTTTATATAACTGTCCATTGTTTTCCAACGTCCTCGGCCATCAAAATGCGGAAATTCTATTTCTTCTTGGTTTTATTGCATTTGAATTTTTATTTTATCAAAGTGTCGGGTGTACAGGTTCTCTTTACGTGGGTTGGAATGTAAGCCTGTCGCATTTTTTGCTGATGAAACCGAGCTATTCATATTATAAAAAAAAAACACACAATTGTAAAAATTTTGCTTCGAAAATGTGTTGTATCACAATAAGTAGCCTAACTTTAATGCATTTTCTTTCAAAAATCTCTCTCTCTCTCTCTCTCTCTCTCTCTCTCTCTCTCTCTCTCTCTCTCTCTCTCTCTCTCTCTCTCTCTCTCTCTTTCCGTGGGTTGAAATGTAAGTCCGTCGCATTTTTTTTAACAAAACCGAGCTATGTAACTAATAAAAAGACCAATTATAATTTTTTTTTTTTCAAAAATAAGTTGTGACATAACAAGAAGCCTAAATTTTATCATTCTTTTTAAAAACTCTCTCTCTCTCTCTATCTTAGAAAATTATTTTACAAAATAATCGCCGATTATACTTAAATGGCATGAATAAATCTCAATGTATTATTTCATGTAGCGTAAATTCTAGTGTATTTACATCTGCGTGGGTCTTGAAAACTTGGCCCGTTCTAAGAAACCGAAAATTCCTTTGCGTTGAAGGAATAGTTGGTTAATGAAAAATACAATTGCGTAATTAAGACTCGCTAATTAGGAGGAAAGTTAGCTGGTGCGTGATAAAAGCAGTTGAGAGAAAAATATAACATTATTTAAGCTGTAGCCGTGACCGCTGGAAAAGAGGTGAGGGAGGATTCTGATTCCCCAAAAAAAGTTTATTATATATATATATATATATATATATATATATATATATATATATATATATATATATATATATATATATATATATATATAATATATATATATATATATATATATATATATATATATATATATATATATATATATATATATATATATAAATATAGATATATATATTTTATATATAAATATATATATATATATATATATATATATATATATATATATATATATATATATATATATATGTGTGTGTGTGTGTGTGTGTGTGTGTGTGTGTGTGTGTGTGTGTGTGTGTGTGTGTGTGTGTGTGTGTGTGTGTGGTGCCTGAGAACGAAATAGGTACCTAGTAGTTATTTGACTGTGACGGTCGCAGCCAGGGATAAAAAGGGCACGGGACTTGAAGCATCATTACTAAATGCCTTCTCATGCCCGGAAGGGTAACATCTACCCAAGCGACCTACTGTAGAGGCGTACGTTCTTGGATAACAGGTCATTTTGCTTGCATTCGAAAGTAACCTGATGTAAAATATTTTGCTTGCATTCGAAAGTGGCTAATGTGAAATATTTTGCTTGCAGTCGAAAGCATCTAATGTAAAATATTTTGCTTGTATTCGAAAGTATCTAATGTAAAATATTTTGCTTGTATTCGAAAGTAACCTAATGTAAAATATTTCGTTTGCAGTCGAAAGTATCTAATGTAAAATATTTTGCTTGCAGTCGACAGTATCTAATGAAAAATATTTTGCTTGCAGTCGAAAGTATCTAATATAAAATATTTTGCTTGCAGTCAAAAGTATCTGTTGTAAAATATTTTACTTGCATTTGAAAGTACCTAATGTAAAATATTTTGCTTGCAGTCGAAAGTATCTAATGTCGTAAAATAAATAATCATCACCATGAACTTTGCTCCACATGAATGTAAACACATTCCGATTGAAAATGGGTCACAGCTGATTAAATAGGTCAACATAGCCAGATGTCTCTCACCCATCTCTCCATCTCCCCCTTCACCTCCCAAGATCACTGGCCTGGTTTCGCCGAAAACGAAAAAGCCCTCACCTTCCTTCTCCAATCACTCAGGTCACCCCTACCCCTCCCCCATCTCTCTCAAGCCCTCACCACTGAAGGCACGAAATAAGAAAGGCTTCATTAGAATCCATGTCACACAAGTCCCTCCTTTTCTTCCTCTCCCAATTTCGGTGTCTGTAGTAGTAGTAGTAGTAGTAGGGTGCCAATAAGGGAGGTATAATGGCTCCTTTGTGTTTCCTTTTGATTAAGGCTACGCCGAGTATCCGGCCTCTTTGTCATCAAGAATAATGGTGCTTGGTTGGGAAGATGACAAGAGACAAAATGAGAAAAGACTTTTTTTTTTCCTCGGAAATTAGTCTGCCTGTCGCTTTTCAGTGGACGACGCTCACAGAAGAGGTGGATTTTAGAGATCCCTATATTTATGTGGGAATTCTATTTATGTTTTTAGAGACATCTCACGATTCGTTAAATATATATAATGAAGGTATCACAGATCGTTCTTAATGAATTACAAAATCTATTTTATATCCTAAAGTCTTGCTGACTTACAAAATACAAGTCCCTTGATTTCTTTCACGATTGTGTGCTTCCTTGTTCCTTATCCTCAAATCTGTATATTAATTACGATGCTGATAGTGTCCACAATATATATATATATTATATATATATATATATATATATATATATATATATATATATATATATATATATATATATATATATATATATATATATATATATAAAAGAAAATGACAGCCACAACAAGATAGGGTATGTTAAAATGCGACTGTTTAAACACGTAAACGACAATGCGCATCAAAACTAAAGGCATGGCGTCAAATAAACTAAAGGAATGGCGTCAGATAAACTAAAGGAATGTGTGTCAGATAAACTAAAGGAGTAGCATTACAGCCTCTACTGAAATTACGAGTATCGAAGCCAACAATACTGCCAGGAAGAACTAGCCACAGCTCTACAATAAAAGGATGAAACGCTTTGGGCACTGGGTAAGGCGACAACGTGGCACCGTAGCAGAATGTGGGTACTGAGACTCGACTCCGCAAAAGAGTCACCAGTTCTTGTTGGGCAGACATTAAAGCCACTGGCGAAAGCTCCATGTATAAACAGGTCTCATATAAACAGGCCAAGAGTAACTTATGACGATGGTCAAAAACACAATTTACCATCGATGGGAAAAATTAAATCCCCACTTCAAGGCATCCAAAAGGAAAACAGTATTCCAGTATTCCATCATTTCTGAGAACAGAGGAAGCCGTATGTGAAATAAATGGTTTCCTGCCAGCATCAGACGACACACATTGTAAGCTTGTGCAAAAAGAAAGCTGACAGTAGAAGGTAACACCAATTACTGTCAAAATTTCTAAATCATAAAGTACAGTGTAGCCTAAGCATAGAGGGGGAGAGGATATTGTACGAGACCTGTTAATCTATAAATTCTTAGTTATGTTAGTGTCCAGCTCTCTAACTCAATATATTACATTACTTAAAATTCCGTCCCCGTTCTACGTTAAGACCAGAAGTGTGTGTTTGTGACTGTATGTATGTGCGTACTCGTATCTTTCTTAACCTTTAATGTTTTGCTTATTTTCAGCGGCCAGTAAGCATGAAATACGAAAATGTCCGAACTTGTTCAGGCTCAACATTTTATGTCTAAAACGTAGGAGCTAATTCTTAGGAAAGGTTTACGCAACAGCATGACGTAAATCCGCGCCGGGCTGGAGCTACATTCAGCAAGTCAGATTTCATGGAAAAAATCGTTTCAAAAGATTTTGAGGCCAGAACTGGGAGGGGATCAATATTGGAGCCAAGCGCTACTTCAAAGACATAAGTAAAAAGTATGTCCAGTGACTGAATGGTGTTTCATCAGGTGGTCTAGATTAAATATGAAATAACTCGCGACAGAAGTTGAATTTCTGCTGTTACTTTTATTTGTGATCATCTATAAATCGATTTCACAGGACGCTTTCATGTGACTGTTAACTGCGATTTAAGGAAAAAAATAAATTTCGGTTTAAAATAAAATATTGGGAAGGGATTGAAAGCAAAAGATACAAGTAAAAAACGCGCTGATCTTCGGCGCAATCGTGTTTTCTGTACAGCGTATAATGCTGTATGAACTTTCAGCCACGGCCCATGAAACTCTCAGCAGCGGCCCATGTAACTTTCACCCACGACCCGGTGGTGGCCTGTGTTGTTCGCACATAGCGGTGCCAGACGCACGGTCATGGCTAACTTTAACCTTAAATAAAATCAAAACTACTGAGGTTAGAGGACTGCAATTTGGTATGTTTGACGATTGGAAGGTGGATGATCAACAACCGATTTGCAGCCCCCGCCTCAGTTTAAGATCTGAGGGCGGACAGAAAAAGTGACTGGAAGGTGGATGATCAACATACCAATTTCAGCCCTCTAGCCTCAGTAGTTTTTAAGATCTGAGGGCGGACAGAAAAAGTGCGGACAGAAAAAGTGCTGACAGAAAAAGTGCGGACAGAGTAAAGTGCAGACGTACAGACAAAGTTTTCTTTTACAGAAAACTAATAAGGAAATGAAACGGTGAAATTATCTCAGTTAAAAGTAGGAGGGAACTTCAGACATATTTCTCAAAGTAATCTTGAGAACAATTAGAGGAGAGTGGGCGGCAAAAATTAAGCCGCACTAAAAACGAACAATTTTTCGAATTTATGAAGCTTCATGAGAGTTCATGATCTGCGTCTGAAGCAACTTTACAATACTGCGTATTAACAGGAAAAGAACCTAGGCTAGCAAGATGGACAGTTTTGTTTTCGTTACGGAAATTATGAAACAGAATGAATTATGATTTTACGGACCTTTCTTTTCAGGGGATGTCACACACGCATCTGAAACTAAAGAAATTATTGAATTAGCTTTGCAGATATTAATTTTTGATAGTGCGCTCCAAGAGCTTGACTACATCAGGCTTGGGTCAAAATTCAAGTACTTGTACTTGGACTTAAGTATAAAATTTTGAGTATTTGTGCTTGTACTTCAGATTTTAAAAATCAATGTACTTGTACTTAGGACGAAAGTACTTTCAAAATCAATTACTTCTAAGTACCTTTCTGTAAGTTATTAAATAACAACAGTATTGATATTAAGTTTACATCAAATATACCTACTAATGTACAGCAGTAGTACTACACTATCTGGCAACTCTCGTGCCGTTGGTGCCAGGTGTATCTAGCTGAACACAACCACCCATAGGGAGGTAAGGGGTTTTTTAATAAAAAGTGAAATTTTTGTGTTAACATCTCTAAGAATATAAATTAGCCTGATATTGTACTGTACGTGTAAAAATTTTGACTTTCATATTGAACACCACTAAGAGTCTTGACCTCCATTTTATATCAAGGTTTTTTGTCATATGGCTGCTAGCGTGGCTAACTGTATTTAGACCTGTAAATACAATCTGTCAGAACACGGCTCTATAAATTATGTTTCTAGACAATGTTGTGGTCATATGTGGAATTTTTTTTAAACAAGGCAAATAATGTGATTACTGGCATAAACTGTCCAATAACAAGCTGCAACCATCAACTACACTAACTGATAGTTTTAGAGCAAGCAAAATTTTATATTCCATTCCCTTATTCCCTATAGTATGAACACAACCGTCCTTTACACAAGCATTTAATAGGAATTTGTCAGGATGAATAAAAAAAAAGTCAGAAGATTTTTACTTAAAAAATTTCAAAATTTCACAAAATCGAGCCAAATTTTACCATGAACACGCATATAAGGCTTCGTACAACAAGGAACATGATTACTTTCCAAGTGGAAGTATTCATCAGGGAAAGAAAATATCAAGAAATGGACGACAACTGCCGTTTCAAACCGTCGATCTGTCCTTGAGTCCACCATTTTCGTTATCCAAGGGTTCAATTTTCTCAGGAAGTTTGAGATTTTCGTCAGTCTTTCTACCAAACTGTCTCCTGAATTCAGGATATTGGCCGATGTCGAATTGCCAGAGTGACGTTTGTACTCCTTCTCCCTGAAGCTGGGCTCCCAAAGCAGCATTTTCTTCCGTCAGGTTTTTCTTCAGCGTCTTGAGATTAACTATGGCGTCAACCACATTATTTCGCCTGACGTCTTTTAGCAACGCAGGTCAAGGAAAGTCTCTTTTTGGGCGCTGCTTCACAAAGCCCGCCAGTAGACCTACGAAGAAGCTTCCAAAAGGCCTAAGTTTTAGTAGGACGACCAAGAGAGGCTAAGACTTTTGATATTCGTCATGATCACCTCTGTAACAGAATCCAAGAGTATGGGCAAAGGATTGATGATAAAATGAGAAAAACAGAAGAGCAAGAGAGGTTGGAAATATCAGCTGTAAAACAGCAAGTAAATACGGAAGAGTGGGAGAACACGATTACTCAGTTGATCCAAGCAATCGACCTGCAAGCATCGACAGCATGAGTTCAACTTGAAATCGGGAAGTTGAAGGAAGAATACAGAAAACTGATGGACGCTAATGACAGACACACAGCAGAACGAAATCGTCTCGTGGAGAAGGTGAATGACTACAAGAAGCAGATTGCAGAGTTGAATAAGGAACTGGAAGAGAGGAAGCAGGGGAGAACGGCTATGAACAGCTAAGGAAATGCCTTGAATCGAGGAAGTGCACCAGATGGAGAAAACTCACAAAGAACTACGTAATCAGGCTGCCGATCTGCAAGCGCAAGTGATGGACGAGGAGAGAGAAGCCCTTGAGTTAAAGTAAGAAAATAAGCGAATAAAGAACAGTAGGGAAAAGGAAATCAAGAACCTGAAAGACCGCGCGGAAGATCTCTCGAACGAAATTGAATATCTGCGGAAGGTGAACGAACTCGGCTGCAACAAAGACAGTCACTGAACTTGAGTTGGGCAATAAGATACTTAATGATATGAAGATGGACAAAATCTTTAGGTGTACTAGACGAGAAGGATAATATGATAACCCATCTAAGACACAACATTGATGACTTAGAGAAGAAATAAAAGAACTGAAGAATGCTGGCCACAGAAAGGAAGGCAAGGAAGTGGAGAAAGAGGGAATAAGTATCTAAAAAACAACATACCTACATCTTAGTTACTATATATTAAATATGCTTTTGAAATCAAAAGCTATGACCTACTTTTGGAATAATGAAAGATTTTAAGTGCAATTAAATTCCCGTAGAGATCTCAGCTTTGTGATTCAGAAGGAAACTGATTTGATGGAAAATGCTTAGAAGGTAATCTAGTTATTCTGTATGTAAAAAACTGCATTGGAAAAGAGAATAAGGAATCATTATTTATTTCAAATGTACTTGAACCCATCCTAGGACTACATGTAGCTTGTGGGGTTCTCCACCTACATACCTTTTCCTGGGTCTGTTCAGCACAGAATGTTTATAGTCAGATCATCCCACTACATACCTTTTCCTGGGTCTGTTCAGCACAGAGTGTTTATAGTCAGAGCATCCCACTACATAACTTTTCCTGGGTCTGTTCAGCACAGAATGTTTATAGTCAGATCATCCCACTACATACCTTTTCCTGGGTCTGTTCAGCACAGAGTGTTTATAGTCAGAGCATCCCACTACATAACTTTTCCTGGGTCTGTTCAGCACAGAATGTTTACAGTCAGAGCATCCCACTACATAACTTTTCCTGGGTCTGTTCAGCACAGAATGTTTATAGTCAGAGCATCCCACTACATAACTTTTCCTGGGTCTGTTCAGCACAGAATGTTTACAGTCAGAGCATCCCACTACATAACTTTTCCTGGGTCTGTTCAGCACAGAATGTTTATAGTTAGATCATCCCACTACATACCTTTTCCTGGGTCTGTTCAGCACAGAATGTTTATAGTCAGATCATCCCACTACATACCTTTTCCTGGGTCTGTTCAGCACAGAATGTTTATAGTCAGATCATCCCACTACATACCTTTTCCTGGGTCTGTTCAGCACAATGTTTATAGGCAGATCATCCCACTACATACCTTTTCCTGGGTCTGTTCAGCACAGAATGTTTATGGTCAGAGTATTCCATTTTCATTATTAATTACACTACCACAAAAGGACAACACCAGCCTTTCTTCTCTTTTATGTCATATTTACGTCGTGTACGGCATATATGATGTTTCACGTGGTCGATAAGCATACAAGTTCACTATTATGATTATTATCATTATTACCATTGTCATCATTAGGGAGGAGACCTTCTCTGAGGGCAGCAGCATTGAAAATAATGTTTGTTTCTACGGCATTCATGTCAATCCATTCACTCTTTGTAAATGATCGTCAGAGTGCGTTGTCGAAACGTCAGGCGCAATAAAAGTAAGACAA
>NC_089754.1:47152270-47159770 GCF_040412425.1 Macrobrachium rosenbergii
ACTTGATTTAATGGAAACTGGGACGTGGTCTCGATCACTGCCCTACTGCAGATGCCATTCGGCGCTTGATCTTTGGTTTTCCTTATATATATATATATATATATATATATATATATATATATATATATATATATATATATATATATAGTAAAAATGTGCCGAAGTTACTTCGGCGCAATCGAGTTTTCTATACAGCGTATAATGTTGTGTGAAACTCTCAGCCACGGCCCGTGAAACTCTCAGACGCGGCCCATGAAACTTTAAGCCACGGCCCGGTGGTGGCCTGTGTTGTTGGCACCTATAACGGTGCCAGATGCACGATCATGGCTAACTTTAACCTTAAATAAAATAAAAACTACTGAGGCTGGAGGGCTGAAATTTGGTGTGTTTGATGATTGGAGGGTGGGTGATCAACATACCAATTTGCAGCCCTCTAGCCTCAGTAGTTTGTAAGATATGAGGGCGGACAGAAAAAGTGCGGACGGACTGACAAATAGCCATCTCAATAGTTTTCTTTTATGGAATACTAAAAATCACGTAAAAATTATCAAACGGATGAACTTTCCCATTGTTTACGAAAGATCGAATAAGCCGTTCTTTTTAATATAAACGTTTGAAATTAACCACATATTTTTGAAGGCAAGTGCTTTAACGATTTGAATTAAATCATTTTCATTACAACGTGAATTTAATGTAAATTGAAAAACTGGGATATGAAACTTTTTCATTAAATTATCCGAAAGTATTTAATTTAAGGAAGCTAATAAGAGATAAGGTATATTTCTTTATCTTTTCCCCATCTCTGCAAAGACGTAGTTTTGAGAGAATAATTAAAAGTATGTTTGCTTCACGTCATAAATCTTTAAAATCTTCCATTCAGAAAACAGATGAATTTGACGACCTCTTTTTCATTCCAGGAATGTTTTTCATATCGCCAGAAATACCGGACCATTTCCAAAACGTTTTTAAATCCAATACTCGCGCGGGAGACTCCTCCTCCTCCTCCTCCTCATTCTTCTTCTTCTTGCCTTGGAGAAAAATAGCATCAGAAATTGTCCTCCTCCCCCTCCTCCTCCTCCTCCTCCTCCTCCTCCTCCTCCTCCTCTCCTCCTCCTCCTCCTCCTCCTCCTCCTCCTTCTTCTTCTTCTTCTTCTTCTTCTTCTTCTTCTTCTTCTTCTTCGTGCCTTGGAGAAAAATCACATCCGAAATGAACCTCCTCCTCCTCCTCCTCCTTGCCCTCCTCCTTCTTCTTCTTCTTCTTCTTCTTCTTCTTCTTCTTCTTCTTCTTCTTCTTCTTCTTGCCCTGGAGAAAAATAACATTCGAAATTAAAAGAGAAATATCTGGGCATAAGAAATATGGCGCCCGCGCGAAGTGAGCGAAGCAGTCACCGCCGCTCGCTCCAAAGTCGTGGAAAACATTTACACTCGTCGTTACCTTAACGGCGTAATTAGCGTTATTAGAGGTCATTAGTGCCGCCGTTTATCCCTACGCCGCGCCACCGCCTGCTGCCGGAGTGCGTGACCATAACTCATCGGCCGGAGCTCCGCCATTCCGGCAGGGACACAATGGACTAACGGCGGCTGATGGTCTCCGGTAACGAAATGAAAGAGACTCGACAAGAGATTTGGATGTAATATATAATATATATATATATATATATATATATATATATATATATATATATATATATATATATATATATATATAAAAATATAATATTCACTTAATGATAAAAATATTGCCAAGACCAGGAAGAACATTCTTTATTACAAGCTTCCTGGTCTTGGCAATATTATTTATCATTAAGCTAAGATTTAAAGGCCCAATTCAAAAATATATATATATATTTATATATATATATATATATATATATATATATATATATATATATATATATATATATTTATCCCAAAAACCATAATTTCACGGTGTAAAAAATTATTCTTTCACAGAAGACTTCAATGTTATTAAAGGTTCAAAAAGGAGATTCTTTATTTCCAAGTTTTGAGGCCAGTCTAATCCATTTTGGTCCCCTGAAGAATCTCATCTTTTGAGCCTTCTGTGTCATTGAGGACCTGTATTGAAATAATAATTTCCTAGTGTTTTTATATATATATATATATATATATATATATATATATATATATATATATATATATATGTTTGTATGTATATATATGTATATATATATATATATATATATATATATATATATATATATATATATATATATATATATATATATATATATATATATATATATATATATCCACATGGATTTTTGTCACTTGTACACGCGTGACTTATATTCACAAATATTAAGCCACAAAAAGTCATTTAATATTCCATTTACTATACCTTGGAATAACTTAATCCACGGGGAATCATAAGTGACAAGTACTTCTTCGCCAGCCAAAATTTGAACAATGGTCTAGGATACAAAGAGCAATGGAAAATTACTTTAACCACCCGGTTGCTCTGCGTGACACTATATTGCTACTCTGTGCGTCAGTTCATGGATGAGCTAACTTCATGGAATGCCCATAATGTCGACATATACCGACATGCTGCTATTTGTAACTGTGTAGGTGGCAAGAGTATTAAACTACTAGTTTCACGCTTGTATATAAGAATGATGCATCTCAATCAAGTACACCCCGCAGCGGGGTAGCGTCATTAGTGTATCTCATGCGGTGCACTGTAGGCATTACTTAAGGTTCTTTGCAGCGTGCCCTCGGCCCCTAGCTGCAACCCCTTTCGTTCCTTTTACTGTACCTCTTTTTATATTCTCTTTCTTCCGTCTTACTTTCCACCCTCTCCTATCAATTGATTCATGGTGCAACTGCGAGGTTTTCTTCCTGTTCCACCTTTCAGATCTTTTACTGTCAGTTTCCATTTCAGCGCTGAATGACCTCGTAGGTCCCAGCGCTTGGCCTTTGGCCTAAATTCGATATTCAATTTAATTCAACTCAATTCAATCAAGTACATGTTTATAAGGTACCTGTGTTATCGTAAATTTTCCTTTACGTACGCTAGAGAGAGAGAGAGAGAGAGAGAGAGAGAGAGAGAGAGAGAGAGAGAGAGTGCATGGTTACCTGTAGATCAAATCCATACCTCCAGGGGTGGGGATTACCTTGTCGAAAACTTCACCTATGAAGACTCTGAAATTATTCGTAACAGAGAGAGAGAGAGAGAGAGAGAGAGAGAGAGAGAGAGAGAGAGAGAGAGAGAGAGAGGGAGGAGGGGGGAGGGGGTGGGGGTTACTTGTAGATTTACTTGCTGCTGGCTTCCCTAAGGGGACATCACTTGTTGCAGTTGTTGAAAACAATAATATTAGACTTCACTTTCCCACTGTATACAACATACCAAACTTACTGTATGTTTAAATATGCATGAGGGTAGTTTTTGATAGTTGAGAGACATCGAGGAAGGAAATTCCATTCTAGGATTGTGGTGGAATTGTAGGGCAAAGGGTTCTGGTTTACGGGTATAGGGTCGAATCCTTCCTAGGGTGTCAGGGAGTCTTCATTTGGGTCTTAGGCCTTGTGTATCCGAAAAGCGTGAAGAAATCTAGAAGTTATGAGGTCACTGAGGCTATTTTTAGATACGTATGTATGTTGTAAAAAAATAGACTAGTGGATTTTATATACAGACAAACACACACATACGTATATATATATATATATATATATATATATATATATATATATATATATATATATATATATATATATATATATATATATATATATATATATATATATATATATATACATACATATATATTATGTCTGTATATATGTGTATGTTTGTCTGTTATTCCACGTATTTCTGTTAACACAACACATCAAGGCATATACTTGCACACAAGACGGCCAACAACCAGAATTCCCATGTTGTTTTGGCGTGTGGTGTTGTACCTTAATTCAATCAGGTGTCATGCATAAATCGGGACCTGAGTGCCTCCGAGTACATGACTAACGTTCCCGTGTCTCGCGTGAAATCATGGTGTTTTCCCCATACTCGGCATTTACAATAAATTGAAAGTAATTTTATCGTAACCATATATTAACCTTAATTTTTTCTTCAGCTGTTAAATATTAACCAAAGAGAAATATGGGTGTGGGTCAGTGTGAATGTGGTTAGGGTGGGCGTGGGTAAATGTGGTTAGCTGTGCGGATTTGCTTTCTGTACTCGGTAACATTTTACCTTTTAATTACGTTTTTATGATAATTAATGTGCTTTTGTTTCAAGCACTTTTCTCTTGTTTTGTTTTTTGTATTTTTTCCTGTTTTTAGATGTCGTTCATTCGCTAAACATACAGTTTACAACAAAGCCAGTAGATCAAGCCAGCATCTCATGACGTGTCACTCATTGTAATACAATGACGGTAGGTTTTGGTGTGATGCAAAGACAGTCATTACTCCTTCACTCAGTTTAATACAATTCCGGTAGTTTTTGGTGTGATGCAAAGACTGTCATTACTCCTTTACTCAGTTTAATACAATGACGGTAGTTTTTGGTGTGCAACGACTGTCATTATTCCTTCACTCAGTTTAATACAATGACGGTAGTTTCCGTCATTATTCCTTCACTCAGTTTAATACAATGACGGTAGTTTTTAGTGTGATGCAAAGGCTGTCATTATTCCTTCACTCAGTTTAATACAATGACGGTAGTTTTTGGTGTGATGCAAAGACTGTCATTATTCCCATAATACAAACTCCATTTTGCTGGAAGCAGAATTGTTATTTGTGCCTGTAATGCAGACTCTGTCAGTTCTGTTTTGCTGAAATTCAGTGAAAGTCATTTGAGCTGAATTTAAGTTTTCATGTTTTACGTAGTAAGGAAACTCTCCTTTTGCCAGTGTTATTAGTATTTATTTTATTTGTTTAAAAATTCAGAGTGTAATTTGCAGCCAGTGTTATTATTACTTATTATATTTTTCGAAATTCAGTGTCATTTACAGCAATACAAAAAATATCACCTTTGCTGTCGTAAAAAAAAACAATTTTTAAACGTAATACAGAAACCATACCTTTTGGTAACATGCAAACATTGAAAGTTCTTTCATCATTTTTCAATTTCTGATCATCAAAAGAGCTATGAAAAAATCAGGAACAAAAATAGCTTCTACACGACTGGCAAACAGAATTTTTAGAGCACCAAATGAGTTATTTACTTCATTAACAGCTTTTTCCAATTGCTGGATTAAAAATATGATGAAAGGTGCCAGTAAAACTGCAAAATTAGAATTACTAGTCTCAGAAAGTGCACTATTTCTATCAGCTCTAATAATTTTCATAAATGAGTGTAATTAATAATAATATTAATAAAAATAAATCTGCAAGTCAAGCATTTTGATAGCATAAATAAAAGTTACTTGATTTGTTTAAAGACTGTTCTTAGGAACATTTGGGCCACCAAGCCACATTGTACATCGCTTCTTATTTAATCTTTATCCCATCTTTTCATATTATGATAATCAAATGTGTCAGTTTTATGTCTAGCTGACAACTATAAATACCCTTCGGATTTCTTCTTGGAAATTTAGGATCTTTCCTAGATAGTGACCCCCAACAAATTTCGGTGTGTGTGTGTGTGTATATGTATATATACACATATATTTAATGCTTAAGCAAATACCATTTGACTGAGTAAAACCTGACGAGACATTCCCTAAATGTTACTAAGAAACTGAAGATAGCACCCCTTTGTTGCAGATCTTGCAAAGAGAACTTTCCTTGACAGAGAGAGAGATAACTCAGAGGATGTAAGACTCAATTACAGCTGAAGAAGCTGCTCACGTAGGTTCAAAGAACAACACACTAAATCTTCGGAAACCACCTAACCTAATCCTGGACCAGGACTGCTAAAAAAAAATAACAAGTACAAAATGCGGCGAAGTTTCTTCAGCGCACTCGAGTTTTCTGTGCAGCGTATAACCAAGGCCAGCGAAAATTGATGTATCATTTGGTGGTCTCAGTATAATGTTGTATGAGACGCGGCCCATGAAACATTTACCACGGCCCGGTGGAGGTCTGTCTTATATCTTTGCCAGATGCATAATTACGGCTACATTTAACCTTAAATAAAATCAAAACTACTAAGGATAGAGGACTGCAATTTGGTATGTTTGATGATTGGAGGGTGGATGATCAACATACTAATTTGCAGCCGTCTAGCCTCAGTAGTTTTTAAGATCTGAGGGCTAACAGAAAAAGTCCGGACGGACAGACAAAGCCGGCAAAATAGTTTTCATTTACATAAAACTAAAAACCATTGTTTTGGTGTGTGCACAAAAAGTCGGAAGACAGAGGAGGCTGGATATAGGTTGTCTGCAAGGTGACAGCAGAAAAAAAAAGTTACCCACAGAAAGGAAGAAAATACGCCAATATATTTTAAAAATTAACAAATAATTAGTACTGCTTCCAGGAGAGTGTGAAATAAATAGAAAACTTCCCTCTTATTCTGGTTGCTTTCCCCCTCGAATACACACAAAAGTCTTGCTTTACATTCCCGTAAAACTCATTAAAATTTATAGGGGTCGTTAACCTCTTGTATACGGTCATGGAGCCGGCATGTGTGAGTGTAAAGTTAAAAGGTACAGAACTGCTTTCTGTTGCTGTCGCTGTTATTTGAAACGGTGGTGGTTCTCGTTGGGTTTACAAGTTTCTGCAACTAAACTGTCTTGTTCTCGGACAGAAAAATTCATGTATATATATATATATATATATATATATATATATATATATATATATATATATATATATATATATATATAGTATATATATATATACATAATTACATATATATATATATAATTACAAATATATAATATATATATATATATATATATATATATATATATATATGTGTGTGTGTGTGTGTGTGTGTGTGTACACTACACACACACATATACACATATATATATATATATATATATATATATATATATATATATATATATATATATATATATATATATATATATATATATATATAAGTAGTGTATAAGTATTCTCCCACATAATGCTGCACACATACATGTGACTCCAAAGAGAGTAAAAACTGATCAAAATAAAGCAAAACGTATGTTAATGGAACGTTCATTTGGGGACAGAGCTCTCTGTATGTAAGAGGGACGGTTTGTGTGACAAAAAGATGAAAGCTTCCGCCGTAAGTAAACGACAGTTGGCAATGTTCCAGCTGGACGTCTTCCATACCCTCTCCTCCTCCTCCTCCTCCTCCTCCTCCTCCTCCTCCTCCTCCTCCTCCTCCTCCTCCTCCTCCTTAAAACCCTCCCTTTTCTTCTGGAGTTCATGAGGGACAAACACATGGATGTTCTCGCCTTTGGACTTGCACTTTTATTTACACGTTTCTTGCATTATCTGATTTCGTTTCAGAGTTATTATGTCACTGACTTTTCTAGTTTATTATAGGTTTAATGATGCGAGTGCTTGTGCATTTATGTATGTATGTATGTATGTACAGTATGT
>NC_089754.1:47164770-47174770 GCF_040412425.1 Macrobrachium rosenbergii
AAGAAGAAGAAGAAGAAGAAGAAGAAGAAGAAGAAGAAGAAGAAGAAGAAGAAGAAGAAGAAGACTGTATGTCTTCGAAAGTTTGTGTTTTGTAAATTAAGGACTCGGGAATCTCAACCATCCCGTATTATGGATTCTAATACGAGTAATATGAAAATATATACACAGTGAAGTTGTGAGGCTATTTTGCTACTTCGGGAATATCCAAGATGGGGAATTATCACCGAAGGGGAATTTTTTAATTGATAAATGGATCGGTACCGCCAGGTTTGACCGTTGGGATCGAGACCCGCCGGTACCGATCCATTTATCACTCAAAAAATTTGGACATTTGGAGCTTCATGATTGTATTTATACACACACACATATATATATATGTGTGTATGTATGTGATGTGTAGACGCGTGCTTTTCCGCACGCGTGATAATGCTTTTCCCATTCGATATCTTGGCAGTGTTTGGCTTCTTTCAAGTTAGAATCTAGACTTATAGCCTCGACGGACGTGATTTCCCTGCCGAGTGCCAGAATCTTCCACCATCCATCCACATAACCGGTCGTGCGTTCGCTCCGAAGGTTTCTTTCGGTCATAATGTAGCCCGGTCGTTCTTTTGCGTACCCCTTTTCTCTTTTTGGCTGCGATACCCCCAAAATAAAATCGGGAGAGGGAATAATTATCTTATTATTTCCGGAGACTCGAACTCGGGCCTAGCGAGTGCTAGCCCACAACTCTACCGACTATCCCAACGAGGAACTATAATGTGACGTCACGACACCTAACAGACTGAAAAAAGCTGATTCTGCAAAGCGGCAGGATTTCCTAATTCCTGAAGCATGCCCAATGAAGATGATAGCAAAGTCTCTTAGTTCAAAAAGTGACAAAACTATCATGCACTGGTTCTCAAGGTGAACGTGCTAAAGGCGACTGTAGAAATTCCCTGTTGTAACAGAATTTAAGTTATATTATTTTTAAAAATGAAATTATAATTACAAATATTTCAAAAATGGAGACCACTACGAAGCTCCATTTTGTTTATAAGATCAAATTCCCTCCAAAAAACTTAGCATCAATGCTATGCATCAATGCTATGAAAATCGTAGATATAAGACCCACTCCATTTTGTTTATAAGATAAAATTCCTCCCAAAAATGTAGCATCAATACTATGAAAATCACACATATAGGACCCAAACCACTAATTATATGGCAGCATCAGATGATAATTTTAATAGTTAAATATTCAAAATCATTAACTGTAGCATCAATAGCGCACATTAAATCAAGAGTCAGGCATTCCTGGAGGTGGTCTCATGCTGAGCTGACTACTCCATTTACTAATCTCCAGATCTCTGTTACGGCTAATCTCTCACGTCATTTTGCATTAGTGGGAAGCGACGAGCTACAAGGAGACTACATTAGAGATGAGTATCAGTAAGTGATTAAACAACAACCTCAGTGGATTAATTTTAGCAATATTGTAAGTTACAGTCTGTAATGTACAGTGCAGTCAAAAGATTACTGCATTAAGAATTAGGTAATCTTATTATTTTTCTTATTTTTATGTCACAATCAGTGATATACAAAAAGCACAAATAATAAGATTGCCTAATTCTTCTTCAGGCAGGAATCTTTTGACTTTATTGTACATTGCAAATTGTGCCTTAAAATATCGTTGCAATCAATATTACTGTAATTGTTGTGTATCAGTAAGTGATTAAACAACACTCTCAATAGTATTAATTTTAGCAATATTGTAAGATACAATCTGTAATGCAAAATGCACTCAAAAGAGTACTGTATTAAGAATTGGGTAATCTTGTTATTTTTCCTATTTTTGTATCACAATCAGTGACATACAAAAAGGACAAATAAGATTGCCTAATTTTAATACAGGAATCTTTCGATTTTATTGTGTACTGCAAATTGTACGTTACAATATCGTTACAATTAATATTACTGTAATCGTTGTTTAATCCCTTACTGATACATATATCTAATCTACTGTTCTTGTAACATTTTTGTGCATCTCAGAATCAATATTTTGTCTGTGTCTAAAAGTAACAACTAACAACTCTCTCTCTCTCTCTCTCTCTCTCTCTCTCTCTCTCTCTCTCTCTCTCTCTCTCTCTCTCTCTCTCTCTATCCAAATTTCAATATATTCACTAAAAAAAAGCATCCTAAACTAGACTTGACTTTAGTTAGGAAAAACGAAAACTTTTCTCGCCTTCCTGGAAGAATACCCAAGTAGGTCAATTCTATTATACTCTTGTTCTATCCACCTCTACGCGTATCTCGGTTACACAGAACAGAATTTGGTATCACTGCAGAATTTTGCAGCGCTATATACTCGTGTATACACAAGTGAGTGCTTTATTTTACGTGAAGTGTGAAAATGTCACTGGAAAGTTATACATATGAAAAGGCATATATATATATATATATATATATATATATATATATATATATATATATATATATATATATATATATATATATATCTTTTATTCATTATTGCATATTAGAATTTATGACTTATTATTTTAGTAATTTTGATTTGTTTTGTACACTTTTTCAGTTACCAAAAACTTTTAGACTGGATAAATATTTCCTGAGTCTTGAGTCAACATCACAAATCTAATAGTAGTAGTAGTAGTAGTAGTAGTAGTAGTACTAGTAGTAGTAGTAGTAGTAGTAGTAGTAGTAGTACAATTTACAGAATCTCTCAGCAATAATTCCTTTGAGCTTAATGATCGTCTGTATCTTCCTCCCAGGTAATGTCGAACTTTTTCTTAATTCAACGTATTTTCAGTTTCTGACAATCCTACTCTAGATACAAAAATAACATTGCCAGTCTCATTGCCTTTATGAATGAAAATCTAAACAACAAACCTTATCGTTTAATGTATCTTTTACATTTCCTGACGTTATGTTTCCCACAGTACAGGAAGCGTATTCCAGCCATCAGCCAATCAGCATCACGGGTTTGTTTGTGAATAACCTCTCGAAAACGAGAATCCGAATTAAATAATATCGAATTGAATTGAATATAGAATTTAGGCCAAATGCCAAGCACTGGGACCTATGAGGCCATTCAACGCTGAAACGGAAATTGACAGTAAAAAGTTTGAAAGGTGTAACAGGAGGAGAACCTCGCAGGTGCACTATGAATCAATTGTTAGAGAGGGTGGAAAGCAAGATGGAAGGAAGAGAATATGAAAGGAGGTACAGTAAAAGGAACGAAAGGGGTTGCAGCTAGAGGTAGAAAGCGCGCTGCAAAGAACCTTAAGTAATGCTTACCACTCCATTTAAGTTGATAGACCACCATCAGATGATCAAATATCAAACTGAGTGGTTAAGGATAACTAGGTTGTCCATCATGAGATGATCAACTGGAACTAGTGCATACAATTCAACTGATTAAATGTCATTACTTTGTCCATCATTGCAGGAGGAAGGTGGATGTCTCCCCTACCCTCCTGTTCCCCTACCTACACTACCCCCAACCGGGGCGGACAAACAGGTTTGCATGAGGAGGGTGGTTGTCTCCCCTACCCTCCCGTTCCTTTACCTACCCCGCCCCCAGCCAGGACAGACAAACAGGTTTGCAGGAGGAGGGTGAATGTCTCCCCTAACCCCCCGTTCCCCTACCTACCCAGCCCCACCCGGGGCGGACAAACCGGTTTGCAGGGGGTGGGTGGGTATGTCATGCCTCCCCTACTGTCACCCAGGGGAAGACAAACAAGATCCACTCGAAATTTATTATTAGAGATTCGGAGAATTGTCAAGCTTTTCTGTATCTGGCTTAGTCGGGCGGTTCCTTTACAATAATCAAAATGTTTCTGCTGGATTTTTAAATGTTATATATTATTACTTATCTCCGAGGCAGAATTTCCCAGCATTGCCACAATTATTGGTTTAATTTCGCAATTTTTTGTATTTAGATCTAAAACTACATCAAGCTTTGCGGAACCTAGTTGCTAACGGAGAATCTAATCCTCCTCCCATCAGTGCAGACAGCATGTGAGGTCATCCATAATCATTTCTAATCCTTCTGATGTGTTACGTAATAAGTTCTTTTATGAATGATTTTCTTTCTAATGAAAAGGTCGGTTAGATGAACAGCTAAATGACGTGCTGGCCCAGAGAATATCAGTAACAGGAAGACGGGGAAGATGGTTGGAAGTTGGAAGGGTGAAAATCATTAGAATGAGAAGAAAAACATTCAGGAGGAGAAGGACTTTCAATAATAAAATTGTTAGTTGCTTCTGGATACAGACAGATGAACGATACAGCCATTCAAGGCTGATACGATTGAAGAACGCTCCGGAAATGACTTGCATGGTTTGCTCCAAACTTTATGCAACCACTTTTTAACAAATACACAAGCGTTAGTTAACCCATACGATACATACAGATGAACGGTATAGTTATTTAAGTTGGATATAATTAATGAAGGCTGTGGAAATAACTTGACATGGTTTGCTCCAAACTTTATGCAACCACTACTTAACAACTATGCAAAACACAGAGCTAGTTAAACCATACCAAAAAGTTAATGCTCGAAAACTTGCAACATATCATGAAGGTCCAGTGTGAACGTCAATTAATTACAATGAGACCCGACTAGAAAAACCAGTACATATAAGAGTCAGTAATACTTTTCTTAACTCATATGAGAAGACCGCCGAATTTCACCAAACCCTCACACATTTCTTCATACCCGGAAAAATGGTGGAGGAGGTAGGAAAATATCGTACAGGAAAGCGTGAGGAAATCTCGGTATTTGAAGAGATTATTAAAGATGACTAATGGATTAGCGTGTCGACTCGAGACTTATTGGTAGAGTAAATACGACGCTATTAAGCGGCGGATTAGGTAAACGCTCCTCTGAACACTGTCAAGTTGACTGAATTGAATTGAATTGAATGTAGAATTTAGACCACAGGCCAAGCGCTGGGACCTATGAGGTCATTCAGCGCGTAATAGGAAATTGAAAGGAAGAAGGTTTGAAAGGCGTAACAGGAGGATAACCTGGCAATTGCACTACGAAATAATTGTTAGATGGAGGAAAGTCAAGTGGAAGAAAGAGAATATGAAAGGAGGTACAGTGAAAGGAATGAAAGAGGTTGCAGCTAGGGGCAGATGGGATGTTGCAAAGACCCTTAAGTACTGCCTACAGTGCACCACATGAGGTGCACTGACGGCACTACCCGCCCCCCCCATCGGGGTGTCTGATACAGAGGAAGGGAAGGGAACTGAGGAGTCGCCATATCCATTATCTTGTAGACAACTCAACAGGGTTGATCTTAAAAAACACTTCGGCGCAGTCGAGTTTTCTGTACAGCGTATAATGCTGTACGAAACTCTCAGTCACGGTCCATACCATGGTGGCCTGTGTTGTTGAGATGCCAGACGCACGATCATGGCTAACTTTAGCCTTAAAATAAAAACTACTGAGGCTAGAGGGCTGCAATTTGGTATGTTTGATGATTGGAGGGCGGATGATCAATACACCAATTTGAAGCCCACTAGCCTCAGTAGTTTTTAAGATCTGATGGCGGACAGAAAAAGCCATATCAATAGTTGTCTTTTACAGAAAACTAAAAAGTTCGAGGCTTTCATCACACATGGAAGAAGAAAGACCGCTACTGCAGGTAACGGAAGGTACTGTGAAAAGCGTAATACCGGCAGGTAAATGCAGAATAGAAAGAAGAGGCGTCACCTCCTTGAGTGTTTACGCACCCCCAGAAACTGAAGGCCTGGAGATGCCCCGTGCGCCGAAGCAACGGGTCACAAGAAGACCTGAGAGCCAGCAGAGTGAGTGAGAAGCAAACATACGCGCAACCTGGATTCATCTTCACCATTAAACCTCTTCCCTCCATATCATTCAGGAGAGACGAGTCGTTACGCAAATCCACGAATACCAAAAAGGGCTCAGCAAGTCCTCACCAACGCACAAAAAGAATGAAAGTTTAAATTTCTTCGGCGGAGCTGTCTGTTTCTTCAGCTTCTCCCCTCCGCCCCCTCCCGAGGGACCGGTCAGGATCATAATCCACGTTACGTAACGCCCTTGTGCAACTTCAAAAGGGTCCCAACAATTTCCCGTACATGTAAATAAAGACCTCGTAACATGCGAGCTCCGATGAAGTCTACCGCGTGTTATTCCTTTTCATGCTTTGAATAGGAAATGAGATGTTATTATGCAGAACTTGGAGAAGCCTGGCGCATGTTAATGTTTCTTATAAGTTTTCTTTATTATATGGTAATTTTTTTATGGTAATGTTTCTCCCAGTCTCAAATTTCTTGGTAATTTTTTTACGGTAATGTCTCTCCCAAACTAAAATTCTTTGGCAATTTTTTTATGGTAATGTTTCTCCAAGTCTCAAATTCCTTGGTAATTTTTTCATAATAATGTTTCTCCCAAACTCAAATTCCTTGGTAATTTTTTTCACGGTAATGTTTCTCCCAATCTCAAATTCCCTGGTAATTTTTTTATGGTAATGTTTCAACCAATCTCAAATTCCTTGGTAATCTTTTTATGGTAATGTATCTCCCAAACTCAAATACCTTGGTAATTTTTCTAAAGTAATGTTTCTCCTAAACTCCAACTCCAATTTTTTACGGTAATGTCTCTCCCACTCTCAAATTCCTTGGTATTTTTGTTTACGGTAATGTTTCTCCCAAACTCAAATTCCTATTTCTTTCATAATAGGATTCAGTGGTTCTTTTCTTTTTTGGGCAAGCCGACACTGGGACACAGTTCTGCTTGGTAAAAAAATAAAAAAGTTTTGAGTTTTATCCACATTGCAGAGACGATGGTCCCGAGTTTTAAGTGTAACAAACTTCCTACGTTAAGGGAGATTTATATTTCTTTAGTAAAAACAAAAGTGGGAAGGTGGCTTTTTTTTTTTACTAAGCTCTTCTTTACAATTCATTTTACTTGCTGGGTTTTTCTTTCGTTACTTTTCATGCTGTCAACCCAGTTTTAGTAAATACGTGAGATTAACCTTAAGGTCACTTAACTTTAAGATTTACCATTAGACATTATTGGGGCATATGTACATGTATACGAGCATGAAAAGGTCAATGCATACATGATGAGTACACATGCTTGCAAATTGTGTGTATGTATATATGTATGTATATATATGCTAAAAGAGATATATATATATAAGTATACAAATATATATATATATATATATATATATATATATATATATATATATATATATATATAAGTATACAAATATATATATATATATATGCATAACTGAATCACGAAAATATGGAACGTGATGAATATATATAAATAAAGACAAAATACACAAAGGAAAGAGAAACAATGGATTACTGCAAGGCCTTTCGACTTCTTGTCCTTTACTTAGCAGACTGAAGAAATATATATACATATATATATATATATATATATATATATATATATATATATATATATATATATATATATATATATATATATATATATATACATACACATATATGTCTACTAACGACAGTGACAACTTCTATGTATTTACTTCAATTTTTCCTATTTCAGATACGCTTTCAACTGAAGGTCTTGAAATCTGAAAGGAGAAAACTAAAAAAATGTCTTCTCTAGTCAGTTTCCCACCCACGGTGATTAGAAACGCCCAGAATTCTGCTTAGTCCATTATATCCTCTTGGTAGTGTGTCCAAAACATTAGGAAATAGATAAGTCAAAAGACCACAGTTTATTCAGACATACAAACACACACACATACACAAACACACTCTATACACATGCACACACACACACCACACATATATATATAGTATATATATATATATATATATATATATATATATATATATATATATATATGTGTGTGTGTGTGTGTGTGTGTGTGTGTGTGTGTGTGTGTGTAGTGTGTATGTGTACTACACGTGTGTATGCATTACCACAGAACCATAGTCACTTCATCCCCACACATGCAGATTTTATCGCGCTACGACCAGGAACGCGTAGTGAACAAAAGGCAACGCCGTCCTTCCGCTGAGAGGCTAGAAAGGTCACCGGATGGGTTGACCTTTACGACCTTGCCTTGCAGGGAGGAGGAGGAGGAGGAGAAGGAGGAGGAGGAGGAGGAGGATGAACGCAATTCACAGGGAAACAACTCTCAGTGGCATTGCGCATTTTTTTTATTGCGTAGTGTGTGTGTGTGTGTGTGTGTGTGTGTGTGTGTGTGTGTGTGTGTGTGTGTTGTGTAGACTTCGCAGAGATACGTTCATCAATAATTCAACGTGACAATGTTGTTGAGGTGTTCTTACGAATAGAATTGCTTAAGGAAATGACGTTCACACTCTTTCAGGATGGAGAGAGAGAGAGAGAGAGAGAGAGAGAGAGAGAGAGAGAGAGAGAGAGAGAGAGAGAGAGAGCGTCTTATACTTTAGGAAAGCTTAGAGAATTTTTGGCAAAACTGATACTTCATGAGAGAGAGAGAGAGAGAGAGAGAGAGAGAGAGAGAGAGAGAGAGAGAGAGAGAGAGAGAGAGAGAGAGAGAGAGATCATCTTATACTTAAGTAAAGTTTAGAGAATTTTTCGGTAAGACTGATCCTTCCTAAGAGAGAGAGAGAGAGAGAGAGAGAGAGAGAGAGAGAGAGAGAGAGAGAGAGAGAGAGAGAGAGAGAGAGCGTCTTATACTTTAGGAAAGTTTAGAGGAATTTTTGGCAAAACTGATCCTTCCTGAGAGAGAGAGAGAGAGAGAGAGAGAGAGAGAGAGAGAGAGAGAGAGAGAGAGAGAGAGAGAGAGAGAGAGAGAGAGAGAGAGCTCCAGGAAGACGAGGAGAGTTTGTGGTTAGACTGAAAATGATTTAACTTACAAGAAATGGGAATAAAAAGCAAAATCTAGATAAATAAAAAAAATTTGGAAAATCAAGACAAAATGAAAACACAAGAGGAGAATTCTGGATAAAAATTTTGAAAATCGAGACAACAGAAAATGACAAGGGGAGAATTTTGGATTCAACTTAAAAGAAGAAAGATCTGAGATTAAATTTTGAACGATAAAAAATAGTTTTCTGCGCGGAGATCGGAAGGAAAATCCGAGATGAAAGTGGAAGGGAGAAAATGATAAAAGATGATTTTCTTATGACAAATACGTGGAAATTGGTAAAAAAAAATAAAAGAATAAAGGTATTAAAGCAACAAGAAAAAAGACTCAAGACATACATATGTTTATGGAAATAAAAACGGGATTTAAGCTACAGAAAGAAGGTGCAGAAAGAAAATATTCGAAAGGAGACATAAGATCAAAATAAAACTAGGGAAACTAAGTTGCAAAAATCTGATGTTGCTATTTTAAAAAAAAAAAAAAAAACACGAGAAGACGGCTTCTGGAAAAAGAAAGGAAATTTTTCCAATATAAAAAGGTATTTTGATCTTACAAGCAGGAAAACGGAACAAAGAGAAAGGTTGAAAAAATATTCATGTTATGGAGGTAAACATAATTTAACGAACACGATATCTTAGATATCATATAAGCCATTGACACTTCTTTATATACTGTGGCATCGAAAAATGACTGGAAAAGGGGCTTATCCTAGATGCTACTAGGGAAGCAAAGGGAGTTCCTTTATGTAGCCCAGGCTCGAAAAAAAAGGGCGAGAGGAAAGGATGTGATATGAGTTTTAGTTTTCTGTAAAAGAAAACTATTGAGATGGCTATTTGTCTGTCCGTCTGCCCTCAGATCTTAAAAACTACTGAGGCTAGATGGCTGCAAATTGGTAAGTTGATCACCCACCCTCCAATCATCAAACATACCAAATTGCAGTCCTGTAGCCTCTGTAGTTTTTATTTTATATAAGGTTAAAGTTAGTCATGATCGTGCGTCTGGCACCACAGCAACAAGTCCACCACCGGCTTGTGGCTGAAAGTTTCATGGCCCGCGGCTGAGAGTTTCATGGACCGTGGCTGAGAATTTCATACAGCATTAAACGCTGTACAGAAAACTCGATTGCGCCGAAG
>NC_089754.1:47179770-47194770 GCF_040412425.1 Macrobrachium rosenbergii
AAGACCCATCCACAGCCATTCCTGGAAGGCCATCAATATTACTTCCAAAAGTGGTTGTCTCAATACACAGAGGAAAATAATGAGGGCACTTGATATGCGCACCCAGGAATAATAACAGTTTTAAGAGGTGTCTCTCCACACGACAGTCGTATGACGCATCCTGAATATGAAGCAATTTATTTTCGTAGCGAGCATGTTAAGCGTTGACGTTATAAGAGTTGTGTCCCAGATATAAAATTAGAGAATGTTAAGGAGGTCCAGTACTTAGTTGCTGCAGAGCTTCAGCTAGTTTACATTTTGTCTCTTTAAGGGTTTGAAGTTCAAATATTCAATGTTACAGAATCACAGGAAAAAAGAGATTTGCTTGTCACTTATATTAATATATTGAACAGGTACCATATTACTTATTTCTGGCTCCCCTGGAAAAAATTACATATTGTTTAGTAGCACATTTATCCTTTGAGGTTTGTTCACGTAACCATGGCATGGAGCACATTATTATTTACAGATTAAAGAATGATATCAATATAAAATCTGACTTACCCAAGAAAAATAAAGACCTGCATATCATTTGAGTTTTCTGGGGAACTTCTGTTGACCTTAACAGTAAGTTAGGTGCCTGGTAAGGTCAACAATACGCTGTTATTGTTGAGGGCGGGGTTTAGTGGAGGGGGAAGAGCGAGAGGGGACGAACGAAATAAATATCAGAAATGAGCAAACGGTTCCCCATCAATCTGTATACCGTCATAACACATTTCACTACGGGAGAGCTCAACAAGTTATCTTTATTTTACCTGTACCTGCATACATAAAATCTAAGCTACTGCAGTGTTTCAAGGAAGTCAATTCATTCTATTTAATAATTCTTGTAAAACACAAGTCTATGAAAATGAAGTGTTTTTTAAAAGAAAATAATGGGGTCACTTCTGGGTTACCCGCCGGGCGGTGCTGTAAAATCACACGATCAGAATTATATTACTACTTCGGAAGACGAAGTAACGACATCCCTTTAAAAATTTAAAACATCGTTTAATCTTCCCTTATTGATCGGCTGCAATCATGCAAATGACCATGCACTGTCCTTAATCAGTGACAGACTGACTCCACTGTAAATTTAACTGTCAACGCGCTTCGTCAATTTTTTCATGGCGCTGTTTAAGTCTAATTGCGCTCTGGTATATCGACCATAACCTAACACACCCTAAGGCGTCGTTTCCCACCAAACTCGTCTTAGGAAGCCATGACTCTGACCGTGGGCTTTTATTTCGGGCCCCAAAGTACCAGTCGTCACTAAATCTTGGAATAGCAATGGCGCGCACCAGTTTTACCTAGGTCTATTGTTTACTGAAGAGAGTTGCATAAAACGCAAGACAAGAAAGCAGGTCGTTTGATCGCAGGGCTCAGTCGCTTGTATATCACGGTAAGGTACGGCCCAAGATTATCTTCGCACTTCCACTATAATGTCGTGGCATTTTAGTATATGCCGAGGCTTTGTAAAAGAAGTGGCACATATTAACTCAGGAGACGCAGGCACTTGGAGCGGTGGGAGAAGTTACATAATGAAGTAAAAATTACGATGATCTAAACGATGGTTCATTACTGATGGGAAGAGGAAACTGACATGGAGAATTTATAGTTATCCCAATCTGCATAATATAACCCTAATTTTATCATCTCTGTAGGCCTAAGAAGCCTTAAAAACTAAGCCTTGCTATCTTAAATTATCCACTGATGGGTTTTCAGTGGCTAGAGAGAGAGAGAGAGAGAGAGAGAGAGAGAGAGAGAGAGAGAGAGAGAGAGAGAGAGAGAGAGAAGGGGAGGAGTTTGGAATCAAAGAAGACGCCGAGCATTGTTCATTAGGTAGTTTTGCTCAAGCACAGTAAATCAAGAAATGGCATCCAGGTACAGGATCACCTGATCAATAGCCTTGGTGTTCCTAACGTTCAAACGCATATCCAGCTGACTGCACCAAGTCCGAATCTGATTTACATCTCTGTAACCTACCTACCAGCTACTTCATTTCCCTCTACGTTGCATAATATACATACTCTGCTATGTGATTTCTATGTCAGCATAGTTGTTACCAGTAAAGATTTAAATCTGCAAAGGCCACAGAACACCTTTTTGGAACACCAGACATCAACATCCACAACTCAACAGAAGCGTCACCAAAACAACTCTCTGCGATTGTTCACTTGAACATAAAACCAAGACTTATCTCGAAGTAACTGATTACCTAGTTTATAGTTGATCGCAGGCAACGCTAAAATCTATCTGAATGCATATAGAACTGTTCATTATCAAAACTGTCTTGGAAGTAACTGGTTGGACCTTCAAGGACATCACAAGCAATTAATTGCCTCGTAAAAGAGCGCTGAACTTCAGGAAGCAAGCGAGCGAGCGAGAAGCTTACGTAACTAAGCGTCGAGAGATGGAATATTCAACAGCGCGGAGCTCCAGCAGGAACGAGATTTACTGGTAATGTCATCTGTGTTCATATCTTTAAACAAGCATGGCACTAATTAATTTCCTCCCCTCTGGAAAGGAATTACATTTTGTTCGAAATGAAAAAGGGATAAAATGTGCAAAAGATTCATGTAATCACTAGTAGTCCCATGACGAGTTCTCCATTCGTAAATATACGTACTTCAAAAGGTTTACTGGCATTATAACGTATTCACTGTGATGGGAGTGAAGTATTATTATAAGACGAATAAACAGAAAATCTGTCCATATCATCTGAGGTCTGATAATTTTATAATAGTCTTTTGTGCGCACTATCTCACAAGTTCCCAGCTTCCTATCTCAGGCGAAGACAGGTCGATCTGGGCAAGTTCCGTCAAAACCGTTGTGCTTTTGGTGATCATAACAGTAAATCAGGTACCTGGTAGACTCAATAATGCGTTGTTATTGTAGGGGATGTGAATGGAGGGTGGAGATATATATATATATATATATATATATATATATATATATATATATATATATATATATATATATATATATATATATATATATATATATTAAATCAAATATATAACTTGCATTACACTCACAAATATTAAACCAAAAATATCACTTGCTATCAAATTCACTTTCATGTGGGCATAACTTACACCCAAGTGGAGTTATAACTGATAAGTGCATCAGCCCAGCCAGGATTCGAACTTGTTCCTTTTGGTTTAGATACAGCCTTATACAGTCAGCTTATCTATTCGGCTATCGATCGATCGATCGAGAGAGATTGATTGATTGATTATGAAATTTAGGTCTTGAAAACCAAGCGTGAGAGAGAGTTCTGTGACCTTGCCCTTTAGATCTCCTAAATTGTGATATAACGTACAAGAATATTTATATTGCAATGGCGGTCCCATGTACTTATTGCATTAGTGAAAGTGTACGTTTTAGATTCATATTGTGCATATGAACTTGTGATGAATATTATCGCGAAATAAAGTCACCGTTACTTAATTCAATTTGCATAACAGAATGTTGACGAAAAGCTTGGAAACTAAGAGTGTTTATTTTTAGTTTTCTGTAAAAGAAAACTATTGTGCCGGCTTTGCCTGTCCGTCCGCACCTTTTTCTGTCCGCCCTCGGAATCTAAAAAATTTACGGAGGCTAGAGGGTTGCAAATTGATATGTTGATCATCCACCCTCCAATCATCAAACATACCAAATTGCAGCCCTCTAGCCTCAGCAGTTTTTATCTTATTTAAGGTTAAATTTAGCCATAACTGTACCTCTGGCAACGATATAGGGCAGGTCACCACTGGCTCGTGGTTAAAGTTTCGTGGGCCACGGCTCATACAGCATTATACCGAGACCACCGAAAGATAGATCTATTTTCGGTGGCTTTACAATACGCTGTAGCGGCCGTACAGAAAACTCGATTGCCTTCGGCACATTTTTTACTAGTTCCTAAAGGGGGCAGATATCCCGCAGTTTCTTTTTATATAGGGGCAGCCTAAAAGAATGAGGAAACACAAAGGAAAAAGGAGATTTCTGTATTCTATGAGTGAACGGCAGAAATAGGATTTACCTTTATTTGATCACTGCAACTCCAAATGATCTCCCATTTCAAAACGACATTCTTCTCTTTAAGTCCTTTTCTAAAAGTTTTTTTTTTTATTGCAACTCTCCTTCGTAAATAATTACGCACTCACGTAACAAGCTGGTTCTTGGAAATTTGCTAAACCGAAGTTCACTGAATTTAACTCAAGCTGCGTTTGATGTTTGCCGCGCCATGACACTGTTAATTATAACTTGAGTTGGAATGGCGTCCTTTTGGGAGTAATTTCACTTAATTAGCATTTTTTCTTTGATGAAGAATTATTTCTATAATCCTCGTGCAACTGATTATTATTATTATTATTATTATTATTATTACTATTATTATTATTATTATTTCTAAAGCACACCCTCTTTCAAACTAATTTCATCCTTTTTAATGAAATTTATTATTATTATTATTATTATTATTATTATTATTATTATTATTATTATTATTATTATTATTATTGCTCTAGTTACCGTTACCTTTCATAATAGTAATCATTTTGCTATTGTCGAAGTTGTTAATGGCGTCTTTATTGGCATTCGTCGGCGCTATTGTTTCTATTGTGGCGCCTTCTATTACTCTTGTTAATGACTTCGCTCTTGTTAAATAGTGACTCTGCTGTTGTTGTTCATGTTTTCACGGCGGAGAGTTCGAGTACGACTTGACGAAAACGACATGACCAACTAAGACTAAGTCCTTCCCGAGTACGACTTGATGAGAATGACACGACCAACTAAGCCTAAGTCCTTCCCTAGTACGACTTGACGAGAACGGCATGACCAGCTAAGCCTAAGTCCTTCCCGAGTACGACTTGATGAGAACGACATGACCAACTAAGCCTAAGTCCTTCCCGAGTACGACTTGACGAGAACGACATGACCAGCTAAGCCCAAGTCCTTCCCGAGTACGACTTGATGAGAACGACTTGATGAACCAACGACCAACCCTAAGTCCTTCCCGAGTACGACTTTGAGAACGACGAGAACGACATACGACCACGCATGACCAGCCTAAGTCCTTCCCGAGTACGACTTGACGAGAACGACATGACCAGCTAAGCCTAAGTCCTTCCCGAGTACGTCTTTACGAGAACGACATGACTAACTAAAGCCTAAGTCCTTCCCGGGTGCGACTTGATGAGAACGACACGACCAACTAAGCCTAAGTCCTTCCCGAGTACGACTTGACGAGAACGACATGACCAGCTAAGCCCAAGTCCTTCCCGAGTACGACTTGACGAGAACAACATGACCAGCTAAGCCTAAGTCCTTCCCGAGTACGTCTTTACGAGAACGACATGACTAACTAAGCCTAAGTTCTTTCCGAGTATAACTTGACGAGAACAACATGACCAAGTCAAAGTCAAGTGGTCCCTTCTCCGTCCACTTTACATCAACTACTTCCCTCCTCTCTTTCTCCTGCTTTTATTCTCCTGTCAGTGAAACGGATTCTGACCTTCTGCCCTCCGTCTGAGGGAGTCTGACTCGACTTCAATCTGACGTTGCAAACGCTTCCTTCGCTTTTATTCTTTTCCTTCAAAACTTTTCCTCCTTTTTCTCGATTCAAGAGCATTCAACTATGCGTGGTTCCTCCAACTGTCGTTATTTACTACGTTTTGTCTTGTAGGAACTAAACTTTCGCTTGGTTTATTTGATTGGATTGTTTTTATGCTGTTCTTAGTTATTCTTGGTATTCTTTTTTAATGTTTTTTTTTTCTGGTTACAGATGTGATCTTTTTATAAGAAACAAATTTGCCTTTTTAGGGAGTTTAACAATTTTGTCTCATTTCTTGTGTAACATAAGATCTCATGAGAGTCAAACATTACATGGTTGTCTCAAAACAAGTTTCTGTTTGATCTAAATGTAAAGGTTTCTCACGGAGGTGATATGTTTTGTTTCTTTCATTTACTTAATATATTCAACGACTTTTTTTCTCAACTTTTCGTTGAATACGGTTCAAGCATAAGGTATTTTTTTTTTTTTGTATAACAGGCTTTTCGTTATTTGCAGTGCAAATGAAAAACTTTGGTTGTTATACAAATTAAAAACCGTCTGTTCGATCTATAATAAACTGGTGTCAATATCAATATGAACAAGTAAAAAAATGCTCCGAAGTTTCTTCGGCGCATTCGAGTTTTCTGTACAGCCGCTACAGCGTATAATCAAGGCCACCGAAAACAGATCTGTCTTTCGGTGGTCTCGGTATAATGCGGTATGAGCCGCGGCCCATGAAACTTTAACCACGGGCCGGTGGTGGCCTGCCCTATATCGTTGCCAGAAGCACGGTTATGGCTAACTTTATAATCTTAAATAATACCAAACTAATGAGGCTACAGGGCTGCAATTTGGTATGCTTGATGATTGGAGGATGGATCATCAACATACCAATTTGCAGCCCTCTAGCCTCAATCGTTTTTAAGATCTGAGGTCGGACAGAAAAAATACGGACGGACAGACAAAGCCGGCACAACAGTTTTCTTTTACAGGAAACGAAAAAGCCTCTTTTCAAAAGAATAAGCCTGGAATGTGAACCCAGAACCAGGACTGTACGAAGCCTTCTCGGATTAATGTAGGAAAAGGTCAACGAACCCTATTAGTTCTACCTGGGCTAAATGTGGCCCAAACTGTCAGTCAGAAATGAGACGTTCACGCACTGCCTGACCCCAATATCAAATCAGATACGGATCCGCTTCTTTCGTATGAATTGCAAATATAGAAATCAACGCACGAGGGCCCTTCCCTATTCCAATGCACATCAACTTTCAGTTCCCAGTGACGATATTGCTTTTCGCATGTGTATGCTGCATTAATATACGCAGATTTCCTCGTCAATTTCACAGCGGATTAACTTCCGAAGGTAGACGACTCCTAGGGGAGCGAGTTCACCTTTTCCACCGAGTTTACACATTCATGTGCAGATTCTGAGCGCGGATAAGAGAGGCGTTGAACAAACCTGACTTGTAAAATACGAAAAGCATTTCGATGAAACATGCAGCATACCTCGGCAGTCTGCGGCAAGCATATTCATAATGATATTCGATATCCTACGTTCTAAGTAAAATGGAAACAGGACACTGAATTTCGAAGTGACTAGAAATCAGTAATCGAAGCAAAGACATTGGTGTATCGATGATAAAAAATAATTAAAATGAAAAGATATCAATGAAAACGTAATAATTGCGAACAAAAAAAAAAAAAAACAGCAACCTGAATCTTGCCAGGTTCTGCGTTTGCTATAAGATGACTCACTGATTATGTCATCTCATACTTGTAAGAACAGAATACGCGATACTCCTGACATTTGAATCTTGCCGGCACGTTAAACACAATGAATCATGTCATCGGAATTTTCTAATGTTTCGTTACAAGCGCGATCTTGATCTACACCGCCTGAGTCGAATACAAGACGCATATTCGGTTACGTCATCTGAATCTTGTCCGCAAAAGAAAAGATGGCGAATCTTAAAATATGTCATCGGAATACTGACATCTCCATACACAGTCATTCTTGAATCATGGTATTCTTTTCATTTCTCATTCTACGACTACAAGATCACGTCATCCGAATCTCCTCAGTTCTTGCGAGGATCACCAGTCCACGATACACTTAAATTTCCGAATGACGTTATCTGGATCTTCTCAACTTGACACGACCAGACTCAAGACGCCATTTTGTCTACAAATTTATATATTGTCAGAATCACGTCATTTAATTTTTATCGGCAAGTCTGAATCAAGTCAGCATTCTAAAACGCAGTGAATTCACAATCTTGTTGTTGAATCATGTCGGCTTCACGAAACAAAGATTAAACTTTATGCTGATTACTGTCAGCCTTTCATAAGGAACATATCACAGAAGTTTAAAATTATGCTAGTTTCCTCTGTACAGTGAGTCTCAAAACCAGTCACTGAATAGTGTTCGGTCAATATATGCAATGAATCCCATTATTATTCGGTTGTTGAGCCGTGTGGTTAACCCTAAGTCATAAAGCCTAAAGCTAGTTATTATAGAATGCCAGCTAATTATACGGAATGAATCCTACAACGTGTTATTTAATCATGCGAACTCGTCATACGCATTGGACCTTAAATGACTTTTGGGAGAATCGTGAATCCTAGAACCTGTCTTTGGCAATCCCCTGGACACTGAGCAGCAAAAATAGAGATTGCAAACAGTCGACTCATATTAGCACTGACATGCGTGCATGACTTCGCAGTCATACTTTTCGAGGTAAGCTTGGCTCCCCTAAACCTGGCACCCGCCCCCCCCAACCTTTCTTTCTCTTCTATCCTCCCCACTTCCCTATTATCCTCCCTCCCTCCCTATTGCCCAGCTGCTATCACGAAACTAAAGCACGCTTCCCGAGTGAAGCCTGGTAGAAGTAAATATCAACCGACCCCCTCCTCCACTTTTTTTTTAACTTCCAGGGCTGAGTCTATAATTATCGGAGTGGAAGACTCCGTGCTTGAAAGTTCAGCTATATGGAGGGTTTTGAAACTCTCTCTCTCTCTCTCTCTCTCTCTCTCTATATATATATATATATATATATATATATATATATATATATATATATATATATATATATATATATATATATATATATATATATATATATATATATGTGTGTGTGTGTGTGTGTGTGTTTCTGAAAACAGGCGCTTGTGTATGTAGCTACGTGTGTTTGTGTGAGTGCCTGTGTGAAGACGTCACGTGATTTGACGTTCATTGTTTCTTGGTCACGAATAAAGGGGAAAATAAACACACGGCTTATTTCATTATGGTATATATATATATATATATATATATATATATATATATATATATATATATATATATATATATATATATATATATATATATATATATATGTGTATATATATACACACACAAAAATAATACTTAAAAGAAAATTTTATGGAACCATTACGGAACGGATGGATTGCAGGGCTCATTAAAACGTTATGTATAATTGAATAAATTTCTCCTAAGGCCATCAAATATATTCTTACCTCATCCACAAATAGCTGAAAATTCACAGAATTCTAATCCGTAAAATCAATGACATTTTAAAGTCGCAGGAACATTCTACAAATGAGAGAATCAGACAGTGTTTATAAGAAGGACATCTGTGCGATGAATGGCTCTGATTTTACTACGCCCTTCAAGTAAAAATAGTAAGACCATTGCCGCTTTAATTTCCAAGTCTTATCGACTGCATTAACTTATTTTACCCCAAACCTTAGAAAATAATACAGCTGTCTAATACTTTCATAATTTGCATTTTTATTTAATTATTAATTTCTTAATTTATCTGTTTTTCTAATAACTGATCAACTCTTTCTGCATTTCCAATCACCTTCTGTTCCTTCTGTCGAGTGAACACCATATTCTTTGGAAGCTTCAATTTCAAGTCAATGCCTCTATGGGCTTACTTCACATGAATAACGTTCATCTTTTGATTAATAATAATAATAATAATAATAATAATAATAATAATAATAATAATAATAATAATAATAATATATTGGTTAGAGACCCTCTTTCAAGCAAGTGCTATTGAAAGAAATTGCTGCATCAGCTGCACTGATCTTACTCTGTGCAAGATCAGTCCAGCTGATGCAGCAATTTCTTTCAATAATAATAATAATAATAATAATAATAATAATAATAATAATAATAATAATAATAATAATAATAATAATAATAATTTACACAGATTTCCTAAGGCGAGTGATAAGCAAAAGTAAAAGCTGAAAATAAAATGTTTCAAATCATATCTCAACCTCTTTTATTATCTTAGTAGATAGATAACCCTTTATTAATACCTGCGCCCTCCCCAAATAAGCAATATCGTTTCCCCCTTCTCACAAAGGCGGCACTTCATTGGCCGGAAAATATTCCCTCTGTCAATACGATCAGTCCCGAGGAGTCAGTCAGTCCCTCCCTCCCCCTCCCTTCTCGCTCGACCAGCAACCCTCACCTCGCTCGCTTCAAACGAATCCACAGGGTTGCTCTAAGACGGGGCCATGCAATGAAGAAGGGGTTAAAGGTAAAAGGTCTTTGCTCTTGGAGAGAGAGAGAGAGAGAGAGAGAGAGCGAGAGAGAGAAAGGACAAAGGTTTTGTTTTAAAAGAGAGAGAGAGAGAGAGAGAGAGAGAGAGAGAGAGAGAGAGAGAGAGAGAGAGAGAGAAGGAAGAAAAAAGGACAAAGGTTTTGTTGTATAAGAGAGAGAGAGAGAGAGAGAGAGAAAGTAGGAAAAAAGACAAAGGCTTTGTTTTATGAGAGAGAGAGAGAGAGAGAGAGAGAGAGAGAGAGAGAGAGAGAGAGAGAGAGAGAGAGAGAGACCAATGTCAAGGACCGTTCTTCAACAAAAGTTAGGAAGAAAAAACGGAGTAAAACAATGCAGGTAATTTTCTCTAAAAGTTATTATACACGCGCGCGCGCGAGTACACACACACACACACATTATATATATATAATGTGTGTGGAGAGAGAGAGAGAGAGAGAGAGAGAGAGAGAGAGAGAGAGAGAGAGAGAGAGACGCTAACATCAACAATGCTGGAGGCTTGTTTACACCTAAGAAACCCCTCAAAATAATGCCATCAGCCGTCGGCTGCAAAATGCACTGATCTTGTTGACACCGACCATAGACGCATACTCTGCGTCACCACTACATTCACACTTAACACTGGATGAATTCTTTGTGCAGAAAATTTCCACAAAATAAGCCGCTTCATACTCCTACACATAGGGCTCATAAGCATCTCATCTAAACCCTTACACAGCGCTATTTACCTCTATGTGATTGAAAGCACGCTAGCAATCTCTTGATTAATATTACGGCTCCTTTACAAAATCACTTCCAGAATGCCAGTCATACAATAATACCATCAAGTGCTAATGTTATGCATTTGTATGTATGTATATATACACGCGTATATATATATATATATATATATATATATATATATATATATATATATATATATATATATATATATATATATATATATATAATATGTACATATACATGTACATATATATACATACTACATACATATATATATATATATATATATATATATATATATATATATATATATATAAATATATATATATATATATATATATATATATATATATATATAAATATATATATATATATATATATATATATATATATATATATATATATATATATATATATATATATATATATATATATATATATGAAAGACAGACAAACAGAGAACGCAAAGTAAAAAATTGTGAGAGGGTTATCAGATTTGATATTAACCAGTAGATTTCTTGCTTCAGAGCTAAAGATCAAGCAAGTGGAAAAAGTGAGTGGTGAGTTGCGTGCAGACATAACCACGGGGGGGAGAGAGAGAGAGAGAGAGAGAGAGAGAGAGAGAGAGAGAGAGAGAGACGCCACGAAGTCGTCAACGCTCGCCATGAAACTGGACTAGGGACGGACCATGGACGAAAGAACCGTGGTGGGAAACCCATTAGAGATCGTCACAGGATTGAGAAAATCCTGATAAACAACGCGAAGACACTTCTAACGATACTCGAATTAGGATCTATTTCTTTCTCCTTCAGTTTTCTCCTGATTCTTTTAGCCTTATTGACAAACCACAGTCTGGTAGACCATGTGTTGGTGAAGTAACTGTTACATCTGTAGAACAATCCTTTGAATGAAGCCAAAGAAAGAGTCTAAGACGAGCATCTTTGGAGACCAGGCCTTCTAAATCTACCGTGCATAAGAATCTACGGAAAAAAACTTAAAAATGAAAACGTTCACAAAATTTTGTACTAATACACACGTACTTTTTCATAATTATATATGTACACATTTACAGAAGCATTTAAGTAATAAAAAAAATCCACAATCATTATATAAATACATTGTATTAATATGCAATAGACAAAACAAAGCTTTTCGAACACGTGAACGGTGTTCGAAAGCCTTTTTTAATCTCTTGCATATTAATTCAATTTATTTATATAATTGTGGATTACTTACTACTTAAATGTTTATGTAAATGTGTACATATATAATTATGAGAAAGTACGTGTGTATTAGTATACTATTTTTCCCGTAGATTTTTATGCACAGATTTTGAAGCACTGCACTTTAATGCAGTCTATGTAATAAATATAAACTGGATTTTCGTTACATAATCATTTATAACGATTTTGTGAGTTTCTTAGCTACCTAAATGTTTGAATAAACTTTAGCAAACTTTCGCGTAGACTTTTCCATTTCATCCAGAATGCCATTATTTGCAAACCAGCCACGTTAAAAGCGTTTGCATTGGGTCCAGTGATAATTAAACCCATAAAAATCCGTCGCCAACTGAAATATGTATATTTGCAAGTTGAAATACATCCTGCAGCCTCCGTCAGACACGTAAATGAATACATTTATATTTAAAACTCTCACTGCGTAAGTGGAATGAACATTTATAAAACATTCGTTGCCGAGTGCGGGTAAATGTTTGAAATGTTGCTGAGTGCAGGTAAATGTTTCGAATGTCTGAGGCCACGGAGATTAATTTAGTACATGACAGGAAGAGGGGTATGAAGCAACAACCTTCATCTCAAAATGTTATCTGAAACAAAACACAAGAAATATATACCCCATGTTGTATATTTATATGAACTCCCACGTATAATTGCCACGCATGAGGTCTTTGAAGATCTTAATTGCGTTGTGTTCCAGAAATAAAATCTCCATAATTAAGTTCAGTTACATGAATTGAAAGCCCTTCCATGAAAGCAAGTTTAGTAATTTTATACCAAAACATTTCTTGCTGAACGACGAAAACATTCATGACGTAAGTTCACTAAATCAATTCTTAAAAGACAATGCTTTGCATATTTTTCATTATCATTTAACAAGTTTTCAAATGCGGTTAGTTAGGAATGGTTGACTTCTGTAGGTAGGGAATGAGAACAATACTTTTTAGTTTTCTGAAAAGAAAACTATTGTGCCGTCCGCACTTTTTTCTGTCCGCCCTCAGATCTTAAAAACTACTGACGCTACAGGGCTGTAAATTGGTATGTTGATCATCCACCCTCCAATCGTCAAACATACCAAATTGCAGCCCTCTAGCCTCAGTAGTTTTTATTTTATTTAACGTTAAAATTAACCATAATCGTGCTTCTGGCAACGCAACAACACGGGCCACCACGGTATATTATACCGAACCACCAAAAGATAGATCTTTTTTCGGTGGCCGTGATTATGCGCTGTACAGAAAACTCGATTGCGCCGAAGAAACTTCGGCACATTTTTTTACTTGCTTATTCTTCGCTTCTATTTATCAATTCTCTATTTTTTAAGAATAAGGAACTAGGATTTTGTAACAAGAAAATGGCTCTTTGACAACCTTTCGTAGCGTCAGCTACAGTTAGTGTCAGTTCTTACTTCGTAAGCTAACAACACAACTAGATATATTTTGCTTTGTTAATAAGGAGATATTTCTCTGCCTTGTTCCTTCTTGAATTCATCTGTAATTCAATATTTATTCGTAAAAAATTAGTAATTTCTTAATTTAACCATGCATTCATTCATATACCCACCTGTCTGTTAGACTATACATCTGCCAGTCTACTAATATCTTTTTGACTGAACAACTGCCAGTCTACTTATATCTTTTAGACTGTACAACTGTCAATCTACTAATATCTTTTAGACTGTCAATCTACTAATATCTTGATCTTTAAGACTTTGCAACTGCCAGTCTACGAATATCTTTTAGACTGTACAATGCCAACCTACTAATATCTTTATCTTTAAGACTGTACAACTCCCAATCTACGAGTACTGATGTCTTTTAGACAGTACCACTCCTAATCCACTAATACTTTTCAGACTGTACAGCTGCCAATCTACTAATATCTTTATCTTTAGGACTGTACAATTGCCAATCTACTAATATCTTTCAGACTGTACAATGCCAATCTACTAATATCTTTATCTTTTATACTGTGCAATTGCCAATCTACTAATATCTTTCAGACTGTACAATGCCACTCTACTAATATCCTTATCTTTAAGACTGTACAATTGCCAATCAACTAATATCTTTCAGACTGTACAACTGCCAATCTACTAATATCTTAATCTGTTAGACTGTACAACTGCCAACCTACTAATCTCTCCACCTCAGTCATCCAGACACTGAACTTCTTAAATTTTTTCGCCGACAGGTCAACATAGAATTGCGATCGAGAGTCCGACGGCAAGATGCAGAGTTTCTGGACACGTCCATGGGCTACACGGCGTCCAATCCGGCCAGAGTCAGGAGACAACCGTCCAGGGTCATCTTCCTCGTCCCAATGCACGGCGGCATTTGGACGCTGTGTGTTGGGTTGTCAGGTGAGTGTTGAGGAAATAATAATAACTTAACCGGAAATGTATTTTTTCAAGCGGTGGCTGCAATCGACGACTGTTGATTTATGGAAATTAGGCTATGGAGCCAAGAGTACTTCCGGCCATTCCGTGCTCAATAGTGAAATTAGGGTGTTGGAGTGGCTGGATAACAAGATGTCAGAAAGGACATTGGAATGGAATGGAATGTTAAATTTAGGCCACAGGCAAAGCGCTGGGACCTATGAGGTCATTCCGCGCTGAAAGGGAAATTGCGAATAAGGTTTGAAAGGTGTAACAGGAGGAAAACCTCGCAGTTGCACTATGAAACAACTGTTAGGAGAAGGTTGAGGAAAGTAAGATGGAAGAAAGAGAATATGAACGAGGGTACAGTAAAAGGAACCAAAGGGGTTGCAGCTAGGGGCCGAGGGTACCCCGCAAAGAACCTTAAGTAATGCCTACAGTCCACCACGTGACCTGCACTGTAGGCACTACATCCCTAAGGGGAGAAAGAAAGCTGGAACATGGAGGTTAAGTAAAAGACTAAAAAGTGGGTGCAGCT
>NC_089754.1:47197270-47219770 GCF_040412425.1 Macrobrachium rosenbergii
GAGAGAGAGAATTCTTTGGTTTGTTACTGGTACGTCAAACTGGAGTTGCAACAAAACGTAGATGATTTGGGGAACACAGAAGAAAGTTGTTCTAAAAACTTAGGTTTAGGAAAAAAAAAAACACTGATAACTGTATTTAAAATAACTTTAGACCAAAAGACATTCAAATTCCTTGTATGAATTGAATATTGAATACAGAATTTAGGCCAAAGGCCAAGAACTGGGACCTATGAGGCCATTCAGCGCTGAAACGGAAATTGACAGTAAAAGGTTTGAAAGGTGTAACAGGAAGAAAACCTCACAGTTGCACTATGAATCAATTGTTAGGAGAGGGTAGAAAGTAAGATGGAAGAAAGAGAATATGAAAGGAGGTACGGTAAAAGGAACGAAAGGGGTTGCAACTAGGGGCCGAAGGCACGCTGCAAAGAACCTAAAGTAATGCCCACAGTGGTGCAATCTCCCTTGTATGCAAAAATGAATGGCTCCCATTAATAACAGAAACGAACTTACAACTTTATTCTGGCAACCTGGGAGGCACTTTGTTATCTCAAACTTTCCGGTAACAAACACAGAAGCAAATCGTCACGTCGAATTCCCTATGCACGTTATTTACTCAAAAACTCTTGCGAATTCAGTTTTTAAATCAAAGTTGCTTTTTGAACTTTCCCCCCGGGCGAAAGCTTTCGTATCGTTCAGTTCAGAGAATTCGCGAGACGCTTGTCACAAACAAATGTCATCTGGATTTGCAAACAGGAAGACCAATATTAGGTTGTTCTTTTCAAGAGCTGAGGATCTGTTTCGACGATCCTAAAGGAGCCTCATCCTTGCACTCGATGTCCTGAAACTGACGCTCCAGATGACGGGTACATTATTATTATTATTATTGAAACAAGGCGACCCTGTCACTAGGCTATAATATCGAGAATTTAAAGCCACAGTGTGTTAAAAATATTTAACACTGTACATAAATATTTTTAACTACTGTGGCTTTTAATTCTCGATTATTATTATTATTATGAAAATAAACCCTTATTCACAAGAAACAAGCTTCCAAAGAATACGGTGTCCGTTAGAAAAAGCTACAGGAGATAATAGGAAATATAGAAAGACGAGATCATTTTATTAGAAGAAAAAATAAATTAATAACATTAAGAGATGAACAGATAAAAAATATAAATAAATTATTAAAATACCATGTTAATTGTTTTAAGATACTAATGCATATTATTATTATAATTATTCAGATGATAAATCCCTATTCGTATGGAACAAGCCCACAGGGACCATCGACTTGAAATTCAAGCTTCAAAAGAACACGGTGTTCGTTTGAAAGAAGTTACACAAGATAACAAGAAATGCAGAAAGAAGATCAGTTATCGGAAAAAAAGAAAAATAAATCAAAAATTAATAGATAAACACAGATAAAAAATATAAACAAATAATTAAAATGCAATACAAACTGTTCTAGGGCAAAGAACGCGAATTCAGTCAGCCGCGTTCCTTTTGATTCTTTCGCGACTCTTCCTTGCTCCCTTCTTATCCTTTCTTCCTCTCTTCTTATCCTTCACGCCTTCCTTCACTTGCCGAGGATAGCGACTTTCCGGTATCGTCTCTCTCTCCCCTCTTTTAAAAAGCACCCGAGACGGACAACAATAAGAGATAAATGAAGTTCGCCATTTTTTTTCTAGAAGGCGAGTTCCCTGGTGTTATTCAGCTGTGGGAAAAAGAGCAGTTGCCCAGATATAGGAAGTTGTTATGCTTTTTGAAAGCGAGACAGAGGAAGAATGAGTCGACTCTTCGACTTCTTGCATGAGTTTTAGCTTTATTTTATTTTATTTTTCTTTTGGAGAGGCTATTATTTTTGTGCGCGTTTGGCAGGGGAGGGGGATGATTTGTTTCCAGTGTTGAGTATCGTGAAATTTTAAATGCTTTGTGAACATTATACGTTTTGAAAATTCTCCGATTATGTAAATTATATATAAATACCTAGTTATACATATGTATATATACAATATATATATATATATATATATATATATATATATATATATATATATATATATATATATATATATATATTATATATATATATATATATATATATATATATAGAGAGAAGAGAGAGAGAGAGAGAGAGAGAGAGAGAGAGAGAGAGAGAGAAAATTTCTCCACAAGAGAGAGAGATAGGATATATAAATTTCTCCACAACAATTATATCACCTTCTCCCTAACAATCAATATATATATATATATATATATATATATATATATATATATATATATATATATATATATATATATATATATATATATATATAACAATACACGGCTTAATTATGCTAAAAAAAAACGCCACAGAAACATCAGGTGTCCGCGTTATCGTATATGTTGACGTCCCCGGCGGAGTACCGCCACACAGATGGCAACCAACCAATCAATGCCTGCCATTCTCCTTCCGTCTTCGAGGTTGTTTTTAAACTGACACCCACACAGTTTTTTCCACCCTCGTCTTCTTATATCCACCCATCCTCCCTCCCCCGCCCACAACTTCCACTTGAAGGTCACGGAAAGGCAGGGTTCAGAATAAACGGTAAGAGTTGCATAATAAAGGATCAATTGGATCCTCCCCTGGACGAAACATAGGGGAGGGGGTGGGGAGAGTTTGGTGGCAGGGGGTTTGCGGGGGAGGGGGTGTATCGTACCGCCACACGCCAATACTGGTTACTGCTCCTGCCGTGTGAGTCCTGTGTGGGTCTCTTTTTTTTTTATTTCGTTGAAGCAGAATAATATTCTGTCGCAAGTGAAAATCATTACCTGGGATATTTATCATTTTAACGGAAAAGGCATACGTGAAGGATCGATACGAACGCTCCCATTTGCTTTCGGCAACCTTCGAATAAGTTTGGTTCTAAGAATTAAGTAAAAAGAATCTTTGGAAAGTAAGAGAAAGTGTCCAGATAAAAGAAAGGAACTACAGAAATCTGATAAACTTCAGGAGCTGTAGACCACAGAACAGTCGATGGACAACACCGTGCTAGGTCAGTGGTCTACAGTTCAAGCCCTGCTCATAGGTTTCTCTGGCAACCAGACTTTTCTGACCCTTTCAGCTGGGGTTTGTTGGGAGGGGGGGGGGGTCACATAAGTTTATCTGCTGACTCATCAGCAACCATTGATCAGCAGGCAGTCTACCTGTGACCCCTATTCCAAAACAAGAGAATACACAAGAGAATTTCCGATAAAAAAACAGCATTGACCGAATGATTAAATTCAAATATTTAAGAAGCATATTGACCCACGAACAAGTTGAGAGGGATGTACGCACTGTAAATGCCTCACTGTCTTGTTTTAAAATCATGAACGAAGCCACTGTGCCGATATCTAAACAGGGGTAGGCCTAAGGGACGATGGAAAGGCAACCTCTGGAAATTTTCAACGAACTGAATATTGATATGAAATTCATATAAGTACTATACTGATCTGATTGCACTTGATTGAGTTGTTCATATACATATATTACATATACATTGAAATATCTTCATATCAAACGTAAAATTTAGATTTGGCTTACAAATTGGGAGAAAATGGGAAATACTCTTCAATATGCTGACAGTATGATTATGCTCCAATACTAACTACAGGTTCAACACCTTAAAATCGATTGACCTAACGTTTATTTTAATACTATTATGTACAGAAATTTTACTTTCGAATAAAATTGGAAATGGGGCATAACAATTACCCAATTACGCATATACATCAGACCATATGTTCACTTGTATATTCATAAACTGACATACAAGCGACATGGCGTCACAAGAGTTCTTATTTTTAATTGGTATCGTTCCTACACTACCTATAATGAACTCACATGAGACTACAATGACAAACGCTACTTAAAACCTAAAAAAACCACCTCAGACGTTTAGATAAAACTTTCATTAACAACACATCGACCCAGAATCCCGTTTACCTCTATACTTCTGATAGTAACGTTATTTCTTTCTTTCTGATAATTCTGTCACGTCATTTAACCAGGATTTCATAAGCAACTCTCTCTCTCTCTCTCTCTCTCTCTCTCTCTCTCTCTTCCCAGGACTTGTAAATAATATACCTATTCAAAGTGCATATCAGTTATTTCCGTGTGTTAACTTTTGCTTTTTTTTTGTCAACTGTCATTCTTTCAGTTCTCTGTCTTTCTCATATATATATATATATATATATATATATATATATATATATATATATATATATATATATATATATATATATATATATATATATATATATATATATATTATATTTATACATATATAAAATAGATATATATATATACACATGAATATATATATATATTTATATATACACACACACACACATACACACATATATATATACATATACATATACAGCTTCAACATATCATCTCAACGATTCCACTTCCACTTCTTCACTCAATTCACACATTCATGAAGTACTCGCTGCACAATCCCTTAATCCTCCCGAATTCTCACCTCCCTCAAATTCACTCTCCTTATTTCTCTATTCCCCTTCCCTCAAACATCTCTGAACCCATATTTCTGACGTCGGTAAGTCGAAAATAAAAAACGCTTCCAGGTGAGACTCGGGGACGGTATTCCAGGTCAGGTAAAAGGGGCTGGAATCTCCCCTTACGGCCGTAACAAATTCCTGGAATCGTCTCTAGTCTTCTGGACGTCTCGTAAAAGATATTGAAGTTACATCTGCCCCCATCTATCTGCTCCGCCATAAGTCCTTTCCTTGATAAAACTGCCAGAGTTATTTCGGGAAGGATATATTAGGTCATCTTCTTATTTGTACAGTGAGACAGCAAGAACGTATCATACACATATCTATTTAGCCATCTATTCATTCAACACACACACATATTTATGTAATATATATATATGTGTGTTTGTGTGTGTATATATACATATATATATCATATATATAAATACATATAATTATATATATATATATAAATATGTATATACATATATGTGTATATATATACATACCTCTCTTGATGGCTCAGTGGGTAGACCGTAGACTGGAGTCGCTGGATAAATATCTGTGTCGAGGGATCGAGACCCAGCAGTACCAATCCATTTATCACTTAAAAATTCCCCTTCAGTGATAATTCCCCATCGGGGATGTTCCTGAGGTAGCGTGAATTGGATATTAAGCGACATTTGTAGCTTCATTATATATATATATATATATATATATATATATATATATATATATATATATATATATATATATATATATGTATGTATGTATGTATATATATATATATATATATATATATATATATATATATATATATATATATATTAAAAATTTAATCTTTTCTAACAGCTTCCTCGCACTTTCATTATCATTATCATCACTACCATTATAAAAGGAGATAAAGTTCTTGTAAGACAAGTAAATCGCTGAACAATTCTCCTTCTTAACCAAGCGCATTCTATCTGAAGCCTAGTAGATGTTCGCATTAAAAAACAATAACGCGAAAACACATTACATAACGAATGTTCGACCTACCACAGTCCTAACTATTGAATGGTAGCCTCAGATATAAAAAAAAATGTTTAAGGAGAAAATAAGATGAAAAAAACGACCAAGCAATGGCAAAAGCACGTGGCATTTAAAGGTTAGGTTCCAGATAGTTCAACTGACTCCTTCCTAAACCCGCTCCTCCTCCCCCCTTCCCCAGTTCCAGGTTCCTCTCCCATCTACCTCCCCACTTCCCCAAAAGCCTTCTTTGTGGGATGAATCACATTTTCTGCTCCTCTAATATTTATCCCAAGGACGATTGCAAGCTCGAGGGAAAGTCAAGGACGATAGATTTTTACAGTGTGGTCTTTTGGAGGCATCTGCTGTTGCTATGCTGAATGTATATGTATATGTATATGTATATGTATATGTATATGTATATGTATATGTATATGTATACATATATATATATTATATATATATATATATATATATATATATATATATATATATATATATATATATATATATATATATATATATATATATATATATATATATATATATATATATATAGAGTGGGTGCCTTGGCTGAGTGGTACAGCTCTTAAAGTCCGCTTATGCTAGGTCCGCGGTTCACTCCCAGCCTGCCCAACCATGAATGGATGCCAACTACTGCAAAGGTCAAGGAAAAGGACATAGGGCTGGCAAGTTCAACCCTAAAGATTTACTGAGAAACAGGTAGGAAGTACCTGTCTGAAGCCACCACCTCTGCATGGGAAAAGGGGTCCAAAAATGTGGTTATATATATATATATATATATATATATATATATATATATATATATATATATATATATATATATATATATATATATACATACTGTATATATATGTGAGAGAGAGAGAGAGAGAGAGAGAGAGAGAGAGAGAGAGACTCTGGATGACGTCTACAGCATCCAATCAATTCATCAAAGCTAAATTATTTTTTATTAAACAAATGATTGTCATCCAGACTTACTGGTTCTATACCATACAAGTGAAATTCTCATAACTCTTTTGTCTAGCCCCAGGATAACAAAAATAAAAAGGCTAAGCGTGAACCTCCTGACCTTATTTTTATATAAAAAAAAAATTTATCACTGCTGCAATGGGAAATGAATCATAGCTCCCGAAAACATTTTGTGTTTGTGATATTAAAGACGTTTCTCACAAAGGCTTTTAGCAGATGAAAGTGAGGAAAAATTTTGGCTCTAAACGTATTCATCTATGCAAAAAAACATTCACGAACGTAATTACCATTAAGAAAACAAACTCAAATCCCAGTTCTCCAGAGAGGTACCTTCACCTACATAATTACCATTAAGTATGATACATTAAGGTTAGTTGATTGTTAAAAAGCACACATAAGTTACTGTTTAAATTTATATACCTGTTTATATACCTCAAAAGGTTCCAGGACGGAAAGTGTGGAATTTATACCTAATAAGAAACAAAACCAAAATCTCACACACTTATCGATGAAAACTCGCTACCGTTCAATTCGAGTGAGATGACCTTGGAAATAACAGAATTAATCGTGTTTCCTACATGTTCCCCCCAACCCCTGGAGAAACTGAAACATCTACCTCTATATTTCGGAACATGTCTACTGGTTGCCAAGGAACTAAACGTAAAATAGACTTAAGAATAACGGACCCAAAAATGACATCTCACTCGAGGCATCTAAATTAACCAGGCTGCTCTCAGCATTGCTCAGATTTCTTGACAGAGCCGTTACGAGCCAGACAGACGTACCACATTTCTCTCTCTGGCCGTCAGTGGGCGTTTATGAGCTGTGAAGCTTAGCGTTTTCCACTACCTGTTAATATATTAACGGAGTGGAGTGAGGGAAAGAATGGGACGAGGAAGAGAGGAAATGAAATACATTTGTTACAGAAGGAATTACGAGAAATTGAATAAAAATATTTTCTCCTAAAACATTCTGGTGGGACGTAATTCAAAACTTGAATAATACTTTTCAATTCCAGAGCGTGTTTCAACAGCAGGACGGAATGGTGAATTGTTTTTTTATTGAAATTGTCATTAATACTTGAAACGTCATTATTACCATCTGTTGGCCAGAGCCCAACTTTTCCAGTTCATTCCTTAGCCAACCAACATAAATACATACATACATACACACGCACACACACATATATAAATATATATATATATATATATATATATATATATATATATATATATATATATATATATATATATATATATATATATATATATATATATATATATATATATATATATATATATATATATATATATATATATATATATATATATATATATATATATATATATATATATATATATATATATATATATATTTTATATATATATATATATATTATATATATATATATATATATATATATATATATATATATATATATATATATAGTGAGTTTTCTATGCATAGACTAGCCCCGTTCAATATTCCTGGGAAGGAATTTTCCTGGGCACATCAAGCTGATCCTCAAACGTCACTGAAAGCTTTCACTTTCGATTTTCCACGAAAAAAAAAATTGGGGTTGAATTTGAACCATAAGGTTTGCCTTACGTGAAATGGTGGACCATTCTATTCATTTATTTATCGTTATTCAATAGTTATCACACATCCTTGAGGGACAAACCACAGTTGTGTGTAATTCCCTTATTATATCTAATAAAAGGAGCCCATAAAAATGCCAAAAAGTGGAAAGGTAATGCTATAATTCAGGCGGTATTTATACCATATAAATACCGCCTGTCTGTAATCCTTACTTCATTCATATACTTGGCTGTAGAGGGAGACAGATGGTCTCTGAAATATAGCATTAACTTTCCACCTTTTGCTGTTTTTATGGGCTTTTATTAGATGGATGTCTGTTTTAACAGAAAATATTTCACAGTCTTTAATATATTTTTACTCCTTAAGAAAGATTGGGTCCAGAAAACTTACATGTTACCTCACTTGAATATATCAGTTTCTTTTAAGTCTTGGGATAATGTTCTTCATGTTTTACATTTCAGTATTATTTTAATTCTGGAATTTGGTCATTAAAATCCTGTTACTGACATATAAACATTATTTTTATTATTAATCAATTTTTGTAGCTTAGTGGTCAGTTTTCAACTGAGTATTTGCTAAGGTAACAGAGAAAAGGTTTGAGAACGCACGTCTTTACGCGCATGCGTGAATGGGCACCAAAAGAAGGAAAAATCGGAAGGACGAATAAAGTATAAACGAAAGAGGGAAACGGAATGAAAATGGTAACGTATGCAAAAGAGTGAACGGAAAGGGGAGGGGTAAATGGAAAAGAAAGACTGGCGGAAAATAAGGAAAAATGAGAAGGACGAATCAAGTACAAACGAGAGATGGAAATGGAACGAAAATGACAACGTACGTAAAAGAGTGAACGGAAGGGAGAGGGGTAAACGGAAAAAGAGAGATTGGCGGAGTGAAAGGAAGAGGAAAGAGATAGAGGGCGAAAGAAAGTCGAACGGGTGAGTGATAATACTCCGAAAAGGGTAAGAAGGGCCCATTTCCTACTGACTTTTGAGAGATTTTGACCTTTATTGAAATTCCTTGTGCGTCTATCTTCGGCGATTTCCCCCCCCCTTGTAATTTTTTCTCTCGGTTATTTTCCTGACACAATTCTTCATTTTTGTTCTTCCATTCTCTTCTCTTATCTTTTCGTTGTGTTGTTATCAATAGTTTTATTTCAACAAAGTTTTGCAAAGTTTCTGTATTATTATTATTATTATTATTATTATTATTATTAGTCTGTATTATTATTATTATTATCGCTACTGTTGCTTTAGAATAACTGTTTGACTTTGTTGTTATTTTCCTTATTCATATTATATTATTATATATATATTATTATATTATATATATGAAATTTTTTATCACACCGTGATTTATATAATCATGAAGCTACAAATGACGCTTAATTTGTTCCATTTATCACTTATTTTTCTGGAATGATATTAGACGGATACACTGACACACACACACACACACATAATTATATACATATATATATATATATATATATATATATATATATATATATATATATATATATATATACATATGTGTATATGTATTAATTCCACACAAGTATACAGTACTAAATGATTAACTTGTACAGAAACATCTATTCTATTTTAAATAGAAAAATAAAATAGAATAGGAAACAATTCAACAAATCGTTTCGATACGATCCCGACATAAAAACGAAAAAAACCTTGAGAATTAGACGATGTAGTTTTGCACGAAAGGAGAAATAATTCACAAAAGATGAAAATCAAGGACCCTGATATAGGTGACTTTTATATACGAGTAAACACCTACTATTAAATAAAAATGAGAAAAGTCACGTGGAATTTTTGTACAAGACTGACTTGCCTGAACCTCTAGTCCTCTTAAATAATCATCACAGCACAGTAATATCGTTTACTGCAACAGAAAACTCTCAATCAGTACAAAGGTTCATTCACGATTCATAAGTTTCAGCGTGAATGTGGCAGTGACTAGAGGAATTTTCTTGCCTTGATGGCCAACCCCTGTTTAAGGAAATGTCTTCCTGCTGCCATTATATATATATATATATATATATATATATATATATATATATATATATATATATATATATATATATATATATATATATATATATATATATATATACATACATACATATACATATATATATATATATATGTGTATATGTATGTATGTGTGTATATGTGTATGTATGTGTGTGTGTATGTGTGTGTGTGTGTGTAGTAAAATACCATCATAAACTTAAAACTTCGTACATCATACGAATATAATTGCGATGGATGTGAGAGTGCTGGAACTTTCATTCAGATACAGACTCATTTCAGAAAATGGGAATCGGCAGAAGTTCCATTCAGATAAAACTCGTTGAGGAAAATGGGAATCGGCAGAAGACGAATGGCGCGCTAAAAGAATTTGGTCATTTAACAGAAATGAAGTTTCCTCATTTTCTTCTTTCTAAGAATAAGTTGCGCAGACTAACAGGCAAGGCTGAACTTTATTTGACTAACCAAAGCAAAATAACAACATGATAATAAAAATCAGATTTATTATTATTATTATTATTATTATTATTATTATTATTATTATTATTATTATTATTATTATTATTATTATTATTAGTGAAGAAATCCACAGTGATATAAATGTAAATATATATATTAGAAACATATACACAAAGCGACAGCTTTCAAAACCTGCTCGACTGAGAAAACTCGGAAAGCTCTCGTTTTTGTATATATATATATATATATATATCGACTGATATATATAGATATATATATATATATATATAGTATATATATATATATATATAATTATATATATATATAATTCATATAAATTATATATATATAATATATATATATATATATACATATATATATATATATATATATATATATATATATATATATATATATATATATATATATATTTACATTTACATCATTCTGGATTTCTTCACCATTTTAGTGACTCATGCTATTATGAGACTTTTATAAATTATTATTATTATTATTATTATTATTATTATTATTATTATTATTATTATCTGATGAAAAGCATTCCAATGCATCGTCCCTAGCGGCGGGAGACAAACCAGATTCCAGTGACCGCGGTACCCGGAGCTGAATCCTGAAAAATCGGAATCCGCACGCGAAATAAATCGTGCGGATTCAGACGCCATGAGCAAATAAGGCGGAGGAAAGGCCGGAGATTTATGAAAACGAATGGGTGCGTTTCATCAGACTAATTTGAGAAATGGGAGCATTCCATCAGAATCTCATAATTAGGATTCATTACGTGGTTTTAAAAAAAAATTTTTTTTTTTTTTTGCTAATTCCTTCTGCAAAATTCCCGGAGAAGGATTGGTCAATTTTTTTCCCCCCTTGCCAGTTCAAGGTAATCTTTGGGTAATCTGAGGTAATTACATTAGGCGCTCATAACCTGGTCATTAAGCATTCCTTCTTTTTCATAACCTGGTTATCAAGCATTTCGTCTTTTGGGGAATTTTTAATATTATTTGAAATGATTCCTGGTAATTAGAACTGCCGAAAGCCTAATATAGTACTTTAATGTTAACAAGAATCAGATTTTTAATACAAACCTGTTTAATACGTTGAATCATAATGGCATTGTATTTTTGTTTACCTATGACGTCATGAAGTGCGGTTACTGATGACGTCACCAGGATATTATCGATTTTAAGTCGCTGGTCATCAAGAGCAGTTATTTTTGTCGAATGTCTTCGTAGACAAGTTTTCACGGCATCTTCCCCCAAAATTAGTGTGCCTCGCTCGTTGCAATGTCGGCAGCGGAATGACAGGAAAATAAATTAAAAAGGAACGGGAATGGAAAAAGATAAAAGACGGTTTCTTTAAATAAAAATATTATCGCACAAATACAATGGTGTTCCTATGACGTCATCAAGTCCGCGTCAGACATTGTGTTATTTGTTGCGTGGGATGCCACTGAAAATATTATGTCGTCAGATGATTCATTCTTGGAGAGAGAGAGAGAGAGAGAGAGAGAGAGAGAGAGAGAGAGAGAGAGAGAGAGAGAACTGGTACAATGTCGTAGAACTACTTCGCATGATTCATTTCTATTATTCATTTTCGAGGTAACCTCTTTCTTGGAAGAAACAGAAAGAGAGAATTGGGTCCATGGAAGTGAGAGGGAGAGAGAGAGAGAGTCATAGGCATATTTCGGATGAATCAATTAGATCTTCCATTCTCGAGGTTACCTCTTTCTTGAAAGACAAAAGGAAGAAAAAATTGTATCAATGAGAGAGAGAGAGAGAGAGAGAGAGAGAGAGAGAGAGAGAGAGAGAGAGAGAGAGAGAGAGAGAGAGAGAGAGAGAGATACTTCGGACGAATCAATTCAATCACTTATTTTCTAGGTAACCTTTTTCCTGGAAACCAGAAACACAGAATTGCGTAGAGAGAGAGAGAGAGAGAGAGAGAGAGAGAGAGAGAGAGAGAGAGAGAGAGAGAGAGAGGCGAGGCTACAGTGTCATAGAAATACTTCGGATGAATCACTTCGATCATTCGTTTTCGAGGTTACCTCCTCTCTCACCTGAGAGAGAGAGAGAGAGAGAGAGAGAGAGAGAGAGAGAGAGAGAGAGAGAGAGAGAGAGTGAATCAATTCAACACTTAAGGTAACCTTTTTTCCGGAAAACAGAAACAGAATGAATCAATTCAATCATTTATTTTCTAGGTAATGACACCAGAAACACAGAATTGCGTAGAGAGAGAGAGAGAGAGAGAGAGAGAGAGAGAGAGAGAGAGAGAGAATTCAATCTACAGTGTCACTCTCTCTCTCCTGAGAGAGAGAGAGAGAGAGAGAGAGAGAGAGAGAGAGAGAGAGAGAGAGAGAGAGAGAGAGAGAGAGAGAGAGAGAGAGACAGAGAAATACTTCGGATGAATCAATTCAATCACTTATTTTCTAGGTAACCTTTTTCCCGGAAAACAGAAACAGAATTGCGTAGAGAGAGAGAGAGAGAGAGAGAGAGAGAGAGAGAGAGAGAGAGAGAGAGAGAGAGAATCAGAAAGACTTCAATCATTTATTTTTTCTAGGTAACCTTTCTCCTGGAAACCAGAAACACAGAATTAGAGAGAGAGAGAGAGAGAGAGAGAGAGAGAGAGAGAGAGAGAGAGAGAGAGAGAGAGAGAATGACGCATCCGTGCTGCCGAGCGTGTTTCCACACGGACCACCGCCGTACGTACGGGCGAAGGCACAGAGAACAATAAAAATTCCGGGTCACGGTGATTCATGCAAAGACACGCTACGTGGCATTGTTGACACTGCTATTGGCATGTTGACACGTACCATAACTGGCCCTCTGTTTCACCAGTGTAACTGCTTAAGGACTAATCATTTCTTGTTGTTCTCATTTCCAATATCATTATAAATTCGCTTTCATTTTAATTATTATGATCGTCATCATCATTATTATCGTTATGAATGGCTTGCAGTATTAATTACAAAGATGACAGTTACTCAAAGCATTTAGTGGTGCTATTATAATTAATATTAGACCTTTGAATGTTACTACTACTACTACTACTACTACTACTACTACTACTACTACTACTAATAATAATAATAATACTATGTAAATCGTATAATGTAACCATATATTTTTCCCTACACACATATATACACATTTTGTATGTATATATATATACATATATACACACACACACACACACGTGCATAGATGATAGTCTACGGGAAAATAACTTCCCGTTTAATTACTGCAAAATATTAAATATAAAAAATGCTCAGCAAGGCTGTGCACTTGCTATAATTACGGCGCAATTACAAAGTCTTAATTACTGTTGTCATTTCTGATGGAACATCACGGCGCTGCTATTATTATTATTATTATTATTATTATTATTATTATTATTATTATTATTATTATTATTATTATTGAAACAAATGCAGTTAAAAACTACACAAATACATCTAAAAATAAATCTATATTTGTACAATTGTAGAACTGTGAATTTGTTACTCCTTTTTAAGACTCATTATTATTATTATTATTATTATTATTATTATTATTATTATTATTATTATTATTATTATTATTATTATTAGAAGGAAGACCCTCTTTGAGGCAAGTTTTGTTGAATAAAATCAATTCGCATAATGCAGCCATTTTATTCAACAAATATTATTATTATTATTATTATTATTATTATTATTATTATTATTATTATTATTATTATTATTATTATTATGCCACAATAACAAACAATGCCATATATTTGTGCAGTTACACACCTGCGAATTTGTTTACCCTTTCTAAATCTCATCCTATTATTATTATTATTATTATTATTATTATTATTATTATTATTATTATTATTATTATTATTATTATTATTCTACAACAATAACCACATTCCTCCTCTTGTTTAACGGACTTCCCAAACTAAGCGAAAGCGCTTTCCAACCCCGTCTGATCTTTCTTTCCATCTTTCTCGCAGTTGAGGGGAAGGAAAAAAAAAAAAAAACTTCCTCCTCAGACCTAATTGTTCTGAGAGGTCCGCATAACTTCTTGTTTTAGGCAAACGTTGGCGCTGGAGCGGAATGTTTGCGGTAGTCACCGGCAGAGGAACGTCAATTAGACAGGGGAAAAACGTTCGTTTCTAGTCTCTAAACTGACTTGTGGATTAGAAGAGGTTTATTGTTTGATAGATCGGTCAGGTTTTTTTTTTTTTTTTTTTTTTTTTTTTCGTGGTTAGACTGAGATGAGTACGGGTGCCCGAGACGAGTTCGGTAAGTAACTCTAGTCATAAACCGCCTAACTCTTTAAAGATGGAGATTAAATGATAGGGTACAACAAATACAGAATTTAGGCCGAAAACCAAGCGCTGGGATCTGTGAGGTCATTTAGCGCTGAAACGGATATTTACAGCGAAAAGGTTTGAAAGGCGTAATAGGAGGAAAACCTTGCACTTGCACTACGAATCAATTGTTAGGAAAGGATGGAAAGTGAGATGGAGGAAAGAGAATATGAACGGAGGTACAGTAAAAGGAATGAAAGGGGTTGCAGCCAGGTGACAAGAGGCGCTGCAAAGAACCTTAAGCAATGCCTACAGTGCACCGCATAAGATGCACTGACGGGCACTATCCCCCCCCAACAGAGATTAAATAATTAAAGAAAAACAGAAAAACGCTTTTTTTATTAAATGATTAAGGAAAAACAACGGAAGTCAACGATTTATTTATTTCTGTGGCCCTTTACTCTTTGATCCCACAAAAACTAACTTCTATATTTCACTAACTCTCTAATTTCTGTTTTCTCCCTACAATAAATTATACAGGCCAAGGTTAGTTAATCTTTGCTTTCGTGTAACCATCTGCCTCGCATATTCCATATTTCCTTCATTCCTGGTATCTCAAAATTTTTCACAAGCTGAATGCAGACTAGTCATGGCAATATCCTCTTTGTCTGTGACCTCCATGCAGTCATGCAACTGCAGGCAAACACTTTTGCATTCCATCTTGTGCCTCAGTGACACTATTCATCCATTCTATAATGTTTACAAATGTTCTGATGCTTTTAGTTTTCTGTAAAAGAAAACTATTGTGGCGCCCTGTCTGTCCGTCCGCACTTTTTTTCTGCCCGCCCTCAGATCTTAAAAGTAATGAGGCTGGAGGGCTGCAAATTGGTATGTTGATCATCCACCCTCCAATCATCAAACATCCCAAATTGCAGCCCTTAACCTCAGTAGTTTTTATTTGGTTTAAGGTTAAACTCAGCCATAACCGTGCTTTCGGCAACGATATAGGATAGGCCACCACCGTTTCTGGGCCGCGGCTCATACAGCATTTTACCGAGACCATCGAAAGACAGATCTATTTTCGGTGGCCTTGATTATACGCTGTAGCGGCTGTACAGAAAACTCGATTGCTCCGAAGAATGTTCGGCGCATTTTTTACTTGTTTTATTGTCACAATTTCTGTTACTCCCATTTCTGTTCTTTATTAGCATGTTGTTGTAATTTCCTAGTATCATATGCCCGTGTAATTTCAACAATTTCGTTTTTTTATCAAACATAATAATATCCTCTCATAATACTGTCCTGACTTCTATTCAATCCTGTAGACTTTATGCGGACTCTCGCTTTCAATTGTCTATTTGTTCCCCTACCAAGGCTTTACGAATTCAAAGAGTGTCAGCCAGCCCCTTTGACTCGTACCTGTCTCTGAATCATTCAGAAGTACTGGCCATTCGCGTGTTCATTTCAACCAGTCTTTGTCCTGAGACACTCCACTGACTAACAAGTTAATCTTTAAGTCTACACCACTTAGTCATGCCTCATTGTGACTCATTGCCACCTCACTTCAGACGCACTCGGTCTGCTGAAAGGTTTCTCAATGCTGGAGTTCAAGATGCGTTTGCTAGCACTCATCACGTGGTCCCGCAGATAATTATATTTGGGTTATAATGGATTATAATGCCTAGCAATCTCTAATCTTCTAATAATCGGGAGACCAAAGGTATATAGAACGAATATTAGACCGTATTCTTGTGCATTTTAGGTTTCACGTAAGGTTCTGTCTTTATAAGTTTTTATTAGTTTCCTGTAAACTAAAACTATTGTGCCGGCTTTGTCTGTCCGTCCGCACTTTAATCCGTTTTTTGTCCGTCCTCAGATCTTAAACACTACTGAGGGTAGAGGGCTGTAAATTGGGATGTTGATCATCCACCCCACAATCATCAAACACACCAAATTGCAGCCGTCTAGCCTCAGTAGTTTTTATTTGATTTAAGGTTGAAGTTAGCCATAATCGTGATTCTGGCAACGATATAGGACAGGCCACCACAGGGGCGTGGTTAAAGTTTCATGGGCAGCGGCTCATAGAACATTATACCGAGACCACTGAAAGATAGATCTATTTTCGGTGGCCTTGATTATACTGTGTAGCGGCTGTACAGAAAATTCGACTGCGCCGAAGAAACTTCGGCGCATATTTTACATGTTAATGATAATCTCAACACCCGTAAAAAAAAAGCGTGCCCTAACTTTTATCTCGGCGCCAACATGAAACACGGGCTTGAGGAATAAAGCAAATTTCTTTCTCTCTCTCTCCATGAAAGCTTAAGAGAAGTTGTTTGCGCTTTACAACGGGCATTCTCTTAATTAGTTCTTCCAGAGTCGAGACGCCCCTCTCTTAATGACCTAAGTTAAATTTCTCTCTTCTCCTTTCGCTGTGTGTGCGAGGTGGAGGCTGGTTCTAAGTAGTTCGGAAGAGCCTTTGGTAAGTGGCATCAAAGGACGACACTTGTCCAACACCCCTTTCTCTCTCTCTCTCTCTCTCTCTCTCTCTCTCTCTATATATATATATATATATATATATATATATATATATATATATATATATATATATGGCATACACACACATATATACAGTAAAATTGTACGTGAATAACCAATGTAAATTGAAATAAACATTCGAATTTGAACTCTCTCTCTCTCTCTCTCTCTCTCTGCAAGTGGCATCACAAGGACGACACTTGTGTCAACAGGCCTTTCCAGTGTCTCTCTCTCTGTGGATTTTATCTTTATTTATATATTATCATCCATATTTTATTAGTTATACATATATATATATATATATATATATATATATATATATATATATATATATATATACACACACTGCAAAATTTTATGTGAATAACCAATGTAAATTGGAAATAAAGATTTGAACTCTCTCTTCTCTGAGGCCTTTAACTAGTCCTTTACTTTTAATGGCTGTTGCCGGGGCATTTCGACGATTCGAAGCATTTATGAGAATAAATTAAATTCAGGAGTAGGTGACTGAACGTCCCCAAAGGTAAAAATATAGGTTTTATTTAAATGCGGAGGATGTGATGGTAATCTGAACATCAAAGAATCTCTCTCTCTCTCTCTCTCTCTCTCTCTCTCTCTCTCTCTCTCTCTCTCTCTCTCTCTCTCTCTCTCTCGAACCCATACCAGAAAACTGAATGTCAGAGAGAGCACGTTCCGCATGAAGCTCTCTCTCTCTCTCTCTCTCTCTCTCTCTCTCTCTCTCTCTCTCTCCGTAGACCCACACCAGAAAACCGAATGTCAGGCAAGGAATATTTTCCGCATCTATGTCTTTGCGTGGGCGCAGGCACGCAAACTTCTGAGAGCCCCGGAGTTGCGACCAGTGACTGAAACGTCATGAAAGGTTCTGTACAAACCTTTTCTCGTGCTGACATCAAAAAAGAAAACGCAGTTTATTTTTTTCGTTTTGTTTTTTTTTTTACGAATTTCCCTGTGATGTTGATATGGCGTTTGTCATCTGACTGATTATATTTCCGTCTGACCTGTCACGCTACTTGGCAATGCTTGGTAATGCAGGTTATGTGATATATATACTTTCGTTCTTTGTTATTCCTGCTTGTGAGTCACAGCCGAGATGATTAAATAAGAGTAATTTTACTCCTTTGTTGTTTGCTTGTATTTCCGATGGAATGAAACAGTAAGATTTTGTCTTAAACTTCTACTTATTTATCTATTGTCTTTATACCTTCTGTTCGTTTTCCAATGATCGCACTGCAGAATTGTGGAACTCTTCATAAATAAAAAAAAAAATAGAATAGACTGACTCCACAGCACGACTGGCTTAATAAATGTAAAAAGGAATTTTCAATTTCAGCAAGCCTTACGGTAAATTGCACAGATAATTTTCCAGACAATCAGTGTTCTAGCTTTCACTGATTGTCCTACACGGAGTTAGAGCTCACGGCGTGGAACTATACAAGATTCGTGACAAACTACCTTAAATATACGAGTATGTATACTGGCCTCGTATTCCCATTATACATGTCCAGCAACATAGAGGAACAGGAAAGAAATTATCATAATTATCCGGTGGCACCGAGCTTTGACATGCGTGAGGGCTTAGCAGCTACCAAGAGAAATTGGTAGTTGAAAGTCAGAGCATTTATGGCAATGAGGGCAAATGAGAACCGGCACCAGTGACTTGTTCCTGTCACTGCTTCATTTTTTTTTATAATTCTTAGATCCATGTGTACCTACAGTAGTCTATGACTGGCCACTAGTCTTCTAAAAATGGCTATTGGGTTTCAGCTTTCGTTATGAGCCTTTGCCGTTTGCCCTAGATCGCTATGGTTTTCTGCAAATTTCTATAACTCCAATTTTGCCTTCCTCTTGTATTCATGCTTGATAAGGATTAAAATAAATAATGGATTAAAAAGGAACAGATTAACGCCTGGGAATATCACTTGAACATCAGAACAGAATTTTGAAAATCCTTGGTGATAATATTAACTAGCGAGATGGTGCGTGCTATGCTGCGCGGGGTAGGAGGGTGGATGCGTCATGTCTCCCCTAACCGTCCGATCCCCTACCTACCAGCCCCACCCAGGCGGACAAACAGGTTTTCTGGAGGAGGGTGATGCGTCATGTCTCTCCTACCTCCTCACACTGAGGGATCCTGGGGCAACCTGACCGAACTGTAAGATCTGTAAGATCTATAAGACAAACAAAGAAAGATCCAAACAGGTTTGCAGGATTTTTATTATTATAAATAGATTTTTCTAGCCTTCGTGACCAGCAAAAACAGTAGGGGAGGGTACATAACGACTCAGCACACTTGAGATTAAAAATTTAACAGTGAAACACGAAAATTTGTTACATTTGCGCACATTTTAATTGGAGAAGTCGTTGTAAGATTCATACATAGTTATACACAGTTACTACCGGGAAGTATAACGATAAGGGTAATGTCTTGGAAAATTACACCTTGCCAGAATCACTATTTTATTTTCCTAATCTCTGGGCAACACTAACTTGAGCAGAAGCAAAGCGTACCATACATGGTTCAGTTATTCCACGATCAGTTCCTCATTGTACGGGTTTGTATCGTTCTCGGATAGCACTCTGCTGGGCCCGCGTTCGATTCTCCGACCGGCCAATGAAGAATCAGAGAAATTTATTTCTGGTGATAGAAATTCATTTCTCGTTATAATGCGGTTCGGATTCCACAATAAGCTGTAGGTCCCGTTGCTAGGTAACCAATTGGTTCTTAGCCACGAAAAATAAATCTAATCCTTCGGGCCAGCCCTAGGAGAGCTGTTAATCAGCTCAGTGGTCTGGTTAAACTAAGGTATACTTAACTTATTCCACGATCATTTTAACGCGCAATTTTACTCCCTCGTAATTTCTTGTTTTTGGATACAATTCTTAGACTGTAGACAACAGTCTACATTAAAAGGCGAAGTCTTGTCACTGAAGCAATTGTAAGGAGCGGATAGGACAGAATTAAATGCAACTTGATGAAACAATTAAAGCAGCAACGTAATCGCCGTTAGATATGAAAGGCTTGTCAACTCAAATACTTATATTCCGACCTGTACAGTGCTGGTTCTTAGAGTTTCAGAGTGTAAATGTCTTCATTATAAGTCTAGCGCTTGTTTTAACAGCGCATAGTAAATGGTCTTATCTTGTTCAAAATCCACTTCCACTACCTCGTTGATCAGCACCGGCTTTTACTTATAGAATGGATATATTGTCTTTAAATAAATTTCAGGATAAAATCCACATATTTAACCTGAATTTACCTGGAAGGAAATGCTCGCGAATGTAATAAGACATCGCTTTCAAATATAATCGTATTGTGTGCACGGGGACAACCCTATCATTCCTTCTACACTACATCATGTTTTCCACCTTTGCCTACCTAACTCTCTCTCTCTCTCTCTCTCTCTCTCTCTCTCTCTCTCTCTCTCTCTCTACTGTAAAGAAACGAGTACCAGCAGCGCTCCACCTACAAATATTAATCAATATTCGTGTCATAAGTCACTGCACTAGAGCGCGATCATCAGTCACAATGAAACGAGGGAAGCCAATGAAAATCGATGAATAATAAACAAGGTAATGTTTCTCACTGATGATTTAATATTAATGTTAACGGTGTTTTCGTCGCCTGCTCATTATTCCAGTTGGATGGGTCAGTGTGATATTGACTGTTTATGAAAATATGTGATATTAAACCATTTTTACACCCTGCGCCTTCTCTCCTTAGAAGGCGTTAAGACTTCCGGTTCTCAGCAAGTCTTTTGGGATGAAGTTGCTAGCCTCAAGCCTGTGCATTCGTGGAGGTGGAGTGCGGATGTTGTATGCTGAACAAAAATAAAATGGGGGTATTATTATTATTATTATTATTATTATTATTATTATTATTATTATTATTATTATTATTAAAACAGTTTAACCAGACCACTGAGTTGAATATCAGTTCTCATAGTACATGAGACGTAAGAATAACTGAAAAGGTGAGAAATAAGGGAATGCATAGAAGTGATAAAACAAAGGCTAGCGAAAATAAAAGGATGGATAAGGGTGTTTTGAGATGGTTTGACCATGTGGGAAGATCGGGATGGCAGGTTGCTGTAGAGTGTACTACACAAAATTTTCATCCCGGTAACTTCCAGCTTTTCGCTTTTTGCCTAAATTTGGATTCAGTATCCACAATTCACTTCCCTAAATGACAGGTGGCCCAGCAATCCCTTCTTTCCAACTCTTCCAGATCTTTTGCAAAGACCCGGCTACCTTCCATGCTTCACTTATTATTCTGTAATTCACCTCTTCTCTCGTCTCCCCCAAAAATGATAAGATAAACTGATTTCTATTATCTATCCAAAACCGGATGTAAACTAGAAAAGGATGGGGTGGAGGAAGACAAAAGGAAGCACTCTCTTGTTTCTTGGAGGACAAAAGAAGGTGAGAATCTGAGAAATCATAATTTGGGACAAACAGTTCTTCACTTTTGAAAAATTTGTGAATGTTAGTACTGTTTTAAACTAGTCCTGTTTAAAGAAGTCGTATTTAATGAGTTATTGTGCTAAACTAAATTGGTACTTCAAGTGTTTATAATTGTGTTATGTAATTAAGTTATGTACTATAATAATTAGTGCTTTGCTAGAGTAATTAGGAAGTCTGCTAAACAGCACTAATTTAGCACTAGGCGAAAATAATCAGCTCACAGCCACTTAGCACATCAAAATCAAGCAGTCAGTCAATGAAATATCTATTATGCACGATTTCAGAAATTTCCTTGTACGATGTGAGGTCGGTATCGTCTTAATACTACATAATGAAAAGAACAATGAAAAGAATAACCAAAATTATATATTAGATCCATAAATTATTTCCTCCTCTTCTCCTTTACCAAGAAAATTATAGATTTTCAGAGAGAGAGAGAGAGAGAGAGAGAGAGAGAGAGAGAGAGAGAGAGAGAGAGAGAGAGAGTAACCAAAATTATATATTAGATCCCTAAGTTATATACTTTTCTTCTCCTTTACCAAGAAAACTATAGGAGAGAGAG
>NC_089754.1:47222270-47279770 GCF_040412425.1 Macrobrachium rosenbergii
ATATATATATATATATATATATACATACACATATGTATATGTATGTATATTAATTTATATATGTATTTATAATGTACATGTATACATGCTCTCCTTCATATTTTCAGCAATTATTGCTGGGATGACGTCGCTAGTCCCTCATCCTTTCCATAATGAAAGTGGTATAGCATACGTGAAACTGCTGTCGAATATTTTTATATGCGCGTGCGAGTGTGCGCATGCGCGTACACGTTTATTTATAAATAAAAGTAAGGCATACAAATCACGGTACCGATTAAACATCAGCTCTCTCTCTCTCTCTCTCTCTCTCTCTCTCTCTCTCTCTCTCTCTCTCTCTCTCTCTCCAGGGTAAGGCTCGTGAGGAAAAATAAAAAGAACAAAACAATAAATGACTAAGAAATGAATAAAACAAATGAACGAAGGGTCGCGTAAAACTTCCAGATAGAATAGAATATGGACTTTAGGCCAAAGGCCCAGAGCTGGGACCTATGAGGTCATTCAGCGCTGAAGGGGAAATTGACAGTAAGAAGGTTTGACAGGCGTAACAGGAGGAAAACCTCGCAACCACACTATGAAACAATTGTTTGAGAGGGTGGAAAGTCAGATGAAAGAAAGAAAATATGAACGGAGGTACAGTAAAAGGAATGAAAGAGGTTGCAGCTACGGGCCGAAGGCACGCTGCAAAGACCCTTAAATAATGCCTACAGTGCACCATGTGAGGTGCAGTGACGGCACTACCCGACTAACTTCAAGGTTTATCATACGAAGGGGACATAAGAATAAGTAATAAGAGCATCGGATAACGGTTCCATAAACACGGGTTCACTATACAGTGAAAAAAATGACCAGAGTAACGAAATTAACAAGGTTATACACTGAATGTTTTATGCAGCAATTGCGTTGTTGTTTTTTTTTTTTTTAATTCCGAGAAGTCTGAAGAAGGTGAGAAAACTAATGGAAGCTCTATATTCGAGGTTATGTAGGGTTCTTCTCAAGTCCTTCCCATATAGCGCGCTTCGATTATTATTATTATTATTATTATTATTATTATTATTATTATTATTATTATTATTATTATTATTATTATTATTATTATGCGGTACTGCCGGTGGTGTTTAAGTTAAATGTATTTCGTTTATCAGTCAACTAAAAGGTCTCTCTCCCTCTCATAGAAATAATAGCATTATTTCAGAATGCGTTCTCTCTCTCTCTCTCTCTCTCTCTCTCTCTCTCTCTCTCTCTCTCTCATACACACACACACACACGCACACATACACACACACTAATGTAACTTACACAGGGGCATTATTTCTCTCTCTCTCTCTCTCTCTCTCTCTCTCTCTCTCTCTCTCTCTCTCTCTCTCTCTCTCTCTCTCTCTCCTCACGACCCGAAGGCATATCTCCCGAATTATCCACTCGAGCGAAGACATGTGCCAGTCCCCATAAATAAGCGAGCATGCAACGCACAAGAGTGCTAAAAGTAATTTTATCTGGGCTATTGATTACGCTACACAGCACAGGGATGCATTACGTAAGTAACAGACAGGCGGTCAACAGAAAAATGTCTGTGTGACGGGTCCTTTGACAGCAGCCTGGAAGTGTGCTGTTGAAGACAGGCAGGGGGATGGACAGATCGGAGTTTATGAGATAAAATGAGAGAGACGAGGCGAGCTGGAATGCTAATTCACTCAGGGATGTAATGTACTGAGAGCACTATTGAACTTTCACGGTGTTGAACGTTCCTGTGTTCCTAAGGGAACGGTTTTACATTATTTTGTTAATTTCGTTTTGCTAAGGAAATGCCAATGGACGAAGGAACTGTTATATGATGACAGTTAATCTTATTTACGAAAGGTCTGATAAAATGGTACTGGAAAATATACCGGTACATATAGAAAGTGGAAGTTTTCATATATGATTGTAATTTCTGATTGTAATTTCTTTTGGACAAAGAAATTACATTTAGAAAACGGGAGCAATTTTTGGCAACGAATGTACCTTGTAAAATGGAGTGGACTTTGAAAATGGAAGTCCACTTTGAGGAAAGGAAATATCTCTTGTAAAAGGAAGTCTGTTTTGGAAAAGAAAGTATCCATTGAAAAAGGAAGTCAATTTTGAAAAAGAAAATATCCACTGAAGATGGAAGTCTATTCAGGGAAAGAAAATATCTCCTGAAAAGTAAGTCCATTTGAGACAGGAAAATATCTCTTGAAAATGGAAGTCCATTTTGGAAAGAAAATATCTCTTGAAAAAGGAAGTCCATTTAGAAAAAATATCTCCTGAAAAGGAAGTCCATTTTGGAAAAGAGGATATCTCCTGAAAAGGAAGTCCATTTTGGAAAAGGAAATATCTCGTGAAATAGGAAGTCTATTTTGGAAAAGAAAATATCTCTTGAAAAAGGAAGTCCATTTAGAAAATAAAATATCTCTTGAAAAAGGACGTCAGCTTTGGAAAAGAAAATATCTCTTGAAAAAGGAAGTCCACTTAAAAAAAATATCTACCGAAAAGGAAGTCCATTTTGGAAAAGAAGATATCTCCTGACTAGGATGCCTACTTCGGAAAGGAAAATACCTCTTGAAAAAAAAAAAAAAAGAATTCCATGCTGCGACAGAAAATATCTCTCGACAAAGGAAGTCAATTAAAAAATACATAAACTGAAATAGGGAATTAAGAGACGGTAAAATAAAAACCCACGATTCGTTTCCATCAGTAAGACGGACAACTGACGTCAGACCTTTTCGAGTAGCGCTTCAACTATGTGACTTTTCAGAGAGCGATTATTAGGGATTTTGTTCGTGTGTAATCTCCGGGAGCGATTAAACCAAGCGTAATTCTACGACACGTCGCCTCCGAAGTTGCAGCAATGATATTGCCTTTTTATCCCTAATCATATTCTCTATGATTTTTTTTCAGATTTAAAGTTACTTTGGGGCGAATATAATATATAAAAATTTAAAATTGACCAACCAGACTACTTTGGATGAAAAAGAAAATTTGTGATGAGTCAACAGAATGGTTTAGCTCACAAATGACCGTTTCTTTCATAGCTTGTTCTGTTGACTTTTTCCAGAATTGCAAACTATAGATAATAAGACAGTACAGGAAAGTCAACCTAACTGATGAAAGATTACGGATAAAGACGGAAAACCAAGGCTTGTCAGAATGGTAAAAACAAAAAACAAAAACAAAAACAAGTCAGGAAGTTTTTAAAAAAATTATATTAAGCAACATCTACGCTATGCAGCACAAACGAAGTTTCTTCGGCGCAGTCGAGTTTTCTGTACAGCGTATAATCAAGGCCACCGAAAACAGATCTACATTTCGGTGGTCTCGGTATAATGCTGTATGAGCCGCGGCCCAAGAGACTTTAGCCACGGCCCGGTGGTGGCCTGTCCTATATCGTTGCCAGAAGCACGATTATGGCTATATTTACCCTTGAATAAAGTCAAAACTACGGAGGCTAGAGGGCTGCAATTTGCTATGTTTGATGACTGAACGGTGGATGATCAACACCCCTATTTGCAGCCCCCTAGTCCCAGTAGTTTTTAAGATCTGAGGGCGGACAGAAAAAGTGCGGACGGACAGACAAAGCCGGCACAATAGTTTTCTTTTACAGAAAACTAAAATAAGACAGGTGAAAATGACAATGAAATAAAACTCACACCCATTAATGGATGGGAATGAAATACTTTTAAAAGAATTAACTCCGCGTCAGTAAGTGTCGGAACTCCTCTCTCTCCACAGCGTGAGCTCGAGGACCCCCAGTGGAGATATGTCATCAGTCATTTCCTATTCGAATTTCAAGGTTTTCAGACCGAGTAACACATAAAAAATAATATATATAGTTGAAGCAGGAAGTTGTGAATTCCTTGTAGTATAAGTACGCACATAGTTTTGATAAACCTCGCCATAAAAAAGAACAAGGAAACATCCAAGAGAACTTATGCCTGGGGGATCAACAATGGTTGCAATAAAGCCAAAACCCAGAGGCAGTAACACGTTCCCTAAATCGCTGGACTTACAGTCAGTACAGTTGGGCAATGTTGGTTTAGGCTTAAAAAGTCAACAGAGTAGGAAGGCGTAGAGGGTATATAGAAATGTACGCTCGTATGCACAGTGGGTGTATGCCAGCGTTCATGTTAGAAGAATGTTTGGTATTTTAACTTACACACTATGTTGCATGACCATGATCGTGTACTGAGGTCAAACAGTAATGTTTCTATGCATTCTGACTAAAATAAAAAAAATTATATCAAATGTAGGTTAGGAAATATTCAAAGAGTGTATACCTCCATTTGAGTACATGTTTTTATCTATATGATCCGATTAGCTGATGATATTCACAATGGAATTATGCACATCCGTTCACCACACGTCATTGAAGGCGGTAATTATCAAATTTATGATTAAATATACTCTCCAGGGGCACAGTTATATTTTGAAAAATTAAAGAATTAATCTGCATTTAGAGCCATCTCAAAATCTAACTCTCTTCCTTGAAAAACTCGCTGAAACCCATCGATACCTCTTCGAGATATCTTGTGGACTGGCGGAAAACAAAGTTAAAAAAAAAACAAACAAAGATGAACGTAACTTTCTTCCAGCCGCGTTTCCACAGGCAATGATTATACTAAATCTATAACTTTCTGCATCATGAATATCTTAGTTCTTTACACACAAACTTGACACCATTCCGAGCCTGTTTTGCAGCTTTGTAGCTTAATGGACTTTGTGAATACCTGTTCACAAAGTATGAAGAAAATCATAGGAATTTTTTTTTTATAAGAAATAAAATAAACAAAGCTTCAGTGAGGAATAAAACTTATCAAGAAACAAGTAAAAGGTGCGCCGAAGTCTCTCCGGCGCAATCGAGTTTTCTGTACAGCCGCTACAGCGTATAATCAAGGCCACCGAAAATAGATCTATCTTTCGGTGGCCTCGGTATCATGAACCGCGACCCATGAAGCTTTACCCACGGCACGGTGGTGGCCTATCCTATGTCGTTGCCAGAAGCACATTATGGCTTACTTTGACTTGTGATAAAATAAAAACTACCGAGGTTAGAGGGCTGAAATTTGTTGTGTCTGATGATAGGAGGGTGGATGATCAACATACCAATTTGCAGCCCTCTAGCCTCTAGCCTCAGTAGTTTTTAAGATCTGAGGGCGGACAGAAAAAGTGCGGACAGAAAAAAGTGCGGACAGACAAAGCCGGCACAAAATAGCTTTCTTTTTACAGAAAACTAAAAATCCCTATCCTTCATGAAACACATCGGAACCTTCCCCGTCTAAAGAAAATGAAATCGAGTGAAGTATGACCCCGACTGACACTTTATCTAGTTAACACGTCAGGGAAACAATCAAAACAATAAGTAAATGAAAAGCAATTGTAAAAAAAAAAAAAAAAGAAGAGCCAAACGACATTCACCTCAACCTTTATTGTGGAGCCGGCAGCATTCGTCATGTATTGTGCCACATATATTGTGCCACCATTCGTCACCCCTGTCAACGAATGGCGTACGGCCTGCGAACTGCAGCAGCGACATTCAGATCCTTTCTGTCAATCTTATATTTCCTCCGCATTTCTCCCACCGAGTGTGAGGCAATGCCTCGTTCCCCTTAATGACATCGCCCCTGGCCATGGCAGTCAAAGACCTCTGCGACGATATTGGCTCAGATTAGGGAAAGGCTTCCGGGGAGGCTTTGGTTCTGATGTTGTTATTCTCGGCAAAAAGAAGAAGAAGAAGAAGAAGAAGAAGAAGAAGAAGAAGAAGAAGAAGAAGAAGAAGAAGAAGAAGACGGACGCTACGTATAACCAGAAGAAGAAGAAGAAGAAGAAGAAGAAGAAGAAGAAGAATGGCTACGTATAACCCGAAGCAAGAAAAGGTTTGTGGGGGGGCTTAACTCGCGTGCCAATAATCTGAAGACTGTGGCTTTATCTTAATCCATTTTAAAGTCTAGGGAATCGTGGTACTACCCAGTACTCATAGTACTCATAGTCCTCACGCAATTTCTTTCTTACTGCTGTACTTTCATAATATCCTGAAAAAGAAAAAAAAAAAAAAAATAAGCAAATACAGGAAGTTAGTGTGTGGCTGATCCGACGCAATATCTCGACCACTACGTTTTCAGAAACGCCAAAGCGGATCGCTACTTTGAGTTCGATATCCAGCCCAATTCTGTTTCGGGCTTAGAGAAGCGCGGGCAAGAGTGTGGGCAGGCGGCTCGGTGAGCTCCAGTAAATGGTTTTTCGTGAACGCTGCTGCCAGAGTCATCGACGAAATATATTGCGAAAGGCAATCGCTTTGCCATTCCAGTGCGGGAGATTCAGATGAAGGGAAACACCTTAACAAAGTATTCTCAATCCATCTTCGTCGCTTGTTGGAGTAAAACGTCATGGTGGGCTGGGGGCCCTTCGCTCAAATAAATGAATAAGTGATTTTCGTTCCTATTTTGCTGCATAGAGACAAAGACGGGCATACGTCTGACTTTAAGGAGTCTGGTAAGAGCGGTAGTGAGTCACAATAAGGTCTAAAATAGCAGCTAAGCTTGTGATTCAAAGGTTTTCTTCTCTTAAAAATAGGAAAAATAAATTGCTCAAGACACGTACAGGAAGTTACAGAGTTCCACATTCTGAAAGGAATGTATGAAAGTCAACAGACAGCCACGTACAGGAAGTTACAGAGTTCCACATACAGTTAGCGAATGTATGAACGCCAGCAGACAACAGACAGCCACGTACAGGAAGTTAGAGAGTTCCACATTCAGAAGACTGAATCGTCTAAAGGTCAACAGCAACAGCAACAGACAAACGAGTTCCACTTTCTGAAAGCGAACGTACGAAGGTCAGCTGACAGACAGACAGACAGACACATAACTGGATGAATGACAACATAAACAAATATTGGTATAAGTAAACAGCGTTTCCCCAATAAATGTTGACTTTGAGCCGGCGCAATCAATCAACGGAATATCCTCCAGTAAATTAATTCATTTCCTGCATTATCAATGACAGTTAATTAGTCATGCCGTGACCACTGTACCAATGATAATTTGCATACTCTTTCCAGTCCTTTATCATTGTTGTCAGGTCATGATAGTGTGAGAGGACTGAAAACTCTCTCTCTCTCTCTCTCTCTCTCTCTCTCTCTCTCTCTGTCGTGGTGTATGTTCCCTATATTAATTATTGTTGTTAGGTCATGATATGAAAGGCTTGAAAAGTCTCTCTCTCTCTCTCTCTCTCTCTCTCTCTCTCTCTCTCTCTCTCTCTCTCTCTCTCTCTCTCTCTCGTAGGGCATGTTTAGATATGTCCGTCTCGCCTTCATTTCTCCCTAACGAGCATAATTGCTCCCGACGAGCGAATTATTAAAAGCTGACATCGAACGTCTCGGCGTTTACAGGGCATTCACCCCTGTCACGACTCGCGGATGATTTTATTAACAAAGTGAATGGCACCGTTAGCGATAACGACTTTCCTAGAGCCATCGCAGAGAGAGAGAGAGAGAGAGAGAGAGAGAGAGAGAGAGAGAGAGAGAGGGGGGGGGGGTTCGAGTTTAGCTGGAGAAGTGGGGTATCTTTAGAGAGAGTGTCACTTTCCCTTGAACATCTTTTTTATTGGACGCCAGATAATGAAGACTTTAAGCTCGAGAAAAATGGCATTGAAAATTTCATTACAAATTATTTTTTTTTAATAATTTACACACTGCTTGATAATTAAATGAAAACTGATTTTTTATAACTTAGCAATTTCTTGATAATTAAACACAGGAAATTCGGCAAACCCATCTGACTAAAGGGAGGATTTTGAGCCAAGCTGGGAAAGACTATACATCCGGCATGATAAATGCGGCAGCCAATTTGCAAAGACATGACCTAATACCTCAGTCATCAGACTTTCGCTCAAATGAAGCGTTTCTCTTCACTCAGCCACCCCGTTGGATCTCGGGTCTTGATGTGACCACTTGCCTATCCCATGTTGTATTTGTTTACTGGAGTCTTTTTTTATGAAGTACTGATCGATTGAACTTTATCTATGCAGTGTTACTGTGTAGTTTTTACTAGCTAAGAATATTTCTATATATTAACAGGCTAAGCGTATTTTTCTATTTATTAGTTTCTATTTATTTAATCCGCTGATCTCCATTAGGTATTCTGGCTTCCTTGTCACTTCCGCCTGTTGTTGCAGCTCGCACCAAACTCATACGTTCTATTGGAAGCTCTTGAAGTGCTTACTTTCTTTTTTAAACATGTAAGGGGAGTTCTACTCAGTGCCCAGCCCCCTTCATTAATCCGGGCTTGGGACTGAGCGTTGATGCTACGTTCAGCCCCCCCTTCTCTTACCCTGTTCTGGAACGAGATTCTAGACTGGAAAATTCGTGGGCCGACGAAAAGTATGACTGGGAGCTGTGTCTGAGCTCACATACAGCTTTTATTTTCTGTAAAAGAAATTTTAGTTTCTGCCAGCTTTGTCTGTCCGTCCGCACTTTATTCAGTTAGCACTTTTTCTGTCCGCCCTCAGGTCTTAAAAACTACTGAGACTAGAGGGCTGCAAATTCGTATGTTGATCATCCACCCTTCAATCATCAAACATAGCAAATTGCAGCCCTCTAGCAGTTTTTATTTTATTTAAGGTTAAAGTTAGCCATAATCGTGCTTCTGGCAACGCTACAGGATAGGCTACCACCGGGCCATGGTTAAAGTTTTATGGGCCGCCGCTTATACAGCATTACATCGAGACCACCAAACGATAGATCTATTTTCGGTGGCCTTGATTATAACCTGTAGCGACTGTACAGAAAACTCGACTGCGCCGACGACACTTCGGCGCATTTTTTTACATGTTATTTTTCTATCTTGTCTCCCAATCTATAAAGGCATTTACTCCTTTCTTACCCCGGCTGTTTGTTCAGCCACCGCGACAATAGTTTTAGCAGGACCATTTACATCGAATTTTCACCTCGGTGCGGCAATAATTACGACTCACTCTCACTCTGTTTGGTAATTGGGCCTCGTTGTGATCCACTGCCGCTCGCAATTTTCTCTGATGGAAGCAGTGACAATGAAGAGAAGGAATAACCCGCTTCACTGTGTCTATTTTCTTATTTAACGAGATCTATCTTTTTATCACGACGTCAGTGTTTTAGCACTTCAGAAATTACCCCTGTGCCGATTCATTGAAATGAGCATGCATCGTTTGTTTCTGTATAGTTAACTAGTAACGAAGAGAGAGAGAGAGAGAGAGAGAGAGAGAGAGAGAGAGAGAGAGAGAGAGAGAATTTTCCTTAAACCTGAGCGACCTCAGTAAACTCCTCGCTTTGTATTCTTCCTTGAAATTATATTGCGATTTTTTCATTCAAGACTTCATTTCCACGGGAGTTCTTGCGTTCTGTGAACAGAGAGAGAGAGAGAGAGAGAGAGAGAGAGAGAGAGAGAGAGAAACCTTGCATAACTTTTTACTCATTCCTATATCTTTGGGGCTCCTATGTCGCGTCTGCCATTCAGTATCAAGCAATTTCTTGTTTTCCAGAAACTCAAGGTCACTGACCTTCCTTCCGTATCTCCCCGTGCCAAAGCATAGTATCAGAAGATTTTCGCGTATCCCTTCATATTTGTGAGTCAGTCTCTCATACTCGTTCCACACTACATGGGATTCCCTAGGCCTACGACTTTGAATATTCTAAATGCTTGAAACGAAAGAACGTCGGCCATTTGGATAATTTTTTTGGTTTCAACCAAAACCGAAAAATGCAAATCTGGACTATGTCCACGAGTATCCCTCCTAAAAATATATTTCTTTACATTTGTTGTAACGATCAATACGACGACATACGTGAACGCATCGACATCATTACATACTAATTTCTCGGTAACTATTTATTGGCAACGGAAGTCGCAAAAGTGATTTACTTGCCATTAACATAAAGTCGCATATTTCTCTTCTGACTGAAACAAAAACTCATACCTTTATCTCTGTTAATATGAGCATTGTGATTATATCTGTTCGTTAGTATATGAGTTTAAATGATTACAACAGAAAATTCATTCCTAATAAATAAGCATTTCCTAAGAATTCCTACAACAGAAAAAGGTCGCTCAATTTAAAAACACAAGAGACATGATTACAATTAAGTTGTGAGATTCTCTCTCTCTCTCTCTCTCTCTCTCTCTCTCTCTCTCTCTCTCTCTCTCTCTCTCTCTAGCCTGGACAGGACCACGTACACGCAATCAATACCAAGAAGTAAGAATGATCCTTGGCATCGTTGCAAGGTAATAGAATAAGATTTTGTCTTCTCCCCTCCTCCCCCCCCCCTCCTCCTCCTCCTCCTCCTCCTCCTCCTCCTCCTCCTCCTCCTCCTCCTCCTCCTCCTCCTCCTCCTCCTCCTCCTCCTCCTCCTACTTGGCCAATCAGGCCCCAGTCCTTATTTCCAACTCATAACACCCTTTCCACCTTTACCACCTTTTTCTTCCCTTATCTCTTAAATTAAAATCTCAATAACACCCTGAGGTAATCGAGATAAAACCGTTGGCAAATGAACTTAAAGGATTTACCACATGCTTTTTTATTTCTTCCTGACACTATATACCTACAGCCAGGTTTTTCTTCCTATTCCTGACGTTTCAATCTCTTAAATTAAAATTATTAGGGTATAAAAACAAAACAAAACAATACAATATAAAAAAATATATATATTACAAACCCAGACATTCAGAAATCACCTAGAATATGTAAAACTTCAATTGAAAATAAGGATTTTTCTGTTTTAATAGCAGCCATGAATTGGCCATTTTGGAATCAGATAAAAACCTTGTTGGCAAATGAACTTAAAGGATGGTTTCACAACTCATGGCTTTTTATATATATATTTTTTTTATATTTTTTTTTTAGAGAGATTTTGGTTTTTTACGTTGTCCTTCCTTATTTTTAATTTTTTTATTTTGTAATCCATTGTGCTTAATTTTTAAATTTAAATTTGACTTTTGTAATTTATGTTATTTATTTTATATATATATACCCTTTTATATATATATATATATATATATATATATATATATATATATATATATATATATATATATATATATATACTGTACTGTATATATATATATATATATATATATATATATATATATATATATATATATATATATATATATATAAGAATATATTCTATAAACTGTAATTAAGATCAAAGTAAATATTTCAGCACAGGTAAAACCATTACTTTTCTCAATCTCCCCCTTTATTCCTCCTAATTATTGAGCTTAGCGCATAAACTCTGCGGTCTGATATTAACATACATTTTGTTCATCACAATCTCATTCGCTTTAGTTACATACTGGTGTGGATTAATGTCGAAGTTGTGAGTTTATGTCTGCATGCTGACACTTGCACTACATTCCTATTTTTAATTGCTGAAGCTGTTAATTCTATTTCATTTCACAGCCTTGTGTTTAGTTGGAGACAAATTTTCACATTATTTCTTTTCAGATTGGCACCTAAGCCCCTTCATATTACCCCTAAACCTTTGGGCTGTTGAGCAAAACAAACAAGTTTTATTACCCAAAACAATTTCTTATTCTCAACTCTCTCAAGTAATAATAAAATGGTTAATGATTTAGTTTAGTTGGGGACACGTTTTCAAAAATATTTCTTTTTAGACTGGCACCTAAGCCCCTTCATAATACCCCCTAAACCTTTGGGCTGTTGAGCAACACAGACAAGACTTATTACCCGAAACAAATCTTTTATTCTGAACTCTCTCAAGTAATGATGAAATGGTTAACGATTCCATTGAATCGTCTCTCCCAGGGAGAGCTGAGCAGGTTCTCGAAAACACTATATAAATTTTCGTCCTGTGAATAATAATAACAATAATAATAATAATAATAATAATAATAATAATAATAATAATAATAATAATAATAATAATAATAATAATAATAATCGTATGACTAACTGAGGGCGTTCAGAATAAAAGATTTTTGGGTAGCAAATACTGTTATTGTAAATAAATAGACCAAAGATTTAGAGGTATTATGACGGGGTTTAGCTACTAACCTAAACATATAATTAAAAAAAAACCTCTGTCCACACTGAACATAGGCTGTGAAACCGCATTAACAATTTCAATAGCAAACTGTAGGAATACAGTATTAATATCAACATGCAAACCAAAACTCATCACCTTCAAAATTAACACAAAGATTATTATTATGATTATTATTATTATTATTATTATTATTATTAGAAGATTATTAACATTATTTATTCAGAAACGAACATTAGCCCACAGGGGTCACTGGCCTGAAATTCAAGCTTCCAGAGAATGAGAAACGACGTTGTTTGTTACCAAACAACGGGGTCTAGACACTAAACTACGTGACCAGGAGATAAAACGAAAAGACCAAGAAACAGTGAAGCTTTTTATCTGTGATGAAATAATAATAATAATAATAATAATAATAATAATAATAATAATAATAATAATAATAATAATAATAATAATAATAATAATAATATGGGAAGTCTTTTATTAAAATATCCAATCAGAAATCGTTCGTCTGGATTCAGGTTCTATTTTAGGTACCGTCGACATGTTTCGACCAGCTCGTTGGTCATCCTCTGGACGTGGTAGCAGAAGGTAGAGAACGATTTCTGATTGGATATTATAATAATAATAATAATAATAATAATAATAATAATAATAATAATAATAATAATAATAATTCAATGAAGCAAACTTGAATCACGACCGAGGAGATATGTATACAGTATATACAGTATATACCTCCTCGCAGGTCAATCACCCCTCGCGCCGAAATTTATTTGCCCAGAGTCATCACCAGGACCAGGAATTGGTTTTACTGGGTGACAAACTTCGTGTGTCGTGGCGAAACCAAATCCCCGAAGGGGGTTCCCCTAATATCCTATTCATGACAGCCTCTTCTCTCTCTCTCTCTCTTCTCTCTTCTCTCTTCCCCTCCTTCGTCTTATCCAGGTGACTCAGCCGCCTGGATGTCTGTCTGAGAGAGAGAGAGAGAGAGAGAGAGAGAGAGAGAGAGAGAGAGAGAGAGAGAGATAAATCTTTATTTCCACTATACATTGTGTAGGATATAACAGAGAGAAAGAGAGAGAATAACCTTCATTTCCAATACATATTGGGCATTCTAAAATGCAGTTTAAATTTACAAAGACAGGGGGAGAGAGAGAGAGAGAGAGAGAGAGAGAGAGAGAGAGAGAGAGAGAGAGAGAGAGAGAGAGAGAATAACTTTTTCCAATTTACAATGTGTATTCTACAAGAGAGAGAGAGAGAGAGAGAGAGAGAGAGAGAGAGAGAGAGAGAGAGAGAGAGAGAATAACCTTTACTTCCAATATACACTGGCCATTCTAAAATGCAGTTCAAATTTATAAAGACAGAGAGAGAGAGAGAGAGAGAGAGAGAGAGAGAGAGAGAGAGAGAATAACCTTTTCTTACAGCAATTGACAAATTTATAAAGACAGGAACAGTCCTCAGAGAGAGCTCCAGAGCACATGATGGAGAAACAGATAAAAGACCCAAAAAGCTGCTGTGTCGAAAGTCAGCACTTCTGAGGGCTTGAAAAGACATAACTTTTTTCCAATTTACTTTTTCCAAACAGTATTCTACAACAGAGAGAGAGCACATGATGGGGAGAAACAGATAAAAGAGAGAAAAGCTGCTTTATTTCCAAAGTATTGACCATTCTAAAATGCAGTTCAAATTTATAAAGACAGAGAGAGAGAGAGAGAGAGAGAGAGAGAGAGAGAGAGAGAGAGAGAGAGAGAGAGAGAGATAATAACCTTTTTTCCAATTTACAATGTGTATTCTACAACAGAGAGAGAGAGAGAGAGAGAGAGAGAGAGAGAGAGAGAGAGAGAGAGAGAGAGAGAGAGAGAGAGACTTACTTTCCCACTCTTTAGGACTCCGTATATACCCTTCTCGAGTCCCGGAGAGAAAGACAGAGAAGGATTCTTCCCGAGTCCCAACTTCCATTTGCGCTATCCTTCGGCACCCACAAATACACGGAGGCAATGGAATAAGGTCTATAGATCTCTTTTAACGACGTGACAGCGACTTCGGCAGCAGACGTCCGTTGAGAATGTGCAGGCTGAAGGGGGTGCCCATTTCCCCATTCAGGCCAGCTCCTCTAGGAAAACCTCAATTTATGGTCAGTGGTCCTTTCTCCTAAGGTCTCTTTCGCTCTCAAGGATTCTGCAAGTAGGACTCCCCTTTTCTGGTCTTGGTGTGTCCATCTGACTTGGCCTTGAAGCTGTCATTATCGTTGATGTTATTACTATTTTCTTTATGTGTATGGTACTAGAAAAAACAAAATGCCAGAACCGTTCACAATTCAGCAGGCGGCTTTGTGCTTGGCAGTACAAAGCCATATATATATCTTGTGAACGGTTCTGGCATTTTCTCTCAAAATTATTATTTTTTCTTTTAGTACCATACGGTTTTTTTATAATAAAAAAAACAGTAATATCAACAAAAACCTTAATTACAGCCTTCTGAGTTTTTACTTATCTCTAACACTTAGTCAGATTTTGTCATCCGTCTAAAACAGTACAGATGATAACATCATCATTAGTTACCAAACAAAATTTAGTGCTGCCTCGACCTGTACCATTGCTAAAGAAAGTATTTCCAAGTAGTTAGAAATTTGAGTTAGCAATGATTTTCTTATTGAGTTTGGTTAGCCCATATGTCACCTGGTTTGGTATTCGGTAGCTGTTAGAGCTTTCATGGGGAATGGGCATTGTAACCTTAACCTCAACCCTGCTCTTTTGTCCGGGTTTGCCCTAACCTGAAAAGGTTTGGTACGAGGAACGCTGGGTCACAACAAGACCAGAGAGCCAGTTGAAAGGGACTAAAGAGTAGGTTTCTTAAGACCTGTTTTTCACTCTCCTTTCATATCTTTACTTTACTTTCCTTCACTTTACTTCCTTCTTTTACCATTGCAGGCGCTCTGCTCCTACTTTCCCAGCTGTCCGTCAGGCGCATTGTCATGCATAGAGCAGAGTCAGTTGGGAACATGACGGCGTCCTTCCCTCCGAGTCTGGGACTCTCGTAAGATCCTTCCCGTGGCTGCGCAAAGGGAAGAGAGAAGGAAAATCAAACGGAAATAAAAAAAAAAGAAAAAGGAAGAGGGGAAGAAATCCTAGCTCAGTCTAGCCACAAAATTGTCCCCCGCGATGCAGACGGAATCTAAATGGTTCGAGGGAATGATTTTGCTTGTTTGTGGAAACAGTAGGCTTCTTGAGTCATTTGTCTTTTCCGGAACTCCCAATGACGACATCATTCCGATATGTAGTTGCTGATGTTAGGGTTTTGTTGTAGCAAGGGTCTTCACCTCTGTAACGATGACAGTTCTCTGCTGATCGGAAATAACCTTGACTGCAAAAGCGTAACTGATAAGAATGGTAATTGTGGAAAACCAAATTACTGCAGTTGCTGATTGAGAAAAATTAACGAATGGAAGCACTCATTAACTTGGTAAGGCAAATGACAGAGAAAAATGAACGTACTAAAACCGCTGTTTGATAAAAACGACTTGCTGGTTCATTATTAATGGCCAAACTGACTCACATATTTCATGACCGACCTCGCTGACAGCTCTGTTTGTACAGAGCGATTATAAATGGCATAAATTACTGGTAGATTTGATGTACGACCTCACTGACAAATGTTTGTATAGAACTACTTGAAGAGCAATTCTGTTTGCAACGAATGACACGATTAGCCTTCCTGTGCTGATATATGACGGTTTTGACCCTACTGCTGGTAAAGGAAATTAACAAATCCATTACTAATTGAAAAAAAGAAAAAATGCGCCGAAGTTTCTTTTTCTGTACAGCCGTTACAGCGTATAATCAAGCCACCGAAAATAGATCTATCTTTCGGTGGTGTCGGTATAATGCTATGAGCCGCGGCCCATGAAACTTTAACCACGGCATGGTGGTGGCCTGTCCTAAATCGTTGCCAGAAGCACGATTATGGCTAGCTTTAACCTTAAATAAAATACAAACTACTCAGGCTAGAGGGCTGCAATGTGGTATGTTTGATGATTGGAGGGTGGATGATCAATATACCAACTTGCAGCCCTCTAGCCTCAGTAGTTTTTAAGATCTGAGGGCGGACAGAAAAATTGCGGACAGGAAAACGTGCGGACATTATAAAGTGCGGACGGACAGACAAAGCCGGCACAATAGTCTTCTTTTACAGAAAACTAAAGGAAGTGAACCACCTATTCAGAAAAGATTATCTTTTTTGATAACTCCTGTATATGAAGGGAGATGTAACTAAGTTTACGCGAAGGTAAACTTTCTTAATGTTGGCCTCCAACAAAAACCGAGGCCTTTTTATAAAGAACACTCTTGCTATCTAAGCAAGAGAACGGAATATCGACGGAAGAAATCAAAAATAAAATCTGGAGAGTCATACCGTAGCCTTAATCGCACTCCTATGTCAAACGTCACTTTCGATCAGAAGCGGAGACAGCGGGCTTCTTCGATCAGCTGATATGCACGAAGTCATAATTACCTCCTACCTTGCAACAGACGCGCCTATTGATTTTTGTCACAAAGTCCTGGAAATCATTCCCTCGGCCGCAATTCCAATCATGTCGCTTCCAACTTCCAGTTAAAGAAACATGACACGCTTCCTCAAGTTTGCAGGGACGAGTCTGTGTCCGACACTTGAAACATGTCAGATAGTTCTTGCTATTTGTCCCCTTCCCCTGCCCTCCCCTCACCCTTTCAAACGCCTCACCCTCCTCTCCCCTTCCAACAACTCCCTCTCCTCTTCCCCTGCCCCTCAAACACCTCCCCTTCCCTTCCCCCCTCAAACACCTCCCCTTCCCTTCCCCTCAAACACCTCCTCCTCCCCTTCCCCCCCACTCCCCTCAAACACCTCCTCCTCCCATTCCCCCTCCCTTTCAAACGCCCACTCCTCTCTCCCTCCAACACCTGCCTCTCACTTCCCCCTCCCCTCAAACACCTCCCCTCCACTCCCCATTAAACACCTCCTCCTCCCCCTCCCCTCAAACACCTCCCCTCCCCTTCCCCTCAAACACCTCCCCTCCCCTTCCCCCTCAAACACCTCCTCCCCTCCCCTCCCCTCAAACACCTCTCCCTCCCCTCCCCTCAAAGACCTCCCTCCCCTTCCCCTCAAAGACCTCCCCTCTCCCCTTCCCCTAAAGACCTCCTCCCCCTTCCCCTCAAACACCTCCTCCTCCAATCCCCCTCAAACACTTCCCTCAAACCTTCCCCTTCCCCTAAAACACCTCCTCTTCCCCTTCCCCTCAAACGCCTCCCCTCCCCTTCCCTCAAACACCTCCTCCTCCCCTTCCCTAAAACACTCCCCTCCACTCCCCCCTCAAACACCTCCTCCTCCCCTTCCCCTCAAACACCTCCTCCTCCCCTCCCCTCAAACGCCTCCCCTCCCCTTCCCCCCTAAAACACCTCCCCTCCACTCCCCTCAACACCTCCTCCTCCCCTTCCCCTCAAACACCTCCTCCTCCCCTCCCCTCAAACGCCTCCCCTCCCCTTCCCCACTCAAACACCTCCTCCTCCACTCCCCCTCAAACACCTCCTCCTCCCCTCCCCCCTCAAACATCTCACCTCCCCTCCCCCTCGACCCTTTCCCTTTCCAGCGGCGACCCGGTTATTTGTCAGCGGTTCCCTTTGCCCATTCATCCATCCTTCAAATGTTCCCCCGCGCCATCCTGACCTATTTTACGAAATCCTTCGGGCGAGAAATCGAAGCTATATTCTTCCAATTCTTCATCCCACCACCTATCACTTCAGTGGCATTTGCATCTCCAAGTTAAATGACTTCAAGGTTTTTTTTTTCTTCTTATAAATGTCACCGCCACATCAAATGACTCGGTCAATCAATTCCTGGTCTTTCCTCTTCTTCCTGATTCTTTATATTTTGCTTTTGTTTTTTTCTTTTGTTCTTGCTGGTTCCTAGTTCTTTAGCCCACCCCCACCCCCCGCTCCCTCCCAAACCATTTTTTTTTTTTTTTTTTTTTTTTTTTTTTTTTTTTTTTGCTGGCTCACGGTTCCTCAGCCCCGACTCCCAAATCCTAATGATGCCCCTACCGTAACCCACTTACACCGTCTGCGCCATGAACACCTTGCGTGACCTTGCCCCACATTGTGGCACCTGAGAAGGCCAATCGTTAATAGACAACTCCTCGCATGTGACTATTGAGAACAGAACGGCTGAGTAGGGGAAGGCAAGTAACGAGATAAAGGAAGGTTAGCGACAAGAACAGAGAACCAGCGATCGAGCGAGAGAGAATGTGATATGTGTAAGTATATATATGTGTATATATATATATATATATATATATATATATATATATATATATATATATTTATATATATATATATATATATATATATATATATATATATATATATATATATATATATATATATATATATATGTATGTATATATATATATATATATATATATATATATATATATATATATATATATATATATATATATATATATATATATATATAGTATGTATATATACATATATATATATATACATGTGTATATATATATACTATATGTGTATATATATATATATATATATGTGTGTGTGTGTATATATATAGATGGTCGTATGCATTATGTGTATTCCTTCATTTAGCGTGACGGTACCTCGTACAAAAAAAGTCATGCGCCTTGGAAAAAAATATCAGTACCAGACAGTCATGAAGCCATGTTAATCTTATACCCGAGTATCAATGTTGCAGCCCAAGCACGAAGGGATTTTACGTCTTATTTTGCAGTATACTGGAGACGCAATATTGCAGTAAAATATGCTGCCATCATTGGATTTCAAACAAAGGATTCTATATCATATGAATTTGTGTAATTCACTGTCATATAAAGACGCCTAGTTTATGGTTTGTAAAAAAAGTCTAATTTATATTTTGTAAACAAAAATATGCAGCTAGTTTATGGTTTGTAAAAAATGTCAAACAAAAATATGCAGCTAGTTTATAGTTTGTAAAAAAAAAGTCAAATTTATTTATATACTGTAAAAAAAATATGCACCTTATATATAGTTTGTAAAAAAAAATGTCAAATTTACATTTTGTAAAAGAAAATGTGCCCCTTATTTATGGCTTGTAAAAAGTGTCAAATTTATATTTAAAAAAAATATATGCACCTAGTTTATGGTTTGTAAAAGTCAAATTTATATTTTGTAAAAAATATATTATAAAATGGGTAATAGGGAAAAATATGTAAAAAAAAAAAAAAATTAGTATCATAAGTTCTTACATATTCGCTTGCATATTCATGTAAACCCCCCCCCTTTATTGAGAAGGGGGGGAGGGGTGGGTTTTAAAAATATCCCTGGTGGTGAATGAGTTTGGGACAGCTTCAATGGTCTATCAAAAGTTTACACCTGAAGTTTTAATGGTAATGTCTGGGGCTGGGACACTAATAATAATAATAATAATAATAATAATAATAATAATAATAATAATAATAATAATAATAATAATAATAATCTTGGGGGAAATACCTAATCAATAAACATCTCATTAACCTAGCAGCAAATAGATAATTTAAGAAGTGGTATTTCTGAAGCAGTCTCTGATAACCCCACATCTCATATCTCTCTCTCTCTCTCTCTCTCTCTCTATATATATATATATATATATATATATATATATATATATATATATATGAATATATATATATATATATATATATATATATATATATATATATATATATATATATATAGATTCTTAGGGAAACCTGAAGTTTATTTTCCAAATTTTCTGTACGACAAATAATAATAATAATAATAATAATAATAATAATAATAATAATAATAATAATAATAATAATAATAATTATTATTATTATTATTATTATTATTATTATTATTATTATTATTATTGTGCAGATGGGAATATCCTACCCTTGGTGTACAAAATTCAACCCGAGGTATATTGACACAGTATCTAAAAGTAATCCATTTACTGATTTTTGCCTGTCGTTGAGAATAAAAAAAAAAAACAATGTATTCGTTTTTGCTGTTGGTCGAGGAAGGCTCTGCAGTGAAATAAAGGCTTCAAGGAAAAAACCGCAGAATAATCATACGAGTAAGAATAAGGCGAGTATAATCCTTTATTATATAAGAGTAAGAAAAAAAGATCAATAAGATCAGTGACAATATAAAGCATGACTGGATGAAGTTATAACATAGATGAAAAAAGCACGAACGAAAGCAGAAGAAAGAACAGGCAAGGAGTGGTTCGCGTGAGCTGGCTGACCTAAACACAATACCTTTGCTAACAGTTGCAAGCGAGTACAACATTCCCTTGGCGTTCGGTTTGCAGTAATGCTTCTCAGTTTTCATAAAATGCCACTACAATCTACTACTCATGTTTACAACTGATGCTTTGTTTTAGTTTTCTGTAAAAGAAAAGTATTGAGATGGCTATTTCGTCTGTCCGTTCGCACTTTTTCTGTCCGCCCTCAGATCTTAAAGCTACTGAGGCTAGAGGGCTGCAAATTTGTATGTTGATCATTCACCCTCCAATCATCAAACGTACTAAATTGCAGCCCTCTAGCTTCGGTAGTTTTTATTTTATTTAAGATTAAAGTTAGCCATGATCGTGCTTCTGGCACCGCTATCGGTGCCAACAACACAAGCCACCACCGGGCCGTGGCTGAAAGTTTCATGCGCCGCGGCTGAGAGTTCCATGAGCCGTGGCTGAGTTTCATACAGCATTACACGCTATACAGAAAACTCCATTGCGCCGAAGAAACTTCGGCGCATTTATTACTTGTTTTCTAATACATCTGAGCAATAGTATCAGCATTATTTTCATCAATTTTTCAAATGCATTATGATACTAGAACAAACGAACGTTTTAGAGGCCACTATAGTAACTTCAGTCACTAAACCCGCGACCGTTATTTCAAAAGAGGGCGGAGCGTGGATTCCCTGCCTCCGTAATAAAGGTTAAAAATATCTTTAACCTTCGGTGTTGTTTTCGTCAAGTACCACGCAAGACCTTTAGGTTTAATTAATGCCGGGGGAACCAGATTTGCTCGCTCGCTCGCTCGCTCGCTCTCTCTCTCTCTCTCTCTCTCTCTCTCTCTCTCTCTCTCTCTCTCTCTCGTGTGTCTTATGTATGCAAGCATAAAAACTACTGCTAACCTAAACAGCGTTGGGTCTGGTTAGTACCTGGCGTGTGACCGCCAAGAAATGTTAGTTACTGATGACGCATAAGCCACCTAAAGAGTTATATGGAAAGGCGTTGGGATGCTAATAACTAGAACAATGGCTCCTGCAAGGAACCTTGAATTAAGAAAACAATAATTTTACTAAACTACTTCATCCCAACTGTACTTCGCCATTTTTGAAGCCACACCCTCCAAATACACACACACACACACATACACACACAAACACATACACACAAACACATACATATATATTATGAAATGTCTTTTCATTAACAATTTCTGTATTTCAACATTGTTAAATACATCTCGGTTTGCATTTCTGCCATGATTATATATTCATTTTCTCAGTCTTATAAACCCCCTCTCTCTCTCTCTCTCTCTCTCTCTCTCTCTCTCTCTCTCTCTCTCTCTCTCTCTTGGTTCGGATCCCACAATAAGCTGTAGGTCCCGTTGCTAGGTAACCAGTTGGTTCTTAGCCACGTAAAATAAATCTAATCCTTCGGGCCAGCCCTAGGAGAGCTGTTAATCAGCTCAGTGGTCTGGTTAAACTACGATATACTTAACGTTTCTCTCTCTCTCTCTCTCTCTCTCTCTCTCTCTCTCTCTCTCTCTTATATAAAAACCGACTGAAACCTTTCTTTCGCAGCCATTAAATAATTCCCAGATGAAAAGGCAGTCATAATTACTCCATCCATCAAAGCCTACTTCTTGGTTTCTCAATATGCCGTGATGTAAAGCCTGACGTCGTCTGGACTTAAGACTTATGTCTTATTGAATAAGATTTTAGTATTTATTTAAGAAAATAGAAATAAATAGTTTAAGCTTATTATCCCAGAAGAAACTGAGTCTTTTTTCTAGTGACACTTACACCCTAGTTTAAATACTCTTATATACAAGGCCGATGAGACATTGAATATGACTTTAGTATTTAATTCAGATAATAGAAATAAATATTTTATGTTTATTATTTAAAAAGAAATCTAGCCATTTTCAGTGACCTGCGCACGCAAGTTTAAACTTGTATACAGTACAGTCCCACTTGCTGGCAAGCGTGGCTTGTGTTTTGTAACTATGTAAGCGCCATTAGGGACACACGCACGTACAAGCACACACATACGTGCAAGAAGATATCGACAGTCACCAAAGAAACGGTCGGTATTGGAGATGGAACGCTATTCGTAAGAGTGACTGACAAGGCGCATAATAGGCTTCTTTGTATGGTACGATGCGGTTGGGATAGGGTATCTTTCATGGCACTTTTATTCCTGGCTGGGCAGTTTTTAGAGTTCATATGAAAACTAACACTCTCTCTCTCTCTCTCTCTCTCTCTCTCTCTCTCTCTCTCTCTCTGTTTAAGGCCGCCCAGCTTGTGTGAAATTAACTTTTCCTGACATTTTTTTACTTTAGCATTATATGCAAGTATTTATATAACAGAAAACATGACAGAACAATTTCAAATTCTATTCTATCATTGCTAAAGTGTTTAAAAAAAAAAAAGATAAAGATAATGTGAAGTCTAGTGTCCTTGTTCAAGTCAGAATATCAAACGCAGCCACTCGTTCGCTTATCAGTTATGAAGTCTGATACACACACACACACACACACACCCTTCCCTCTAGGTAACTGAGGACAAGAGAGAGTGACGCTTGCCAATACTTCTAGACACGGCGGGACATAATGGCACATTTGCGTGTTTCTTCCACATTTCCAGTCTTCAAGAACTGAAGTGGACGGGTTGGAAGTGAGACCAACTGAACATTTATCGATTTGTAAAGACAATGGCGTTAGTGTTGCAGGTACATTGCTTACCATTAGTATTGACTGGTTCTGTAACAGTGAAAACTTGCTTTCGCCAACACAAGCTGCCTCAGCATGATAGAATAGGATAGAATATAGAACTTAGGCCAAAGGCCAAGCGCTGGGACCAATGAGGTCATTCAGCGCTGAAAAGGAAACTGCGGTATGAATCAATTGTTAGGGGAGTGTAGAAAGTAAGACGGGCGAAAGAGACTATGAACGGAGGTACAGTAAAAGGAATGAAAGGGGCACATACATATGGAAACTTACTGCTTGAGTTTTAATAGAAAGTTATTGCAATGTATATACTGAAACACCATTTTTATCCTCCACGGCGGCGAAGTTCTGCAGAAAGAAAAGAAAGCATTGTAAAAAAGGATTTTCTTTTTTTAGAAAGCAATGTAAGAGGATTTCCTATTTTTTTTTTTTTTTTTTTTGACAGAGCAAATTCAGACTTCCCTTCAGCATCCTTGTTCGACTAATGGAGCTTTCGTATGAATTTCTCTAACGATTCTGGCAACTTTAAATTGCCTATTAAAATCTTCTCCATTCTCACATTTTTTTTTTTAAGGCAGCTGAAGAGTATATTCTTCCGGAAGTTTCTAAGAACAATGAGACCAGTCTTACGGTTATCAACTTCCATTGGATTACAGAGATCAAATCCTAATTCAGGTGACTCAGTTTTACTTCAAACATACACACATAATATTATATATATATATATATATATATATATATATATATATATATATATATATATATATATATATATATATATATATATATATATATATATATATGTATGTATATATATATATGATATATACAGATATATAATTTATATATATATATATATATATATATATATATATATATATATATATATATATATATATATATATATATATATATATATATATATATGTATATATTGAGAAGAGAGAGAGAGAGAGACAAGTTTTAGATGCTGCTATTCCCTGCCAAAATAAAAAACTTACGTAACGTAAGGTTTAACACTGGTTCACTTTGTACGTTTATGTGTATATTTCCCACACCTTTGATCTCAAGTTTGAAGAGTTTCATCTCGAAAGACTTTGAGTATTTACTTTGGGAAATGTGTGCAATACTATTTTGAAGCGGCATTCACAATTCTTTACTTTTTTGTGTGCAATATTATTTTCAAACGGCCTGCACGATTATTTTAGTTTTTTTTCTGACTTTAATTGTTGTTTGCGTGAAAATTTGTATTTTTTCCTTATACATCTCCAATATTATTTTCTTCTCCCCATTTTTTCTTTTATCAGATATGTTCTATACAGTGGGAGTTTGCTTAGCAACCTAATGGTCTTTAAGCCTTTCTGAATAATAATAATAATAATAATAATAATAATAATAATAATAATAATAATAATAATAATAATAATAATAATAATAATAATAATAATAATAATAATAATGAGAATTAAAAGCCACAGTAGTGTTAAAAATATTTATGTACAGAGTTAAATATATTTAACACTACTGTGGCTTTTAATTCTCGATATTACAGCCTCGTTACAGGGTCGTCTTGTTTCAATAATAATAATAATAATAATAATAATAATAATAATAATAATAATAAATAATAATAATAATAATAATAATAATACAGCCTAAAATTCTCACATTACTCTTTTTAAATTCACTTTGAATAAGAGTAAATGTTTGGTTTATCATATGAAAAAACAGATATGACATCTGGTTATTTGGATAGAAAATGCACTGCGGAAGTCAGGTCAAAGAGTACGCACATTTTCTGGCACCGACCTAAAAATTCAGTATTTTTGTTTAAACGTGAATGAGGACATTCAGATCTCTCACACATAACCTTGACTTAGATGTTACAGCTCATGACTGTTCGAATTATTCACGTCGCAATTTTTGCATGATAACCTCAATTCTTACTCTGTCTTTAGTTATAGATTACATGGAATGTCTCTCTCGGGGCGATGATTTTAACCTGGTTAAAGGATAAAGTAGGGTATCGACCCTCTTAAAAACTATGCCTAAATGGAGTAAATTTGTGAATCCTCTGAAATGACATGGCGTCCCGGCGTCTACAACTTTAATAAATGGCAGATCTATATTTTGTGAGATGGACGTGTCTATCTTTCAAGAGCATGGCTGGTGAATTAAAAGGTGCTAATTTTTCTTCCTCTTAATAATAATAATAATAATAATAATAATAATAATAATAATAATACGAGGAAATAAAACTAAAACAGCAGAAAACCTTTATATAACCTTAAAAAACTTGATATACCAGCAACACGTTGATGAAAAGAAGATTGTAAGACGAATATAGAAGACTCTATACAAATTAAATGCCCTGGAAACAGCTATTACTTTCAATAATAATAATAATAATAATGAAAAGAAATTAATAATAAAGAAATAATAAAAATAAATGCCCTGGAAAATAATAATAATAATAATAATAATAATAATAATAATAATAATAATAATAATAATAATAATAATAATAATCTCAAGAGTGTGTCAAAAGTACCAAAAACTCTGAAATCAGACCTTCATAAATCCGGCAACAGTTTTATGAAATAACATTGGGAAATCTTGCTGACTCCACTAGATTCACTTAATCATTTGACGAGTCATGTGACTACAATAAAAATAAGCTAGATGCCTTTGAAAATTATCGGGTATATAAAATAACGAATACGAACGTATTTTTTTTATTATTATTATTATTTTTTTTTTACGTAGGGATGGCCCAGTAACCTTTTTGACCGACATAGTCTTGTTGCTATAATTGCACCTGTACACCCTCATGAATCCCCGAAATGTCAGAGGCAGAGAATTTATAAATGCAATAAGTCTTTAACTAAGTCCGTCTATGATAAAAGGTCTTTCTCTCTCCTTCTCTCTTTCACGCTCGAGAGAGAGAGAGAGAGAGAGAGAGAGAGAGAGAGAGAGAGAGAGAGAGAGAGAGAGAGAGAGAGAGAGAGATCCTATGTTTTAATCCCGGGAGAAGCCGGACTGAACTAGGCCCGTTACGTTTAATCCGTATGCCTCTTTTAACCTTATGAAACAAATGGTCAGTCGACTATATTGGGTTGCAGTCGAAAGGTTACAGAAGAATAAAGAAAAAGAAAAGGAGAAAAATCAAGTGAGCAACAGAAGAGGAAAATTATTCCTCCATTAACCTATACAGCAATGACGGGGTAAAGGACGTCAGAAATTTATTCATTCGATTTATTTTAAATCAGAAATTCATCCATTAGATTGATTTTAAAATCAGAAATTTTTTCATTAGATTCATTTTAAAATCAGAAACTTATTCATTAGATTTGTTCTAAAATCAGAAATTTATTCATTAGATTTATTTTAAAATAAAAAATTTATTCATTAGATTTATTCTAATTTCTTTTTGCGAGCGCGCGTTTCATACTCCTTAGATATTACATAACCAAGCAAATATACACAGCCGTCATACGCGCATGCATTCCAGCAGGCTGTTTTCCACTGATAACAAATAAAACTGCAATGAAATAATTGAGAGAGATATACACGAAAAATCTAAATCCCCTGGATTACGATGGTATAACTTTGGCTGTGGTGAATATGTGAGAGACTTTATTTTGAATGATGGAATTCCCAACGAAATACCATCCATGCATGGGTGTGTGGGTGTGTGTGTTTGTGTGTGTGTGTGTGTGTGCTTGTTTTATGGGACACGATTGGAACAAATGTGATTTAACATCATACCTCGTAACTGCTGTTATGTACATAAGTAAATATATACATACATATATTGCATATATATATTATATATATATATATATATATATATATATATATATATATATATATATATATATATATATATATATATATATATATAAAGGCAATCTCTTCCCATTTCTATCAGCCTTTAAACTGGAAAAATAATTTACTGTTGATCCATAAACTTCAGAGCTTCAGCAGTACTTTGTATACCCTGCAGTTACATTTCTGTACACATATATATATATATATATATATATATATATATATATATATATATATATATATATATATATATATATATATATATATATATATATATATATATATATATATACATATATACATACATGCATATCTATATCATATATATTTATATGTACATAAATGTAACTGCTGGGCAATTACAAGTAATAGTGAAGTTGTGAATTTTACGGATCAACGGTAAATCATTTTAACATTTCAAAGGCCGATGGAAATGACAACCGAATGGCCCATATCCAACCACGCCTGACGGAAGGTGGGGAATGAAGAGAGGAAGATACAGACCTGCCCTTTAAAAGAGGGAAGGTTTTCAGGATAAGAGAGCACAGAAGCAGGGAGATCTTTCCACAGCCGGGCGGTTGAGGCAAAGAAACAGTCGGTTGAACAAGCAATCTGGGGACTGCTGGTGGTACGAAAGTAATCAAGGAACCTTTTTTTGATTAAGGATTATGTCATCTTGGAATAAGGTTACTGGCTTACTGACATCCTTCAGCAGCGACCCACCACAGTCGACTAACTGAACAAGAGAATAAATTGTATCCAGTTGCAAAGCTTCACTCTCCATTTCCCAAAATAAGCAACTAAACCCCACATGGTAAAAGTAGCTATGTATCCATAAGTTAATTTTTTTTTTCTTTGTAGCAACGATAGTTTCTGGATAATAAACTGTTCATTACCGCTTGCTGCCATTCAAATATGCAGAATGAAGGTGACTTAGAGTCGGGACTTGCCGTCTCGACCCTCTTATTATATTATAGTTATTTTTTACCATATGCGTACTGTAGTATTGGTAATGAAATGCATAATCCATTTCTTACAGCTTACCTAGAATCCAGTTATTGTAAAGTTACTTATGTTTGAATTGTGTCCACTGTTCAGACTTGCTAGTACATTACTTTAATGTGTGCACAGTGTCTATGAATGTGAACCCAACCATGACGAGACTCTGAGCTGTACATAGCAACAGCAGAAGTATGTAACGTCCAAGACACGAAATTTTCTAAAGTCCAATGTAACTACTAAACTACGCAATGCTTACTAAACAAAGCAGCCAGGTGTACATATAACAAAGGAAGTGTGTAACGATTTCAGAAGCATAACATTCAAATAAGCAAACAAATAAGAGTCCACGTAACAGCCAAGAAACAAAAGCCGACCGCACAAAGAACAGCTAACAACAGCGAGCCAAACGGATTGGGTGAACGCGCAAGAACTGCATTACCGCAGAAACGCTCTTCCTCTTTTTTCCTTTTCTTCTTCTCCTTCTTCTTTCCCTTTTACGCCATAAGCCACGACTTTGTGTGAGACCTTTCGCCTCCTTGCGTGTGCAACGGTCGCTACTCAGGCCCAGGTCACTACTGCAGTAGGGCTATTATGAGCCGTTGCTCTAGCGTCTAGGGTTGTGCCCGAACAGAGGAAGAAGAAGAATGCCGTGTCCGCATCGCTACGTCGTCGCTCGCATGGACGCTTTTTTTATATAATGTTTCAATTTAGTTGATTTCTAGTTTCTTTTTTTTTTTGTGGGGGGGGAGGAAGAATATGGAACTGATGAGTGGGAGTTTTTTCCCCTATCTTTTGTATATATCACCAGTCTATCTATCTATCTATATATACAGTACATATACATATATTTATACATTTATATACAGATTATATATATATATATACATATATATATATATATATATATATATATATATATATATATATATAAACAAACACAAAGGTAAATGCCACAGTTTGGACAATGCTGCAACAACTTTAAAAAGTTCTATAACGAACGAATCCAGGGAAAACTTAACAAAAAATTCCATGACAAAGACCTGATCTCTTTATCAAAAAGAACCTGACGAACCAGAACAGAGAGAGAGAGAGAGAGAGAGAGAGAGAGAGAGAGAGAGAGAGAGAGAGAGAGAGAGAGAGAGAATTATCTCTCGTACTGTGTGACCTCACCCGAGAAAATATTGATAAATTCCGAGTTGACAAAGAATTTAAATAATTCAAATAATTTAGATCTCCATTTGCCGCTCGGCCGCCGCCGAGCGGTGGAAGAGGATGCTCCGTGTTAATGGACTGATGATTAATTTAATCGCCGCCTAATTAATTCAGGTTTTGCCGTTAAACGCGCCCATCAGCCTTCCGTCACGCTAGTGTTTCGTTCTCCATTGCCAACGGGAATCGATGACGGAGTAGGGCTCGTTTCCATATACAAAAATAAAACGAAAATGGTACACTTTAAATGATACTAGAAACGTTTTGAGGTTGCTGTCATGGTGTTTTTATTTGTGGGAATTTTTCGTGGATAAGTTTCTTTCGTCGTGGAGTTTCCTTCTGCGATAAAGGTTCTGTCTTGGTGAGGTTTCTGTTGTGGGAAGTTTCCGTGGAAATGTTTCTTTAATCGTGAGGTAACCTGGTACAATAAAGGCTCTGTCTTGGTGTTTTTGTTGTGGGAAGTTTCCGTGGATAAGTTTCTTCCACCGTGAAGTAACCTGCTACGATAAAGGCTCTATCTTGGTGAGGTTTCTGTTGTGGGAAGTTTCCGTGGAAATGTTTCTTTAATCGTGAAGTTTCCTTGGAAAGGTTTTTCCTGTCTTGGTGAAGGTTCTATTGAGGGAAGTTTCCGTGGATAAGTTTCATCCATCGTTTCCTGCTATGATAAAGGTTCTGCCTTGGTGAAGTTTCTATGGTGGGAAGTCTCTTTGGAAAAAGTTCTTCGGGAAGTTTCCTGCTACGATAAAGGGTCTGTCTCGGTGAAGTTTCTATCGTACGAAGCTTCCTTACAAAAGTTTCTTTCTTCGTGAAGTTTCCTGCTAAGACAAAGGTTCAATCCTGATGCGGTTTTTCTTAGTGAAGTTGCCCTTGGGGACGAAATTTCACAGTGGAGTTTCCACCTCAGCGAAGTTTCTATTGAGGTGAAGTTCCCCCTGGGAGCGTGGAGATTCCCCTGAAAGGTATTCCCGAACGAGGCCAGGGACTGTCCTACTACAGAAGGTCACTCGAGACTCCCGATTAAGGTCAAGCCTGGTGGCAGAGAAATCCAATGACAGCGGAAATTGAGGCTGAGCAGGAGAGAGAGCGGAAAGGGCTCTTTTTCTATTTTGTATCTCTTTTTGTTTCTCGTGTTGTCTGAAGTACGTCTTGTTTATAACTGTTAGCGAGTAAAAAATGCGTTCAAGTTTCTTCGGTGCAATCGAGTTTTCTGTACAGCCGCTAGTTTTTCATTGGAGGGGTGGGTAGAGCTCTCGGCTAGCACACAGTTGGCCCAGCGTTCGACTCTCCCACCGACCAATGAAGAATTACAGGAATTTATTTCTGGTGATAGAAATTCATTTCTCGTCATAATGTGGTTCGGATTCCACAATAAGCTGTAGGTCCCGTTGCTAGGTAACCAGTTGGTTCTTAGTCACGTAAAATAAATCTAATCCTTCGGGCCAGCCCTAGGAGAGCTGCTGTTAATCAGCTCAGTGATCTGGTTAAACTAAGATATACTTAACTTTTTTGTACAGCCGCTACTGTGTATAATCAAGACCATCGAAAATAGATCAAAGACAAATTATCTGATAACACTTCAGTTAATTCATCAGACTGGAATTAAATCATCTTCAAAACTTGTCAAAATCATATAGGCCTAAACATTGTAATGGAAATGGAAAACACCGGATACCTTAAAATCGAGAGAACCGCATTCAAACGAATGAAATTTCTAAAGCCTCAAATCAAGGGAGTGTACTCGACTGTTTATTACTTACATTGCTTGCACAAGCAGTGCAAACAAGTTAATGAGACTGGGAGCATTGATAACCGAACTTAAATAAAACATCAAACATTATGTTGGAAGGTTGCGTGTGCCGGACTTCGTAATTTCTTATTTGCATGAGGATAATTCTTTCATCATTGTCTTCTTGGTCGTCGTCATTATTATCATCATCTTTTTAACCATCTTACTGCCATGATCATCATCGTCATCATACAGCCTCAATAACTAAAACCAGAAGACGTCATCATCATCATAATGAGTAAAAGAACACCAGAATATTTTTAGTGCTTCGCTTGTTTCAAATCCGGCTATCTGTCACCAACCACCTCCGTGAATTAAATTGAATATAGAATTTAGGCCAAAGGCCAAGCACCGGGACCTATGAGGTCATTCAGCGCTGAAACGGATATTGACAGTAGAATGGTTTGAAAGGTGTAACAGGAGAAAAACCTCGCAGTTACACTATGAATCAGTTGTTAGGAGAGGGTGGAGGAAAGTAAGATGGAAGAAAGGGAATACGAGAGGAGGTACAGTAAAAGGAAGGAAATGGGTTGCAGCTAGAGGCTGAAGGGATGCTGCAAAGAACCTTAAGTAATGCCTACAGTGCACAGCATGAGGTGCACTGACGGCACTAACCCCCCCTACAGGGATTGTGCTCTTTGTGAGTGAATTGTATGAATAGATCGTTTATTGTGTAATGAAACGATTCAGCGCTTCGGTGACAAAGTCCTTCTGACCTTGTTATTCACAAATAGTTTCTGTCATAACGAAATTGCTTCTGGTTTATGTGCTCCAACCATTAATCAATTATCAGTGTTCAACATATGTATGAATTCATTTGGAGCGACCCAAAAAGGTCACAGCAAGCCACAGCAAAATACAACGCCTACGTTACAAAAAAAAAAAAAAAAAACAATAAAACCTACAATGTTTCTATATTATGATGGTTACATTTCACCAGTGCTTTGTATTATACTGTAATAGCTACAATGACCTCTTACATTATCCATTTCATAATACATTGGATACACTTTCCACAGAAAGCCTTGAAATTCGAAATGAGCTTAATAAATTTAATTTTGGTTTGGACTTGTCTCACGTACGAAAAAAACCTACTTTTTAATTTTTTCCCGTCTTAACGGGACCGCTAACTGAACAGCCTGACATCTTTTGAGAGGACTTTTGAATATCTTATTACATACTCAGATGATACTAAGTGCTTGCACGATTGTAAGCGCTATAATAAGGTATATGTAATTGCCGGTGTGTATGGTAACGATGATTGCCCTTTCAGTGGGATTTATTTTTAGCAAGCAAAATCTACATCTAAGCTTAACGAAACTTTTAGGTTTCTGTAAAAGAAAACTAGTGTGCTGGCTTTGTCTGTCCGTCCGCACTTTATTCTGTCCGCACTTTTTTCTGCCCGCCCTCAGTCTTAAAAACTACTGAGACTAGAAGGCTGCAAATTGGTATGCTGATCATCCAACCTCCAATCATCAAACATACCATATTGAATCCCTCTAGCCTCAGTAGTTTTTATTTTAAGGTTAAAATTATACAATCGTGCTTCTGGCAACGATATAGAATAGGCAACCACCGGGACGTTGGTTAAAGTTTCATGGGCCACGACTCATACAGCATTATACCGAGACCACCGAAAGACAGATCTATTTTCGGTGGCCCTAAATATACGCTGTAGCGGCTGTACAGAAAACTCGATTGCGCCGAAGAAACTTCGGCGCATTTATACTTGTTTTTTTCACGGCGTCGATAATCCTTAATATCGTGACGTCGGTCTTACATAAACGGTATTTAATATTTAATAAAATCTAACAGGACTTCCTGAGTTAGTGCTAATTTCAGAAAGGACAGAAGAGGCGTGGCACACTCTAATCCAGGTGATAGATGTTTGTTTTGGCAAAAAGAAAAAAAAACGCGTCTGCGTGGGCGCTTAATGCGCATGTGCTACACCTGTACATGTGAGAAGAGACCTTTTTAATTAGACGAAGTGGCCGCGGCAGAGAGAGAGAGAGAGAGAGAGAGAGAGAGAGAGAGAGAGAGAGAGAGAGAGAGAGAGAGATATCATGTTAAACTTTGTAAAGCATAGAGAATTTTTAACCAAAGTGACACTTCTTGAGAGAGAGAGAGAGAGAGAGAGAGAGAGAGAGAGAGAGAGAGAGAGAGAGAGAGAGAGAGAGAGAGAGATCATGTTAAACTTTGGTAGCGCATAGAGAATTTTTTGACCAAAGTGACACTTCTGAGAGAGAGAGAGAGAGAGAGAGAGAGAGAGAGAGAGAGAGAGAGAGAGAGAGATGTTATATTTCACAAGATTGAGAGAAAAATAGTAAAGCATAAGGAATTTTTGACAAAATTGATATTTCTTGAGAGAGAGAGAGAGAGAGAGAGAGAGAGAGAGAGAGAGAGAGAGAGAGAGAGAAGCTTTAGTAAAGCATAAAGAATTTTTGACAAGATTGACACTTCTTGCGAGAGAGAGAGAGAGAGAGAGAGAGAATATTTCACAAGCTTGAAAAATAAGCTGCTGCAGATGGAGCAACACGCTTGTTATTACAAAAGGCTTTAGACGTCTATCCAGTAACCTGGAAATAACGTTCCATATGCAATATTCCCAAGGCTGCTGAATGACTGGTTTTGATAGTCTTCAGCCTGTATTGGCTAATAATTTAACCCTTGAATCAGTATTGTAGTGTGCAATGAAGTCTCCCTTACGGCCAACTTCACCCGGAGGAAATAAGTTTGGTGACAAGAAATAAGTAAAAAAAAAAAAAAAAAAAGAAACTTTGCCCATGAAATTTAGTGAGCAATAAAAAGCGTAACAGTATAAAATGGAATATGAGCTTTTCAAAGAATTCAGCTGGTTTAATAGAATTGATCAAAATTCAAAATATCAATCAAAATGACATGAATGGAGATGAGGACGAAAAATATCAAATTAAACTGACATGATGAAAACTAATTTGATGGTAATGCCAACAAAACATAAACATTTGTACCAACAGGGAAACACTATAAACAAGGTTGAAAAATAGCATCAAAACAGCTCTCAAAACAATCAACATTGTCACCGGAGACTGCTGAAGTCATAGTTCGCATTAAATTGCTAAAGCTCTAAGACCTGAGCTTTGAGGAAAAAAAAAACAGTTTGTGAAATATCTGAAAAATGTGTTTTGACCAAACTAATTGGAAAAAACAGACGAATTCGAGTGCGGATTAAACTGAATTCAGAGGTCCATGCGAGATTAAAAGTTCTGAGTCTTAAAAAAAAAAGTAAAAAATACGCAGAAGTTTCTTGGGCGCAATCGAGTTTTCTGTACATCATATAATCAAGGCCACCGAAAACAGATCTATCTTTCGGCGGTGTTGGTATAATGTATGAGCCGTGGCCCATGAAACTTTAACCACGGCACGGTGGTGGCCTGGCCTATATACAGTAGGTAACTTTAACCTTAAATAAAATACAAGCTACTGAGGCTAGAGGGCTGCAATTTGCTATGTTTGATGATTGGAGGGTGGATGACCAACATACCAATTTGCAGCCCTCTAGCCTCAGCAGTTTTTAAGATCTGAGGGCGGACAGAAAAAGGGCGGACGGGCAGACAAAGCCGGCACAACAGTTTTCTTTTCAGAAAACTAAAATTGGGTCGATTATGGATTTCAAAATGAAAAGAAGTTGAATGGAAGGACAAATTACCGAAATTCTCTGTTTTATGGAATACTTAGCATTAACGGGGTTGACTAATGGCCAGCGCACGCGAGCACACGCAAGACACGCGCACGCACGAACAAAAATAGACAGGGATAAAGCATTACCTCCTAACCGATATTTTGGCAAAGGTAACAATTAAGATTTCGAAAATGGGAGATTTTTATTGCATTCATAAGTGATTCGAATTCAGAGAATAGGATGCACATCATTACAACGGGGTTACTTTTATATATATATATATATATATATATATATATATATATATATATATATATATATATAAATAATTCCCTTGTTTGACGACATTTTGATAAACTAGGAGTACAGAGGAAAAGGAATAACTGTTGGATGGCTAAAAAAAAATAAAACTAAATTTTGATACTTCACAGAACAAGGGAAATTCAAAACCAAAAAAAAAGAGGGAAAAAGAAAGCGGAAATAAGAACTGGAGGACTTTTAATAAAGAAAAACTAAAAAATTGGGAAGAAGAACACATAAAACACGAAGGATATAGGCTTTTTCAAAGCGCATTCGACCACCCCCGGACGGTGACTGTACTGATATGCTGACGTCATCTGTTGTGGCGTTGTCTGGCATGCAGCAGAATGCACTCGCCTCCAAATGAGATGAAAGGAATGACGGTCAAGTGGAAGGGAGGATAAAAATGGAAATGTAGGCCAGTGAGGAGAGGCATCCCCGGCATGTGGAAGGGAAACGAAAAGGAAAATGTACGGAAATGAAGGGGAGTTACGGGCGAGTGGAAGGAAAGATGAGAGGGGAAAATAACGGATGGTGAAGAAGACGATTATAGTTAGGCGGAGTAGAGGTTTTTCATATATATATATATATATATATATATATATATATATATATATATATATATATATATATATATATATATATATATATGTGTGTGAGTGTGTGTGTGTGTGTGTGTGCGCCCTGGCCTTTTATTTGACAGACACCGATGTGAGTCAGAAAATCTTATACACATACACACATATATATATAATTTATATATATATAAAGTATTTTTAGCGCCCTGTGCCCTTTTCATTTCAGAGACTTGATTGGTTGTCCGGACATCTAACGATGTATTGAGTCAGCAGAGAAATCGGTTATCGACAGTTCGAGACAGGTGTCTGTTATGTTGGAGTGGCTTAGTTTACACACCCATTTGCTTTCACAAACATCTGTTGATTCCATACTTAATCCCGGGGTGTCTACACGGACACAAAGTGTCCGCCTTCTCTGACTGGTCGGCTGCGGGGACACCCTCGCCACAGACTATGAAGTCACACACACACATATATATATATATATATATATATATATATATATATATATATATATATATATGTGTGTGTGTGTGTGTGTGTGTGTGTGTGTGCTGTTTGACAATCACCACAATCACCACATAAAAACGAAGGAAAGTATTAAAAAGTATGACCATATAACTTGACAAATTTGTTTTATACGTACAATTTCTTTTATCTTAACAAAACTGTCTAAATCTACATTTCATTTTTAATTAATAAATTTAAATGACCAAAATACGCCTTTTTTTTCTCTCTTTTTATTTTACGTGAGAGTTTTTCTGTGAACATATTTTTTCACCGGTAGCCATTTTCCCTTTAACTTGATTCTAAGCAACCCAACAGGAAAAAAAATTACACGGCCCTTGTAATCATATAACAACGAAGTGGTTACAATCTACCACGCAATTACCGCGCTGTAACACTCTTCCATGTCAAATATTTCGGTGTAATTAAAAGGAGGAAAAAAATATTTTCCTTTATAAAAAAAAAAACTATTACAACAATTTTCCATAGCTTTTACAAGACTTCCACTTTTACCAGTAAAACTATACACTCTTTTCACAGGCCCGTTTCAACTGCATCACGGTATATCCCGTCGGTGTTATTGGTTCCAATGGCATTCCCCTTTGTGAGATGGGGAAAGGGGGAAGCTGAGGAGGAGGGGAGGAAGATGTGTAGGAGGAGGATGTGCTGGAAAAGGAGGAGGAGGAGGAGAAGGATGTGCTGGAAAAGGAGGTGTGAGGAGGAGGAGGAGGAGGAGGATGTGTAGGATGTGCTGGAAAAGGAGGTGGTGTAGGTGGAGGATGTGTTGGAGGAGGATGAGGAAGAGGAAGTGTAGGAGGAAGAGGACGTGTAGGAGGAAGAGGAAGTGTAGGAGGAGGAAGAGTAAGTGTAGGAGGAAGTAAGGGTAAGAGGAGGAGGAAGTTGGAAAATTTTTTTTTTTTTACCTTTCTCAGAAAATGTAATTTTTCAGCCAATTTCTAACTCTTAACTGTTATTTTTATCATTTTTAGACCCGCGGCGAGTTTTAGGTCTCACAATAACCACGAAAATATTGGATCACTTTTCCCTCTTCGGCTAATATTTGCCCGGCTGAGACACTTCGCAGCTTTATTGGTCATACTTGAGATTGTTACGTCCCAAGTCTGATAGTTCTCACTGGGGCTTTAAAACTTCCCAAGCATCCCCTGAGGGATACTAGCTGTATCTGTATATATATATATTATATATATATATATATATATATATATATATATATATATATATATATATATATATATATATATATATGTATATATATATGTATATAATATATATAATATATATAATTATATATATATATATATATATATATATATATATATGTATATATATATATATATATATATATATATATATATATATATATATATATATATATATATATATATATGCCACACATATTATTCGAAATCATCGTATATTCTTGTAGGGTGATAATGCCCCAAGCTGACACTACCATGTAGGTGAGATTATTTTCCAACAACCCAGCTGATGCTGCAAAATCATTGAGTCAATTGATGTTAAAATGTCAACGCTTTAAATCAGACTACGGAAAGAATTAAGTTGGTGCTGTCTTTGGCTTTTGTAGCATCAGCGATTACTGAGGAGTATTAAAATGGCCTCCCTTAGCAGGAAAAATGCAAGGGTAAATTATAAATGGCCTTTAAATTTAGTTGGAATATATAAAGAGTTATTGATAAGTAAATTAAATTCCTCTCTTGGCTGGCTTTGAGCTTAATACAAAAAATGAGTTGTCCTTTAGAATGAATTTGGCCTTTCGCGTTACATAAACTTGCCAGTAGATATTAGGCATGAGAGAGAGAGAGAGAGAGAGAGAGAGAGAGAGAGAGAGAGAGAGAGAGAGAGAGAGAGAGAGAGAGAGAGAGATGAGCATGAGGGGAAGGTAGCACATGAAATAAGTAAGCATTTCTCTTACAAAATATACCATGGAAAAGAAGATATGAAAATCAAAGGAACATCCCAGGAGACAATTTCTATGATAATTAAATCAAATTAAAACAGTAATTGCTACTTGCACAGCAATAACCCCTCAGAAAGGAAGGATGAGCAACTGCTGCCTTCATCACCTCATTTTGAGAGAGAAAGAATCGGAGTGACGAAGGACGCACTTGCATTTTCTTACTGTTAATTCTCGCTTCGGGTGAGACAGTTTTTTATTGTTTTCTAACAACGATACTTTTAAGTACAGTTTTTTATTGTTTTCTAAAAACAATATTTTTAAGTAGTGTTCCGAAAACGTAATTTTAATAATAAATAAGGTAATTAATAATTAAGAATTAATTGAGGGAAGTGTTCTCATAATGATTTCAAGCTATAGAGAAGGTACCAGTAGCCAAAAATGCGAACTTCTGTCGAAGCAGCGTTCTAAATCAGCTGACGTAGCGATGCGTCACACTAACTTCACTTTATTTATGATCTGGGTTCGTCCGAGTGCACATAACTGCAGTGATATTTTCAGGCTCATCTCTGAGATACATTACACGAGGACTTCACTTTAGGACTTCACTTTATTAGTACCTTCACTTTCGTAGTTCGGGGACTTGACAATTTATCTCACTTACGGCATATGAACAGTTTTCATTTTCCCTTTTCTTAGGAATCATTACTTAAGTAGACTCACTGCACAGTCATTTCAAGTTATTTCCATCACGCAGTGGCAATTAACCGTGATGAGGGTCCAGGCAGAAGACTTACCCCGTAGGAGATCATGCCGTCGGTGCACCGCTTGAGGTGAACTGTAGGCACTACTCCAAACCCCTACTTGGAATTCATTATGTTAACTGCCCTCTTATTTAATGCAAGTAAGCGCCATTTCCGAATTCAAAGTAACTGCTTGAGATCTCAGTATTCCAGTAACAGTCTTGAATCCGTATCATAAGTAATTACTTATCTTTTAGTACTTCAAGACAAGTACTTCAAGACAGTCTTTCTTATGGCCCAAGTAGTTACTTGCAGTCTTGGTACTTACTCCTCCGTACTCCAAGTAATAGTCTTTCTTCCTTACCCCAAGTAATTATTTGCCTTCTTGGTACTCCAAATAACTGTCTTTTCCATACTTACGCGAAAATGGTGACTTGAATATAGGAACCCTCCACGCTAAGTGGACTTCCTGTTAAAGTGTTCAAGTTGAGTCAGGCTAAGCAGCTTTCATCGATAATATCGTTTTCTAAGGTCTAGGAACTGCAACTTGCTTTCAACGGAAACAGTTCTCAAAGTTTTCAGGAAGCTGAAATTTTATATCATGGTGAAGGAAAATCACTACTATATATATATATATATATATATATATATATATATATATATATATATATATATATATATATATATATATATATATATATGTATGTATGTATGTATGTATGTATGACATACCCTAATCCCTACTTCATTTGAAGTAATTCCTTATCTTCTGTATTCCGGATCTCGGATAATCACTTAATTTCCCTGTCATCTGACCTTTTCCAATTCACCGACCTCTTCCGTATTCTAAGCAATTTTGGTACTTGCCATCATCGGATTCCAAAAAATTACCTTTTTCCCGAATTCAATTTTTTTTTTTTTTTTTTTTTAATTCTCGTAGGTGCCTTTAATTCCAATTCGTGAGGTTTTCACGACCAAGTTTATCTCATAATTTCTCGTTCGTGGATGTTTGCGACAGACTTTTCCGTTTATTTTTCATTTGAGGAATCTATTTTTTTTTTTTTTTTTTTTTGCCAACAGTTATCAGTTTAATTTCCCACCCGTGGTATTTCTGCAGCCAAATATACCTCCTTTTATTTTTGTGGGAATTTTTTTAATAATACTTCACTTGTTTTCCTTTTGTGAAATTTTCACATTTGGAATTTTCGCGACTGTGTCAGTTATTTTATACTTACTCAACTATTGGGTCAGAGAGCGCATTCATTTTTCTTTAGCAGAATTGTCACTCCCGTCAGAGTATTCATTTCCCTCTGACATAATTCTCACTTACAACGGACAAGAATTTCGCTCCCATCACGTTAAAAGTCCGCTTGGTATATTGAACTGAACTGAGTGCAGAATTTAGGCCAAAGCCAAGCACTGGGACCTATGAGGTCAATCAGCACTGAAACGGAAATTGACAGTAAAAGGTGTAATACGAGGAAAACCTCGCAGTTGCACTATGAATCAATTGTTAGGAGAGGGTGGAAAGTAAAATGGAAGAAAGAGAATATGAGAGGAGGTACAGTAAAAGGAACGAAAGGGGTTGCAGCCGAAGGCACGCTGCAAAGAACCTTAAGTAGTGCCTACAGTGCACCGCATGAGGTACGCTGACGGCACTACCCCGCTAGGGGATCCGCTTGGTAAAATCAAGAGGAAATTCGCACCTTTTGGGTGATTTTATGATAGATGCATTCCAAAACACTGCACAATTCCTCTCCATCAAACAAGGCAATTCATTCTTCTTCTCTCCTCGTAAATGTGTGAATTATGTTGAGGTGATGATGTCTATACTTTAAACCCTACCAAAAATTATTTTTCGCGATTATAATTGTAGTAATACAAAAATAATATTTGAAAATTGCTAGTGCAATTTTGATAACCCCTGCTCTCTGAACTTTTAGAGATATTTATCTTTTTGAAAAATCCAACCCCCAAGTTTCGGTGGGATGTCAATACATTATTTAATTCCTGACCTCTGAAACACACTCCTGATCTAGCAGAACTAGGGCTCAGCTCAGTGTATATTGAATAACAAAATTCACTGGACTACAGTTGCTCAATAATATTAGCCTCTATTAATGTGATACATCGTGGTATATCATTTGAATTTATATGCTCGATTATTTTCCTATGCAGTGACACAGCTGGCTCTCTGGGGCTTTCGTTCTCCGCTCTCAGTCGCATTGTGCTCTCAAATTTGAAACTGTATTCGATCTGATTTGGTGTTTTGAAGCCAAGTCAGAATATGGTAACTCTACAAAAATAATAAGCGTTTCATTACTGGGTGGTACATATGACCGTGACCTAACATCGAACAGACTTGAAGACCCAAGAGTTAAAGAATGTGACAAAGCATAGATGTAAGGATAAGGCTTCTACTCATTCAATATGTATAACTTGCACATTTACCGATAAGGATTCACTACCAAAAGTCTTCCCTTGCATAGATTCTTCCCTTTTTTATACAAGTTTGCAAAGTATTGGCGTCTTCCCACTTTTTCCTAAGACCAAGGGACAGAAAATCCCATTGGTCTGATATAACCTGGGCCTTTACACCTGTAGGTCTTCCTTCGTGTGTCATTAATGCAACAAAATTGGACTCTCTCTCTCTCTCTCTCTCTCTCTCTCTCTCTCTCTCTCTCTCTCTCTCTCTCTCTGTGTGTGTGTGTGTAACGTTTAAAGAATATATCACATTTACATTCTCATCTAGTGTCAAACAATTTTCCTTTTTTACGACACTCTGCGCCAGGCAAACTATACTTCATTTCCTCATTTTCTCATCTTTTTACCTTGCGAGAAAATCTTCAAAGGAAAAGCAGATGTCTTTTTCGTATCATCTCCAAGGCTAATGTGTAGACTATTCTCTCTTTTATGCTCCATTTTCAAAGCCCCGCTTCCGCTTTTATTCTGGCACTAGTCGTAACTTGCAGATTACTCACTCGCGTTTGGTAATTTTATTTCATTTTAATAAACTTCATCGAAAGAAAGCTTCTCTTATCTTGACAGCTCAACGTCTCGAAGAGAATCATCGTTACAAATCGATAGTTAATGGACCTTTCATTCCTACGCTGCTTCTAAGCATCACAGTTAATGTATTTTATGCTTCTTACCTTTTTCCGTTCTGTTTATTATGATTCAGACCACCTTTAAAAGAGAATCCCTATCTTACGTAAGCTTTTTCCCGGAAAGATAATGTACAGTATACTTGTTTCATATGAGTGAGTGAACGACTTCTAAATCACGAATGTTATGCATCACGGAGAACCTCATTTCTTCCACCACATTATGCTTCATATACAATTCAATTTATTTCGGCTTATTACGCGTCATGAACAGCTTTTACCATCACATCACTCTTCACGGAATGATTTCTGCCAGCGCTGAATGCCTCGCGGGCAATTTGGTTCTCCGTTACTCGTTCTTCATTTATGGCTTATTTTTCCCCTCCTGCTTTGTTTCATTCTTATTTTCACAGTAAATACGATGAAACGTTCTTTTTCGTCTCTCTTTCACATCATCAGTAAACTACTCTCCTATTCATTCATCGATGATGATTGATATCTTCCTTCTATTTCTGAGATACATCTCTAGGAGATTTTCTATCAAGGCAATAGCCGGCGATGATTCAAACTATTGTTTTCCACTTTACATATTCGTGAAGCTTCATCTCTCTCTCTCTCTCTCTCTCTCTCTCTCTCTCTCTCTCTCTCTCTCTCTCTCTCTCTATGGTCAGTGGGATGGGAAAGGAGGAAGACGATTTTATGTACAGACTAACATTTTCACGCGAGTGACATTCATCTGGAAATCAAATTGACAATCATTCAGGTTTCTCTTACGTATCTCTCAGCTTACTAGTTCTTGGGTTGTCAGTTCCTCAATACGCGGTCAACTTAGGGATATTTCTTGCCTTCTAGACCGGTACTGATGGATATCGTTTGTGACGGCAGTTTATGGCCTTGAACCAATCGCCCCTCTCTAGAGTTGGACCTAGCTACTAGGGCCACTCTACGAGCTGGCATACTTGCTAAATGTACGAGCTACGAGCAAGGTTATCGTCTTACAAGATCTACGCATAACTGATATTAGACTTCGATTCTTACCAGCCATGCCGGGGGAAGGAGCTGATATAGACTTTAATTCTTACCAGCCATGACGGGGGAGGAGGGAGGGGGCGGATATGGACTTTGATTTTTATAAGCCATGACTTGTGGGGTGGGGAGCTGATACAGACTTTGATTCTTACCAGCCATGGGGAGGGGGGGAAATAGACTTTGATTGTTACCAGCCATGACGGGGAGGCAGGAGGGGTGGATATAGACTTTGATTCTCACCAGCCATGACGGGGGAGAGGAGGGGAGCGGATATAGACTTTGATTCTTACCAGCCATGACGGGGGGAGAGGGGGGCGGATATAGACTGATTCTTATCAGCCATGACGGGGGGAGAGGAGGGAGGCGGATATAGACTTTGATTCATACCATCCATGACGGGATATAGACTTTGATTCTTACCAGCCATGACGGGGGAGAGGAGGGGGCGGATATAGACTTTGATTTATACCATCCATGACGAAGGAGGGAAGCAGATACAAACTTAGATTCTTACCAGCTATGACGGTGGGAGAGGGGTGACGGATATAGACTTTGATTCTTACCAGCCATGACGGGGGAAGGAGGTGGGAAGAGGGGGAAGAACAGAGGCCGAATTGAGTATGCCAAACGCGTGCCAAGGCTTCTGCCGGGCGCCAACTTGGAAAATGAAATCAAAATGCCATACGGGGAAGCTGAGGTTAAGAAGGGATACTCTCCACTTACTAAAGAGGGAAATGAATAAGAGAGACTGGAATGAAGAGGAAATGCTTTTGGTAATGAATGCGGTAATTAAGTAGGAGGTTGGAAGTTAAGGCGATCCATTTGAGAGAATGAGAAGGGGAGGAAGGTGCCTATTTCAAAGCAAGAGTAAGTTAATGTACGGTTGCATATTCATAAAAGAAGAGAGAAGGTTTTAAAGGGAAATTGCTCATCGAAAGTAAAGAGAAAGAGAAATAAAGAACAGACACACAAAATAGATCGTCCCGCGGGCTGATCAGGGAACATGAGCCCGTGCTGGCACAAGGCCACCCTAATATAGAAAAAAAAGCAATAAAATGACGGAAAACACTGATCACTTCTGAGAGAGAGAGAGAGAGAGAGAGAGAGAGAGAGAGAGAGAGAGAGAGAGAGAGAGAGAGGACATACGCATTCCGAGACGTGAAAAAAATAGAAAATAAAATAGAAATGATGAGAGAGAGAGAGAGAGAGAGAGAGAGAGAGAGAGAAGAGAGCAGTCCGAAATGTGGAAAAACAAAACAGGAAATAAAATAGAAATGATGACTGGAGCTAGCTAGCTTTGATATCACCAGTGCGTTCGCCATTAGTCAACCCGGACAAACCACGAGAGGAAGAATGCCGTGTACCCTTAAATGCGTTTCCATGGCAACACTAGCATTGCCCTCGTTCATTGCGTGTCTCCTCTTTTGTCCCTTCTTTATCTTATTTTCCTTATTTTTTTTTTCATTACGTGACGTATTAAACGTCTTCTTTATTGACCTCCGCTGTCCTGAGATAAATCGATTCCAACGGAACAACTTTTTTTTTTTTAATCTGTAGCATGTGATCGGAAAAGTGTGTATTTAGCCTCATCGGATTTGAGAATAGCCAATAAATTAAGTCTTCTGTAAGACCTTCAAACGCTTCGTTACCGAGTGCTTCCTTACCTGGGAAATCATTGCAGCATCGAACGCAATATTATGCCTCAGGTATAATTGCATCATGCAACGCGTAATCCCCCCACCCACTGTTCACTGCGTGCACGCGCATGCGCACCAACGTATGTGAATATATAAGCATATATGCTCGCGTGTATGTGTGCGTGTGTGTGAGTTCGTGCGGGCGCGCATACGTTTAGAAAGCTAAAAGCGAGATTAAAGGTTTAGGAAAGAAATAAACTTTTGATTTGAGTGGGTTTGATGATACCAGCCCAAGCCAGAGAAGAGTGAGGTTACGGAGGACGGAGAAGGAAGATAGTGGAAGGATAAGGAACGAGGGGAGGAGGATAAAGGGTTGATTGGGCGAACAGAAAATTGAGGATGAAGAAGAATGAAAGGGAACGCAAGGACAGAGACGTTGTGAGTAAAGCGAATTGGAAACTGAGGATAAGGGAACAATGGAATTATAAGGAACGGGAAGAGAAGGATAAAGAGGATATTGGACACAAACTGAATGTGGGAAATAGGATAGAGGGGGATAACGAAGGATATGGAACGTGCAGAAAAGGGTACAGAGGAGAGCAGAAGTAAACTTTTAGAAAATACAGGATAAAAGAACGATAACGAAAAGAGACGAAAGGGTGAATAAAAAAAAAAAAGCGATGAGCTGAAAGAACGAAATAGAGAGGTTAAGGGAAAGCGGAAAAACAGTAAAAGAGGGGATTTAAACAATAAAGAGGATGCAGAGATGATACGAGAAGTAGAAAGGAGAGGAAGAAGTGTAAACAGAAGATACGGGAAGATAAAGAAATAAACGCAAGTGGATGAAAAATTATATCTGAAAGAAGAATAATCGGGAGAGAAGGTTAGTGAAGATACGAAGCGAAAAGAGAAGAATAAAGAGGATATTAACGTGAGAAGATACGACCAAAGAGAGAAGAATAAACAGGATATTAACATAAACTAACACAGGCACAGTGATGCGACAGCGAAGAACAGAAGGATGATATACTTTCAAGCAAAGGGAAGAATAAACAGGATACTGACACAGGCACAAAGTAATCTGAAGAAGTGTGCTTAATACTAAGAGACACCGTCATGCGTCAGGCTTAAAAATTCAAGAGTTGGATTTGCATCAGGAACTTTTCTCGTATTTATATGTTTATCGTGACTTTGCGAGCGGCTGTAATTACTACGCTCCGATGCGCTGTGCATCACTGCCTTAGCTTTTCTGGCTTGTATTTCGGTTTTTTTATGTAAATATTTTGTATATTAGTTTTTGAACCTGTCAAACTCATTTGATATTTATCCTTTCCGCTCTGTGCATATGTGGGTCCTCTGGCCTATAAAGGGTTGTTTCTAGATTAATGGTATTTGTTCATTTTGAATAATAATAATAATAATAATAATAATAATAATAATAATAATAATAATAATAATAATAATAATAATAATAATAATAATAATAACCTCCTCTTTCAAAGAATAACATTCTGCTTTACAAACGGTGTTTCATCCACCGAAATATGAACACTGACCAATGATTGACCAATACTGATGTGCAAGAAAAGCGAATTACAAGAAAAAGTGAAAAACTCAATATAAAATCAATTCGCACAACGCAGCCATTCTTCTCAACCAAACATGCTTGAAAGGGTCTTCTTCCTCCCAATAATAATAATAATAATAATAATAATAATAATAATAATAATAATAATAAAGATTACATTACAAAGCCATTAACTTACAGAGCTGCCTTATAAAGAACAGACGAACAGAACGAGAAACGCAAGAGATGTTTTGCATAACAAAATCACGTCAAACCAATCTCGCCGATACATGAAGTGCGATTTCCCATTAACAAAGACAAACATTTCCCCTCCGCTTCCGGCCACGCGAAGTGAATTCAGATTAGGCGACAGAAAGGAAGGAGAGAGCCACAATTGAAGGCAAAAGCACTTGACCAAGCATAACGTGACACTCCCGGAATACGTGACACTTCAAACAGAACGAACACCCCTGCCCCCGCGCCCCCGTCTGCCCCGGGGGTAAGCTTAATGCAGCAACGACATGCAACAAAATCGACGGATATGTGTTTCTCTGTTTGGGACATTATTGTCTGCCCTCTGTCTTGTTGGTCACGTAGAAATGATGTTCATAAATACGATGGTATTGTGTCTCAAGGCATGTATGTATACAGTATATATATATATATATATATATATATATATATATATATATATATATATATATATATATATATATATGTATATTATATATATGTATATATTATATATAAATATATACATATATACATACAAATATATATACAGTATATATACATACATGCCTTGTGTTTCCACAATGGTCCCATGGATAAAGAACATAAGAGACCCTAACATAAAAATAAAATGAGATTTTAAGGCTTTCAACCTTTATTATAAAGTCATCTCCAGGGTACTGCAGATGACTTTATAATAAAATTCAAAAGTCTTGGCATCTCATTCTTACATTTCCTTGCATATAAATATGTACGTATTATGAACAGCAAAATACACGTACTCTTCAGAATAATTTAATTACGTTGTCAATACTGTGCACTCGAGCTCATTACTGCTTTGTACAACTAAACTTGAACATAACTTCAACGGACATCAGTGGTTACAACGGTCGTCCCTGGTTCGAATCCTGCTGGGGTTTAATTAACTTACGCACCGTATTATCTACCTGAAGTATTATCTGTCGCGAATCGCGAACAGGTCTTAGAAAGGCATGGGGGTAGTCAAATTATCCCAGACAGTAGAAGGGCAAGGGGGTAGTCAAATTATCCCACAAGACTGTCTGGAACTGAAAGGCTAACTCAGTCTGAGGCCTTTCCGTATAGGGGGAATGGAATATTAAATGTACATTTACATTTTTAATTAAATAGTCTGATTCAATAACGTAAATATATATACACACATATATATAATACATATATGTATATATATATACTGTTATATAATATACAAAATATATACACATAAAATATACACATATATGCACATACACACACACAACCACGCAGCAATACCTTCCTAAAATACATTCAGATTTATATTTACAGATTTAAATCAGATAAACTTAGAAGTTCAGGAGAATTTCAATACAGATTTTATCATAAATCGCTGCCAACACAGTATCAAAATGTTTTCAATCGAAATATATATATATATCATATGTATGTATATATATATATATATATATATATATATATATATATATATATATATATATATATATATATAATATATATATATATATATATATATATATATATAATATATATATATATATATATATATATATATATATATATATATATATATATATATCAAATATAAGAAACCCATAATAACGCCAAATTGTAGAAAATAAAGGCTATATTTCAGAGACCAACTGTCTCTCTCATCAGGCAAATAGTAAACCTATATATATTTTATATGTGTGTGTGTTTATATCTATTTCCAGCAATCACACAGCGGTCTAAGAAATTAAAAGGCCCATCAAAACACAACTAGCAAAACAAAAATAATACACAACACATTTCAACTGACAGCACTTCAATCCCGACCACTGGTGAATGTGGACAGTAGATACGTGACAAGAGTATTTATATGGACTATTCAGGCGAGGAACAACTATGTTGGTGGGATTAGAAATAGCGGTGATCAGTTGGCCCCCGCATGGTCGAGTTAACTTTAGGACCCAAGTGGTAGCCAGCGATGGACTGAGACAACATCATTATTCCACGCCTGAATATTCCATACAAAACAGTCTTGTCACGTACCAACTGTCCACATTCGCCAGTGATCGGGACTGAAGTTCTGTCAGTCGATATACATGGTTTTTTGTGCTAATTATATTTCGACGGCAATCTTATATATGTATATATATATATATATATATATATATATATATATATATATATATATATATATATATATATATATATATATATATGTGTGTGTGTGTGTGCGTGTGTGTATACATGTATGTATGTATATACATATATATAATGTACATGTATATATATTTATTTATATATACATATATTAGGGCTGTACCGATACTATCGGTATCGGTATCGGTATCGGGAGTATCGGCCATTTTGGAGAGTATCGGTATCGGTATCGGTATCGGGAAAATAATTCCGGTATCGGCCGATACTTTAAAAAAAAGGCTTATCTACATGGCGCATATTGTAAAGAAATTGGGTTTACATAATTATCAAATATAGCGAAAACAAATTTCTCAGTGCCCCTCCCTCTTCAATTGAAAGTGAGCGCGTGTTTAGTATAGGCGGTAATGTTTACACTCCCCATAGGAATTCTTTAAAACCAGAAGTAGGAGAAAAACTAATGTTCATCAATTATAATTTGAGAATCATGAATTTTACATACTAATTTAATTAATCTAACTTCTTTATCTAACTTCTTTATTGAAAGAAAAGTTATTTTGCTTCTTAGAAGTTGAAATCTTATTAATACTTAATACTCAAATTTCAGAAATTATCAAAACATTAAGATGAAATTGTGTTTGTTAATTTTGTTTTCATCACATCACATGTTCATATTTCATAGATAAGTTGACTGCAGTCACTGTATATTTGAAAAATTGAAATATTGAGTTTAGTAAAATTAATAGAACAAAATTAATGTTATTACCTTAAACTAATCAAACTTGCTAATCCTGTTAATTAAAACATTGTTACATTAATGTCAGTTACAAAGGAAAGGAATTTTGTTTGTGGAGTCATTGATTGGAATATATAATTAATCACAATTTAACATGGAATTTTCAATATCCTTCTATACTGCTAGTGTTACATGTGTTACAAATTGTCATCTGTTTAATGCTTTAATTTCTAAGAAGAATTTGGTTAAATTAGTTTGTCCATTAAGTTCAAAATTATAAGTTTAATTAACTATATTGTCTATTTCAAATTTGCTTAATTCAGTGGCATGAAGTATAAAAATAATAAATTTTAGTTTGATAAGTTTACATTATATTTATGATATTTAACCATCACAATGTGCATCACGATATCAATGTATCTTAACTAATATCTTAAATTCTTAACTTTAAGAAATGAGTTTCACTGAAAAATGAAAACTTATGGCCAAAATATTAGATTATTGTTTAAATATAATGTTAAGTTTTATTGTCCATAGAATTGATACTAACTTGAGTTTTCAAAATAATTTCTCAACTATTTTAAGTGAAAATTTATAAGTATCGGTATCGGTAAGTATCGGTATCGGTATCGGCCAGAAACAAGGTATCGGTATCGGTATCGGTATCGGTCGAAAAAGTGGTATCGGTACAGCCCTAACATATATGCATATATACATTTATAATTATATATACAAACAGACATATATATATATATATATATATATATATATATATATATATATATATATATATATATATATATATATATATATATATAGAAATAGAAATGTTATAGAGAGAGAGAGAGAGAGAGAGAGAAGAGAGATGGAGATAAACTCTGTAACTCCTATCTCTTAAAATAACGGTTACATTCCTATCTGCTCAGCACGATCGCCATACGTAAAGGTGATTCCCCAAATTTAGCATCAACTGTATTAATGATGATTCCACTGACGCGACAGGTATATTTCAGATTACCAAACGTAATCCACCTGCGTAAAATAACTTTCTATTGAATAAACGTAATCTGAGTAAATATCACTATATCCCTATTTTCGGATGGCGATGGATATTGATGAAACTCCCACGTACCATGAACGATTTTCCAATAAATAACATTTAGCCACAGGAGATTCCATCCGCTCAACATTGTTCACTAAATGACAAAAGTCGCTTTCAGTTATTACGTACGGCTCAACTGAATGAATATGGTTTAAACGAGCAAAGGTAATTCCACTAATCAAAAATGTCTCTTAAGTATATATACCGTGTTGTATATATATATTACCGTATAAAACTGATATTACTTCCTAACTTTAGAAGAACAATTATCCTGGACGCTAAATTATTTCCCTGTGAAAAAGAAATGTTATAAATTTACTTAAATCTAATAGAAATGTTTTCCTAAGGCCGAGTAATTACTTCGTCTAAAGCCAAATCTATTTGCGAAACAAATTGCTTTGTTAAATACAGCCCCCGCCGACCGGATGCAATTCTATGCTTAATGCATGATGTATAAAGCTTCGCAAAACATAACTCCACTTACCCAACCTGATCCTCGTGGACAAAATGTAAAGCTGCAGGCAGAAAGTAATCGCAATTTCACTAAATGTAATTCCAGTCGAAGGATTCTTCTGAGTCATTGTCATTCCTCCAGGGATACTTAATTTATAAGTCTGCAAAGAGAGAAAAAAGAAATAATAAGGGTGTTTAAGTATTGACTGAAGAAAAGTTCATCATAATTCATATCTGTAGCATATAACAGAACAAAATTTAGGCCTAAGATCAAGCGCTAGGACCTAAGAGGTCATTCAGCGTTGAAAGGGAAATTGTAAGTAAAAGGCTTTAAAAATGTAGCCGGAGAAATGCCTCGCAGTTTCACTGTGAACAATTGTTAGGAGAGTGTGGAAAGCAATATGGAAGAGGGATAATATGAACGGAGGTACAGTAAAAGAAATGAAAGGGGTTGTAACTAGGGGCCGAAGAGACGCTGCAAAGACCCTTAAGTAATGCTTACGGTACCCTGCGTGAGGTGCACTGACGGCAATATTCCCCTACTCGGATATCTATTGTAGTGCAGCTTAATTTACAACCGATCTTTATTCAGTTTCCCTTACAGGTAGAAGGTTTATGGTCTATTAAAACAAGAACCCCAGCTCTAAACGAAGATAATTCACTTTTATAAACGCGATGAAAGTACATATAAAAATACGCCGATAAAACGGACGCGCTATCGATTCTAACTACAACAGTGACTAATACAGAGACATATTTCACTGAAGCACAATACGAGCGCAATAGGCGAAATGATAATGGCCGATGAGTAACGCTGCATTAGCACTCCCTACATATTTAATTGCCATGAAATAATGATGCCTTGCAGTAAGCGGCTGACAACAAATATAGTGTTTGCGAAACATATTTCTCTTGCTTGTTATTTCCTGGAGTACAGGTGAATTATAAATAAGTAATCGGGGTGATGGTACATAAAAAACGGGTTCATTGTTTCGTTGCTTTTACTGCAGAAGTGCAGTTTCTGATTGCTCCCAACACCAAATTCTATTGGCTACAGGGAATGCGCATTCTTTTGTAAATAACCCTTTTACGAATTTTAATCAGTTTATTGCTGCTATGACTGCAGATTCTATTTTCTTTAGACTGCATGAAGAAAGGGTTTAGTAAATAAGTCTCAATCGAATTTCAACTACTTTTACTGCTACTACTGCTGTTATACTGCTACTACTAATGCTACTATATTACTGATTAATTTGATAAACTACATGGATAGGGAGAGAATTTTATATTGCGAATTTTAGCTACTTTTACTGCTTTTAGTGCTCTTACAGCTACTTCTACTAGTAGTGATCCTACTAATGCTACTGCAACTACTAGCATGATATGTCACATGGAAAGAACATTTGGTAAATATATCTCTTACACTTACTTATACTACTACTGATGTTGCAAATATTAGTTTTACTAATAATACGGCTTTGCCACTTTTACTTATCTCGACAGACTACACTTACAGAGTACTTTGTAAATATATCTATCGCATATCCCAACTACATTTACTACTGATAGTCCTACTACTACTATCACTACAAGTTTAGCCTCAAATGCTACTGTGGCTACTCCTGCCACTAATTAAAAAGGCTACACGGAAATCGATGTTTTTTTCCCAAATAACCCAATCAGGAATTTCGAGTTTTCCTCCCCTTTTGTCTAGGGGCAGAGCATCGCGAGTGGTCAATGCATTACCTGGGATTAATTAAACGCTCCAGCAATTAGGAATTCCACCGGTATCCCCGCCCTGAGCAGAAGCGATTTTCAATAACTCGATAAACCATTGGGCTCTCTATGAATTGGGTTTGCTTTCTCTCTCTCTCTCTCTCTCTCTCTCTCTCTCTCTCTCTCTCTCTCTCTCTCTCTCCAATCATCATTTCTACTCTATTTTCATTTTGTTTTTCTCACGTCTCGGATAGCTTATATCCTCTCTCTCTCTCTCTCTCTCTCTATCTCTCTCTCTCACTCTCTCTCTCTCTCTCTCTCTCTCTCTCTCTCTCTCTCTCTCTCTCTCTCTCTCTCTCCATTTCAATTTCATTTTTATTTTGTATTTATCACATTCGAACTGCTGATGTCCTCTCTCTCTCTCTCTCTCCTCTTTCCAATCATCATTACTACTTTATTTTCATTTTGTTTTTATCACATCTCTCGGACTGCTTATATCTCTCTCTCTCTCTCTCTCTCTCTCTCTCTCTCTCTCTCTCTCTCTCTCTCTCTCTCTCTCAATCCTCATTGCTATTTTATTTTCATTTTGTTTTTATCACATCTCCCAAACTGCTTATATCCTCTCTCTCTCTCTCTCTCTCTCTCTCTCTCTCTCTCTCTCTCTCTCTCTCTCTCTCTCTCTCTCTCTCTCTCTCTCTCTCTCTCTCCAACCAGTGCCGTTTCATTGGGTGATTGGAAAATGCCGATAGAGGCACCCCAGGTCAGTATGCTTTTTTAATCACAAAAAATAAATAAGCCAAAAGTGAGCAACGGAAAGGAGCTACAGTGTGAGAGTGGTCCAGTCCATGAGATTTTTAAAACAATTAATAATAATAATAATAATAATAATAATAATAATAATAATAATAATAATAATAATAATAATAATAATAATAATAACAAATAGTGGTGAAATATACAATATAATATATATAGGTATATAAATATATATATATATATATATATATATATATATATATATATATATATATATATATATATATATATATAATATTATTTAATATACATTTACACCTACACCATTGTGGATTTCTTCACCATTTTATTGACTCATGCTATTATGAGATTTTTTATTAATAATAATAATAATAATAATAATAATAATAATAATAATAATAATAATAATAATAATAATAATAATACGTGTAAATAACATGTTGAGTACTTGTTATTTGACTGTGAAAATCACACGTTAAAAAAAAGAACATTTAATACAACAGGTTTTGGAGAAGTGTATCTAGAATAAAGGTCCTTTAAGTTTTCACTACATTCATAACAGTAATCCATTTGATCAGTACAAATACGTCAGTGATTACCTTCATTATTGACCTTGAAATACGATCAACAAAAGATCCCTGGACCCAGTACTTTAAAAATCGATGAAGAAATGTGTCATCTCCGAAGCACTCTTCCGGTTCCTGAGTCCTTGATCAGGAATACCAAGAAAACAAGTTAAAAATGCATCCGAGTTTATTCGGCGCAATCGAGTTTTCTGCGCAGCCGCCACAGCTTGCAATCAAGGCCACCGAAAATAGATCTATCTTTCGGTGGTCTCGGTGTAATGCTGTATGAACCGCGGCCCATGAAACTTTAACTAGGGCACGGTGGTGGCCTATCCTATATCGTTGCCAGAGGCACGATTATGGCTAACTTTAACATTAAATAAAATAACAACTGCTGAGGTTAGAGGGCTGCAGTTTGGTATGTTTGATGACTGGAGGGTGGATGATCAACATATCAATTTGCAGCCCTCTAGCCTCAGTAGTTTCTAAGATCTGAGGGCGGACAGAAAAAAAGCGGACAGAAAAAATTGCAGACAGAAAAAGTGCGGACGGACAGACAAAGCCAGCACAATAGTCTTCTTTTCCAGAAAACTAAAAAGAGAACGAGAACTTCGATAACCTAAGAAATGATAATCCGATCAACCGAAAAATATGTGGAAGACAAAGAGAAACAACGCAGGAAATTACAAGGTTATACTTGCTGTTGTACGAAAAATCTGCGGTAACAAATGGATAAAAAAATATAGAATTGGATATTGAAAGCACAATCTCTGGGGAAGAAGTTATCCTTTACCGTACTTAAATAGATAGATAGATAGATAGATAGATAGATAGATAGATAGATAGATAGAGATAGAGAACATGTTATTCTACTATGACGACATATATGGGTTCATACACACTATATAATATATACATATATATATATATATATGAATATGAATATATGCATATAAATTAATACATATGTATATATATATGGTTGTGCATTGTTAAAATAAAGGTGTAGGAATGGTCTCAGGCAGAATATATATATATATATATATATATATATATATATATATATATATATATATATATATATATATATATATATATACATACATACATACATACATACATACATACATACATACATACATACATATACATATATATATATATATATATATATATATATAATATATATATATACATACATACATATATATACATACATACACATACATATACACACATACACTCCTCACTGTCTTGACCAAATCGATCATCCCTCGCATAAGCGGGAATCCTGCAGTGTGGATCGCAGGATCCATCCCATTAATGCTGGTCGCCCTCAACATAAAGATAATGACAAGAAGGAGAGGACAGAAGGAAAAAAAAAAATTAATGGCCAAAGTTAAGTCGCCTTAAACTATGCTGCAGACGACCGTTATAAGCCATGTGGGAACTCCATCATTCAACAGAGAGAGAGAGAGAGAGAGAGAGAGAGAGAGAGAGAGAGAGAGAGAGAGAGAGAGAGAGGAGTTCATAAAAATACTCCCCCACAAAGTTTGACCCTCATTTCAAGTGGATTATAAATTTACAAAGAAAGAGGGGAGACAAAGTTTCCGATAAAATAACGCTCACAAACACATACACACATACATACACACGCACACATACATACACACATACACACACGCTATATATATATGTATGCATGTGTATATATACAGTATATATGTGTGTATGTATGTATGTATGTATGCATGTGTATGTATATGCATGTATATATACATATGTATATATACATACGTGTGTGTGTGTGTGTACTTCAGACACCTCATTTAGCCCCATTTGCTTCACCTGGACTGCCATCTATTGATTGGCCGGCGAAACGTGTCATTGTCACGCACCCAATCCACTCGGGACCTTTGTTTGAGAGCGGTCCCCAGCTCCCCAAGCTGAGAACTCTCTTAAGCTAAACGATTTAATGCGAACTGCTGAACATATATAGTATATATAAATTCGTATATAATCTAATTATTCTCTAATAAAAGTGACGTTCGTATCCGCAGATAGGTTCGTCGTGGTGGTTTGTGTTACATGAATGTTATCGAGTTTTACTGGTCTATGCAATCAGTTGAAATAAAGAAGTGAAATTAGGTTATTTACGTTACACCCATAAATAAGTAATACGAATGAGTAAATATATGAAACTTAAGACATGTTTGACCCAGATGTATCTGATATAATTAGTTTATAAGATCACACGTGAATGGTCGTTAGATGATTGATTGACTGAACTGAATGTAGAATTTAGACCAAAGGCCAAGCACTGGGACCTATGGGGTCATTCAGCACTGAAACGGAAATTGACAGAAAAAGGTTTGATTGAAAGGTATGACAGGAGGAAAACCTCGCAGTTGCACTATAAATCAATTGTTAGGAGAGGGTGGAAAGTAAGATGGAAGAAAAAGATTATGAAAGGAGGTACAGTAAAAGGAACGAAAGGGGTTGCAGCTGAGGGCCGAAGGCACGCTGCAAAGAACCTTAAGTAATGCCTACAGTGCACCGCATGAGGTGCACTGACGGCCCTATTCCCGCCCACCCACCCCAACGGGGGTCGGGGGGTCGCTAGATGTAACCCGTAGGTGTGAAATTCTTATAATTCTGTCAACGATTTCCAATAACGAATTCATTGTTCAATAAAGAATTCCCACAGTGGTGTCAGGAATAATTACCATCGAACTGACAGCAATCTCGACACCGCTGTGCCGTTTCTCGCTGTTATGGTATGAAATTTCAGTGCTTGCATGCAGTGTAGTCTGACTTCGAATGCTCGCGTGGGCCGATTGCGTTATCATATTATAATTCCCTTTGAGCTCAGATCTCAAAGGTATGCATCCCGTGTCAGAGTGACGTCTTGTGGCTTGTTCTGTTTCATTCCAAATTTATAACGAGGCGAGAATTCTAGGTGCCAGACATGGATATCTTAAAATGAATAAAAAATTTATTCTATTTTATTCCGCATGTAAGTTCCACGCATGGATATCTTAAAATTAATACCAATGTTTATTCTGTTTTATCCCGTATTTATAACGAGGCGAAAATTTCAAGGTCCAGACGCGTATATCTTAAAATGAATATCATTACTGATTATTTTTTTTATTTATGCAGAGGAGATCGAAAATGCAAAACAACACAAAAGAAGGTAAACAAGTACAGCGGGTAATGATGATAATAGCCCTCTCAAATTAAGAGAGGAAAGCTTACAACTGCTTCAGGAGAACAATGGCTTCTCTTTACAACCCGACCGCTTACGTTAGATCTTTACGACATTCGAAACCATACGTAAAATCAAGGCCAAGAGAAAGAGAAGGTTTGCTCACTTCACCCCAAACCCCCATGTAGGCGGAGCTTTGTCTACCTCCTTGTTGCGTCAGCAGGTGAATTGCCGTAACGAGCAGGTACCTCTAAGATACGTCATCGCCTACGTAGTTAGCCGAGGTGGGAGGCGACTCCGCCCAATTGGGTAGACCTTGTCTCTCTTGGCCTTGCGTAAAATGGTATGGGGAACTGAACAGACTGGCTTACTCTTAAATCACTAACCTCCATTATGATCTGAGTTACAGTACTTAAATGAGGGAGAGCTCAAAGGAGTTATTGTTTGATTTGTTTTATAGTAAGGCACCTTAGTGGTTTTAATAATGCTATTAAAATCATGCGTCCCATCTGTGTTTGGGTGAGTTTGTATGTGTGTGTGTGTGTTTACAGCTGCTTTGACAAGTATTTTTACAAAGAGCTGTTTTAAGCCTTCAATTACTAGCCTAAGC
>NC_089754.1:47287270-47294770 GCF_040412425.1 Macrobrachium rosenbergii
ATTAGTAAGGATATTTTCTGTGAAAACCAGCAATATTGCAGAAAACAGAATTCCCTCTAAGATTCAATCACATTTAAAATATGCGGAGCACCCAGGACTATTTTAACACTTCAAAAAAGTTCTCTGATTATTATTATTATTTATTATTATTATTATTATTATTATTATTATTATTATTATTATTATTATTATTATTATCAAGGATGCGCTTACTACAGCAGTTACTGAATCAGAACGGGAAATAATTGATTATTATTATTATTATTATTATTATTATTATTATTATTATTATTATTATTATTATTATTATTATTATTATTATTATTATTATTAGGGCTTAAAGACCTCCTGACATTTCGATTTCTATACACTTTTTGGATACGCTTACTACTGCAGTTACTGAATCCGAAAAGGGAAATATTTGACCATTAACCTTCCTATGAAGGCTTCTAACCCTCAAATGTTTAGCCTCACATCCTCCTCACTTTAACCGTTTTACAGAAAATTAAAAACTCTTAATAAAATCGATATCCTTCACAAGGCGTGAATTCCACATCGTTCTGGAAGTTCTGACTTTGTAATTAATAAATTCAATTACGAATTCAGCTGAATTCGAAAGTAACTCTCTCTTAAATATAGGAAGCCATACCTTCAGACCCGGTTAACCCAAAGGCTTAAATTTAAAGCCCCAAGGGTAACGAAACACTGACCTGGGCATGTGAGGGGACCGGCAAAACTTTCTTTAGGTTCCTCTGAGATATGAAAAAGGTATGAGACTGTTTTCCTAGGGGATTTAGAAGAAACTAGAAAAATAGGAAATATAAAAGGAAAATAACTGAAATTACGGAAACATTATTTAGCCCTTAATCAGAAAGTCTTTTTGCAAATACATTTAGAGATTTATGTTCAACTTGTAGTTCTGTAGTTCAAATGATTCTGTTTTGTTACTTGGAAAACAATATTTTGAAAACAGAAAGTCTGAGATTAAAAACCTTATATTCCTGTAAAATGAACCAGCCAACTGAAAAATTCTATTTGATCAATCAGAATTCTTCCCGCTATTAGTACATTACATTTCTCCAGAAAATACGTGTGACATAACTAAAGGATATACTGTAGTTCCCGCTAAGCTATCTAAATGCGTTGTTGAGGCTGGAAAGTCAGTTAGTCGTTTAACCTCAGCAAGTACTGTTTGATTACGCAAAAAAATTAATAAATAGCTAAATAAATAAAAGGCATAATAGCTATCTCATCAACATACCAGGTAAGCCTGGCAAATCATTTGATGTCAACTTCAGCCCTCAAGTATGCAGAAATCTCCTTGGGTTTCATACATTTACGTTCAGGAAACAGAAAAAACACGGTAAATTGTTCAGGAAACAGAAAGAGACGGTAAATTGTTCAGGAAACAGAAAGACACGGTAAATCGTTCAGGAAACAGAAAGACACGGTAAACTGTTCAGGAAACAGAAAGACACGGTAAATTGTTCAGGAAACAGAAAGACAGTTAATTTTTTCAAGAAACAGAAAGACACGAAAATTGTTCGGGAAACAGAAAGACACGGTAAATTGTTCAGGAAACAGAAAGACACGGTAAACTGTTCAGGAAACAGAAAGACACGGTAAATTGTTCAAGAAACAGAAAGACAGTTCATTTTTTCAAGAAACAGAAAGACACGAAAATTTTTCGGGAAACAGAAAGCCAGGGTAAATTGTTCAGGAAACAGAAAGACAGTAAATTTTTTCAGGAAACAGAGACACGAAAATTGTTCAGGAAACAGAAAGCCAGGGTAAACTGTTCAGGAAACAGAAAGACACGGTAAATTGTTCAGGAAACATAAAGACACGTAAACTATTCAGGAAACAGAAAGACACGGTAAATCGTTCAGAGAAACAGAAAGACGGTAAATTGTTCAGGAACAGAAAAATCATTTTTTCAAGAAACAGAAAACAGAAAGACACGGTAAATTGTTCAGGAAACAGAAAGACACGGTAAATTGTTCAGGAAACAGAAAGACAAGGTAAATTGTTCAGGAAACAGAAAGACACGGTAAATTGTTCAGGAAACATAAAGACACGGTAAATTGTTCAGGAAACAGAAAGACACGGTAAATTGTTCAGGAAACAGAAAGACACGGTAAATTGTTCAGGAAGCAGAAAAAGACGCATAAACTGTTCTGGAAACAGAAAGACACGGTACATCGTTCAGGAAACAGAAAGACACGGTAAATCGTTCAGGAAACAGAAAGACACGGTAAACTGCTTAAACGCAAAATAAATCAGGGACGAAAAGAGACGAACGGCCAAACTTCATCAACAACAATATATATGTAAAGAGAGAAACGCAGGAAGAGAGAAGGATAAACAGACCTCAGCTGATTTCCACAAAAGAGGAGGGACATGAAAGGATCCGTCCTCCGAAGTGATGACATGCCCACCACTCTTCATCCAAAATTCCCTCTGATCCTTCCTGGCAGTCTTTTTTTTTTTTTTTTTTTTTTGAGGAGCCAGTGCTATGTAAATGTAACGAGGACCGAGGCTACAGTTCCCGGGAAGGAGGATTTAAATACAGCCTAGTTTTCATATGGTTTGAATGTTTATAGTAGCTACACATACATACATACTATATGTGTATGTGTGTGTATATGTATAATATATATATATATATATATATATATATATATATATATATATATATATATATATATATATGATATATATTATGACTTTATCACATCACCGTGATTCATATACAATCAGTAAGCTATAAACGTCCTTTAATATCCAATTCGCTCTACCTCGGAAATAATATATTTTCATATATGTTACAGAAGGGAAATTTTTTAGTTGATGATAAGTTCGTCGTCCCGTGGGCTCGAACCAGCGAAGGACAAGAACTCAGGACTACAGTGGACGCATTTAACCCACGCGGCCAGCAAGTGAGGTATAAGTGGATATCGTCTCCCATATACAAATCGCCCGTCGTGTGTTGTTTGTGAGCGTACCCGCGAATATGTGACTATATATGCAATTTTGTAATCATATACATCTTGTAGACTACATGTACAAGAGGACAACACCGTCTCCGTTAGCAATACGCATTTGGGCACAGCATCAATTAAATACTCCAAGATTAAATTTAAAAGAAACCTCTACATTATGAAAAACCGGGTCTTGCCTTAGTACTCTTCTCGCTTAGAGTCGAAACAGTCTTTCTCTATTCTTTCTCTCTCTTGTGACGTCGAAAGGCGCTCTATAGAGCTGTTTAGTAGAGCCACCTTTCCTTCGACGCTCTGTTTCCTCTCTTCTATGAAGACCACAAAAGAGCTGTTTTCCCACTTCAACCTCTTGGGCCCTGAATCTTCTCACGCTCGTTTATATTCTTCTCCTGGTGATGTTTCGTTGGTTGGAAAGTTTACCTTTCATATTACTAAAGCCATTCAACTTGTGTTATAACTCTGTCCTAGTTTTCTCCGTATTGAAGAATTCAGAAAAATGCCCCCGCTATAAAGAATACCAGGCAACAGCTGTGAAGGGTGTGTTAACCTTATTGACACTGTGTAGTTTTGTACCATGAATAACATGAAAGTCATTATTCTTTCAGATATATAAGAGTCATTATGATTACAGACCTTTGCAGAACATAGCAAAGTGTCCAGTCTACAAGCCGTTATTCATAAAGACTTTGCATAACGAAGCAAAATTCCCAGTCTAAAAGTAACTATTCATAATGACCTTTGCCCATTCTAAAAGTCCATAAAGATCTTTGCCCATCCTAAAAGTCCATAAAGATTTTTGCAGAACGTAGAAAAATTACCAGTCATTATTCATAAAGATCCTTGCAGAAAGTAGCGAAGTTCCCAGTCTGAGAGTCATTACTCATCAACGCCTTTGCAGAGCACAGCAAAATTCACAGTTTGAAAATCATTATTTTCAAAGACCCACTACGACTTTCCAAAGGAAGTCTGCCAAACCCCCAGTTTTAAAGACTCAAAACCTGCTAATATCCTAGGGGAAAAAAAAAAAAAAAAAAAAAAAAAGGACGGGTAAACAGCAGTGTAAAAACCTGATTCGCCGGCGCCTCAAGTCTGCAATATTTTCAGTGACTTATAATTTAATCACATCACAGGAAGAAGTATTAGCTCTCAGCGTCCCCTAAATCATTTCGGTCTCTTCCCAAACCAGTTTAACTTGCTCGACTCTGCTGTGACGGTCTTTAAGCCTGAATAAAATGTGACAGTGTGGTGGTAATGAAAAATCAAAACACACACATACATACATGCACTCATATATACATAAACACTCATATATATATATATATATATATATATATATATATATATATATATATATATATATATATATATATATATATATATATATATATATATATATTATATATATAATATTTATATTATGCAGAGGAATATCAATGATATAGTTCACCAAAAAGAGGAGAAAATTAAAACCTAATATCCTTTCATATATATATACATATTTCAATTTATATGCAACAATTACACAAATATATCTATATTTAGTTTTTTTATTTCCTCTCTGTAAGGTTTATATTATGCAGAGGAATCATAAAACTTTGTAAGTGATTATATATATTATACCAAAAAGAGGAGAAAATTATAAACCTAATATATATATATATATATATATGACTATTTATAATTGATTCATACTACAAATACTTTCAAGCCCCTTTGAAAGTATGCAACAATTACACAAAAGTATTCTGTATTTACTTTTATGTCCTCCTCTGTAACGAACCAGCGACGGACGGGTACCAGTCTTGTGGCCGATGTATGTATGTATGTATGATGTATGTGTGTATTATATATATATATATATATATATATATATATATATATATATATATATATATATATATATATATATATATATATATATATATATATATATATATATATATATATATATATATATATATATATATATATATATATATATACATACACAAATTATACGTAGGATCTAACTATGCAGTCCTTGGGAAATCAATAGGATTTCACGAGATTATCCCACGCTTCCTTTCAGGGAGGGTAGCAAAAGACATTTTAGCGGGATGTTTAAAACCCAAGAAAATTCTTCTATTCCATTTTTTCCAGTCACGACCATCTAAGCACCCTAAAACTAATTGTCTAGACGTGTTTAGTTTCCTCTGCCCTCTCGCTCGAACTGTTTCATTGTAATGTAGCGGCCCCAGAATGATAATTGTGTTACGATGTAACGTAACGCGACAGGAAATATGCAATTCGTTTGCAGAAAGGGCATCTCTGGAAATTTAGCTGGCTATTATGCTGATTGGATCGAGTGGCTTTTTCCTTTCCTTGTTGTTTAGGCCTGTCTTTTGTTTCATTTTTCCTTTCATCTATCGTTTGCCTTTCTCATCTCCACATCTTTTTCATTGTTTGATTTTGGAAATTTATCCATTTCTCTTGCTTTGTCCCTGCAAAGGTCTTCTTTTATTTTTTCTTTTCTTTTTTATTGTTGGTAATTATATATCCTTTTACTTTTGGAAGACGGAGAAAAAGACGTGTGGCTAATTATCACACGATGAGAGCCAATCAGAAGGGAAGACACTGCGCATGAGCAAAGAGAGGTCACGCCGCTCCGGTTGTTTACACCTACGGTTGGCAACACGTGCCCGGAACGCGACGTAAACAGTGGCAGTGTGTGAGTGTCGTAGTCTCTCTCTCTCCCTCTCTTTCTCTCTCTCTCTCTCACAGCTACAACGCCTGCTGGGTATCGATTGCTGACGTCACAGCAGGTGGTAGTCACTGCGTCATGTTAATGCAGAGGTGGACGCCTCTCTCTCTCTCTCTCTCTCTCTCTCTCTCTCTCTCTCATATTTTGTCTATTCCATGTCACGCTTCCGCCTTTCAATATAAAAAAGAGATATTGCGTCTCTTTCTAATAAGGGAAAGCTAGGAACAAACTCGCCTGATCTCTCGATGGCACGAATATGACATACCTAAGGAAACAGTTCCTAGTCAGCAATTACTGTCTCTCTTCTTCATGATTTATTTATTCTTCCAGGTTTCTCTCCGTCATTTTCTTACAGCGTTAAGACAGAACCTGGGGTCTTCGGTACTACGGGAGAATAAGAGTAGAAATAGTACTGCCAAAGGATTTAAAAACGCCGTAAAGAGTTTTAAGAGTTGTCATAACTGTGTTCCTAAACGTGGCCAGTCCGGACTTTTACTTTGGGGCATGCGCTCTTCCCTCGTAACTTCGTAACTTAGTAAAAGTACTTTCTTTGGAGCTTTTTATATATATATATATATATATATATATATATATATATATATATATATATATATATATATATATATATATATATATATATATATATATATATATATATATATATATATATATATATATAAGATGTATACACTGTAAGTATGTGTTTATAAGTATTCATAACCACTTAAGTTATCATTTAGTCATATACAAATACACACATACACACAATAATATGTGTTTATAATATATAACCATATATATATATATATATATACAATAATATATATATATATATATATATATATATATATATATATATATATTATTGTGTGTGTGTGTGTGTAATAACAAAGTATTACCTCAATTACAAGGCTTGTACTATCAAAATTTACATACATTCACGTGCTCTCATGTTTGATATACTTATGTACACAGGCACATCACAAATATAAAATACATCTTTCACGGAACTCGGGAAGAACCTTGTTTACTATTCACCTCGTGGGGAAAGAAACAGTTTCCCCCATCCCCCTCCCCCCTCTCTCTCTCTCTCTCTCTTCCTGGAACGTTCGTTCTACCCTTGCCGTAGGTCGGGGCATTTATGCCGACGCTTACATAGACAAAGTTACTTCGTCGAACTAGATTAGTAAGCCACATTTCTTGCCTTTTATTGAACTTGCCCTTAGGATTTGTTCTTAAATGAGAAGTGAAAAATGAAATTAGGTTATGTTAAAGAAGTTGGACAGCTAAATAGGGAGAGGCCAAGATAAACAATGCAGCTGGGGTAGAAGAGCATCTTCGCTAGTCTATCTGAGATGAGGCTGCTAGACCCAAACTCACCTGGTACCCTGTTCTCTCTTCATAAAGTACTTCTGCTTGCTTCTTTATTCTAATACATTTGCTGATTAGCTCTTATCACAATTAACTTTTATAACAATTAATTTCATCACAGTTTATTTGCTGATTAACTTTTGTCACAATTAACTTTAATCACAATCTATTTGCTAATTAATTTTTATCGCAATCAACTTTTATCACAATTAATTTTATCACAGTTTATTTGCCGATTAATTTTTATCACAATTAACTTTTATCATAATTTATTTGCTAATTAACTTTTATCACAATTAATTTCATCACAGTTTATTTGCTGATTAACGTTTATACAATCATCTTTTATCACAATTTATTTGCTAATTAACTTTTATCACGATTAATTTT
>NC_089754.1:47299770-47479770 GCF_040412425.1 Macrobrachium rosenbergii
CTCCTAACAATTGATTCACAGTGCAACTGCGAGGTTTTCCTCCTGTTACATCTTTCAAGCCTTTTTACTGTCAATTTCCCTTTAACCGCTGAATGACCTCATAGAACCCAGCGCTTGGCCTATGGCCTAAGTTCTATATTCTGTTCTGTTCAATAAAGAAGTACTGGGGATAAAATGTAGTAGACCACCTAGCCACGTTCTGTGAAAAATTCAGTCTCACTCATGTAACGGAATGGAATGGAATATAGAGTTTAGACCAAAGGCCAGGCGCTGGGACCTATGAGGTCATTCAGCGCTGGAAGGGAAATTGAGACTAGAAAGGTCTGAAAGGTGTAACAGGAGGAAAACCTCGCAGTTGCACTATGAAACAAATGTTAGGATAGGGTGGATAGCAAGATGGAAGATAACATGAATGGAGGCACAGTAAAAGGAATGAAAGTTTTGCATCTAGGGCCCGAAGGGACGCTGCAAAGAACCTTTAGTAATGCCTACAGTGCACCCCGTGAGGTGCACTGACGGCACTAACCCTAACTACGGCGCATTCATGTAATACTCGACGTCATTCACTCTGCAGGCAGAAAACTCCATTCACGCTCATCAATCAGCCGTGAGATTACGCTCGCTGTAAATGGCAAAGCACTTACTATCGAAACTTAATAAGCTTCGTTACATTCAGATACTTGGTAACGAAAAATGCGCCTTAAGTTCCGCAACTTTAAGTTTCCTTTCGGCATCCAAGCGGCGTTGCATGGCGGAGAGCCCATTATTAATCTTACTATGAAAAATCGCTTCTGATAATCCATGCACAGCGCTCTATGTACTAAAAAAAGAAGGGGGAGTCTCGCTATGATTTAGAGCAAAATATATGTTTGCATACAAATATACTCGTTTACGGATAACTTTATTTATTTCTATATAAAAATGCGCATAATAGTAAGCACTGAATGACTGAGAAAGAAGGGATATATACTGTGTATGTATATATATATATATAATATATATATATATATATATATATATATATATATATATATATATATATATATATATATATATATATATATATATATATATATATATATATATATATATATATATATATTATATTATATTATTCGTAATGCAGAGAATGTCACCAGTTGATTCCTTATACACATACTGTAATATGTATCACGAAAAAATTTAAGCTTCACTACATATTATAAGAGCAGGCCTGCCGAGGCTGCAAAAAATTTTATCTGTACCTTCAGCAAATTTATTTCCACTACAGTTTTTAATTTTCGTTCTGCCAATGTGTAATTTGATGAAATAAATAAATACATAAATAGATAAAAATAAATAAATATATATATATACATATATATAATTTATTTTTATTTATATATATTAAATATATAAGTAAATAAATACATAAATCTACATACAAATAAAACTAAATAAAAAATAAATATAAATACATCAATAAAAATAAACAAAAATTAAATAAATAAAGCTCTCTGTCATTTTGGAGGGTAATAATAATATTTGCGTTCGCTGATATTCATGTTTGCAGATGGTTTAACGTAGAGTGTCAACCACAACGCATTAGCGTAATTCTAAACAAATTAGAGGCACAATTCCGCAAAATAACTCTCAATATTTGTAGAGCCAACAATTTAGGAAACGTGGTATCCTATCCAAGCCATCCTACCGCAGCAGCAGGTTCCTATCTCACGGGGCATAGGACCTGCGGCTAAAATATCTCAGTAAATCTCATTTCTATTATCAGTCGCAGCTGTTCTCTCTCTCTCTCTCTCTCTCTCTCTCTCTCTCTCTCTCTCTCTCTCTCTCTCTCTCTCTCTCTCGGCGTTTGGAAATGGAATCTTGTTATTTCTTTTATTTCTACAGGAGTCAGCTGTATGGCCTGATCTTTCATCTGGAAGGCGTGTATTCATTTATGCATGAACGATGATTATAATAATAATAATAATAATAATAATAATAATAATAAAAATAATGACTGCATCAAAACATACTATGAACTCTAGACAACTCCCTCTCCAAGAAAACTGTGAATAATAATATAATAATAATAATAATAATATTCTAGCTCACACCATCTCAAGCAAAGCTGTCAAAAGTTGCACCAATGTTCTACGTCTGTTGGGCAATTTGCGTAGAACATACGATAAACGTACCGAAATACCCCAGGGTAACATCATCGCCGATGCAAAACACCCGGAAAATTCAAAATAATGTAAAAACTATTCCATGAGCTTCTGGACAACCAGCTTTTTTGATGCAATATTTGTCACGTATGTTTGCGCCAAGGCTCCACCTCCTGCCGCCTCACACGGCTGCAGTTTTTCGCCCAAACCGGAATTTGTCGTCTGACCGACGTCGTGTAAAGAAAGGCTGATTCACATTATTACATCTCGTCACCGACACGTCACGTCACGTCAAAGCACGTGAGAATTTCTTACGTGTAATCAAATGGACTTGTTCACACCATCACGTCACGTCACCATCAAGCACATCGCATCCACCGTCCATCACGACACGTTTTCTTGGAAATAATATTTTGACGTGACGTGACGTGACGGTGCTTATAATGCAAGTTTCTTAACGCTAAAGCTGATAGTCACTGAGATTGGGCACGAATTGAACGGGATTGTGATGGATAATGTGAATACAAGGAACGGCACATGAGACGGTGACGTGGCGTGATATGTCGGTGACGTGATGGTATAACGTGAAACAGCCTTAAACGACTTCCTTAGATCTAAACCTTCATACCTGTTCCATTTCCCATACCCACACAACTTAACACATTCTCCACACAAGCACACATATCCCATACACATCCCCAACATTATTAGTAGTTAGTAGTAATAGTATTCACAGTTAATGACGTCATCACATCAATCAGCCAAATGGAACAATAGATGAACTGTGGTAACAAATATTAAATGTTCGTACAGTGGACTGAATAAGCTTGCATACATAAAATTAACACAAATACAGAAATATACATAAATGCACACATTCACTACCGTTTGGAAATCCAACTCTGGACAAGAAAATATTTGGGTATCAAAAATAAAGCATTGCATTCTCGGTTGACGTATATTCAAAGCATTTCAATCAAATTACAGTCTGGTAAAGTATTCACATTTTCATCCAGTTTCATATATCACACATTCTTGCTTTACATGAGAAAACTAACAGACGCTTTCGGTAAACTAAAGCCGATTAGCAGATAAATTAGGGAAAATACTATAGTAAAAAAAAAAATATACGTAAAGGAAAATAAATATACTTTTTAGTTTTCTGAAAAGAAAGCTATTATGCCGGCTTTGTCTGTCCGTCCGCACTTTTTTCTGTCCGCCCTCTGATCTTAAAAACTCCTGAGGCTAGAGGGCTGCAAATTGGTATGCTGATCATGCACCTTCCAATCAACAAACATACCAAACTGCAGCCCTCTCGCATTAGTAGTTTTTTAATTTTATTTAAGGTTAAAGTTAGCCATAATCATGCGCCTGGCAACGACGTACTCCAGGCCACCGCCGGGCCGTGCTTAAAGTTTCATGGGCCGCGGCTCATACAGCATTATACAGACCACCCAAAGATAGATCTATATTCGGTAGCCGTGATTATACGCTGTACAGAAAACTCGCATTTTTTACTTTTTGCGTTTTTTTTTTTTTTACTTTTTTCGTTTGTATACGTTACAGGTGGATATACGAATACATGACATCTTCCCCTAGTGCATACATACATACATACATACATACATACATTCATACATACATACACATACGTGTATATATATATATATATATATATATTATATCTATATTATATTATATATACATATATTTATATTTAGAGATATACACATAAGTATGTGTGTTATGTGCGCCTGCGCATACTGTATACAATGCGCCAGTAATAAATGTATAATTCCACGAAAAGACGAAAATATTAAATCACCGGCTTCCTCCAGGGGGCTACACCCAATTGGAAGAACTGAGAACAGTTCGAACATACGAGTAACTTGAAGATATATTCTACGGGCTATGGCAGAACCGAAAATACAAGCAGGACGAAAACCCGAAATCCGAGAGGGGTCCACCCTCGAAATGGTCCATCACCCGTGTCTTCTGTCTGTCCCATATCAACAAAACTCGAAATGGAATAAAGGGCAAAACTGAAAGGAGTAACCGCCTTTAAAACCGCCCCACATCTCTCTCTCTCTCTCTCTCTCTCTCTCTCTCTCTCTCTCTCTCTCTCTCTCTCTCTCTCTCTCTCTCTCACTTTTTTGTCCCGGTCACAGCAAAGGCATGACGAGTCGAAAACCCGGATCCGGACATCTCTCTCTCTCTCTCTCTCTCTCTCTCTCTCTCTCTCTCTCTCCGGTCAAAGCAAAGGCATGACGAGTCGAAAAACCGGATCCGGACAGCCTGATTAATCCGGATTTAACCGGAGAAATCCTTCGGCCAAATGTTTCATCAGCGGCAGTCAGGGGTGTCCTGTAAGAGGCTTCATCATCTTCTTCTTCTTCATTAGGAATAATATTGAAGTCCTTCGCTGCGTAGGATGAGATTCGGGATTCAGCTGCAGCACTCGCTCGATCATTTGATCCTAAAGGCCTCTTTCGCTATAAGCGGATCTTCCATCTTCCATGCGTCTCTAATGACTCGAGGTGTGACTGCCTTCATGCCCTATTTGCTGTGAGTCACGCTGCATAAAAGCAGACCGAAGGGATATATATCTATCTGTCTATCTATACATATATATATACATACATACATACATACATATATACATATGTATATATATGTGTGTGTGTGTGTGTGTGTGTAACACCAAGCTATTACCCCTAATAGGTAGCTGTGACTTCAGGTAACTCGCATTTCATGTTCCGAAAAAAGGTGCACCCAGTACTGACTAATTCATTAAATATTAATACCGTACTTCATGGTGGTAATGTATTGAGTCATCTTCGTTTCTTTTTTATAGTTTTCATTAAAACATCTTCCTTGATTGTTGCATAAAGCCAGTTACAAATTATTCTCTGCTACTACAGCAGGTGGTCTACGCAAAAATCTTATTCTGTGGAGTCTTGATGGTTACCTATCACAGAATTTATCACGTGCCATCACTAGTTATTGTATTTCTGCAACATTTGTATACTTATGAATGTATTATGCGTGTATCATTACCGTTACTTCATGAATAGAATTCAAGCAAACAAAAATGTTCCGTGATTCCCTAGTGAGCTTTCTCTTTCAGAGTTCCGGGAAAAGATAAGGATGCCAATGTGAGCCTCCCAAAAACGGATTATAAATCCTCGAATTTTGTCGAGATCAGGAATGTGCCTCAACCACCCAACCCCCCCTCAGCTCTTCCGGAAGATAAAAATACCTGCCCTGAACCTGACAATCGGTTTTTCATACAGAATTATTTTACTTTTCTGTTCACTTTACCTATTCTAGAATTTGGCCACCTTTTTTCCATATGAATTTCGTTTCTTTTTTTTTTTTTGTAACCCAACGAGCTGCCCGTATGAGCAAGAGCCTGTGTTGGCACAAGGCCAGTTTAATCTAACAGCATACAACACACGCAAACAGACACACACATATATACATATACATATATATATAAATGGATAAAAGTGAACCATAAAGGGATTGTTGAACCAACTCTCCTCTATGGAACTGAAGTGAGGATGCTAAGTGAAATTGAAAGAAAGACAGTGGAAGCTACAGAAATGATTTGTTTTTGTAGCATTTGTGGTACAATAAGAACCGAAGGATGAAAAATGGGGAAATACGCACTGTAGTAGTGGTAAATGTGTTAGTGTACATATCGAAATGGTTCGGTTGTGGAATGAATACAGGATGGTAACTGGTGAAAAGAGTTTACAGCTCAGAAGTGATAATGACTGCAAAGACACCAATAAGCATTTTTTTGTGAAACATGAAATGAACATAACACGAAGATGACAATATCAAATCTGGAAGGAAAGAGAGGAAGACCCAAAGTCGATAGATAGCTTGAGTGCAAGAGGTATTTACATCTGGGGAGAGAAAGAGTATGAAGCGGCTGGGGCTATGGAAGTTTTCTGCACTATGGGGTTCATCCACGATTCAGCAGTTAGAGTCTAGGTGTCTTTTCATCTCCTGGGATCCGTCCCTATAAGGGGAAACAGTTAGGGAAACAGTTACTTTTATATATATATATATATATATATATATATATATATATATATATATATATATATATATATATATATATATATATATATATATATATATATATTATATATATATATATATATATATATATATATATATACATATGTGTACATATATGTATTATATACATATTATATATATATATATATATATATATATATATATATATATATATATATATATATATATATACATATGTGTACATATATGTATTATATATATATATATATACATATATATATATATATATAACACATATATAAATATACGTACATATATATACATACATACATAGAATGCCTGTGTACACGAACACCCACTTACTACAGCTTCAAATACCTGCAAACGTTTATATATACAAGCGTAAGGTCATGTTTGTATGAACGCATGTCCGGGGGCAGATATATCTGCAACACACCGACACCATAACTGAATCTCTCTTAACTTGTTTGTTTGTTCAGCGTAAACAAACCTCGCATGTGCTGGGGTCCTGTCACGTTCGGTTGCATAAACATCCAGTCAGAGACTTCACGGTTTGTTTACAACTGAATGATGTGTTGACAGTCGCCGTTTTAAGACGTCGTGAAAGAAGAAGGCGCATAACACGGGTAATTAAATTCTCCCGGCGAATGGAATGCGTCAAGACTAATCTAAATTGAAAATATCGAACTGAATTGAATAGAGAATTCAGGCCAAAGGCCAATCACTGGGACCTGTGAGACTGTTCAGCCCTGAAAGGGAAATTAACAGTAAAAGGTTTGAGAGGTGTAACAGGAGGAAAATCTCAAAGCAGTTGCACTATGATTCAACTGTTAGGAGAGGCTGAAAAGTAAGATGGAAGAAAGAGAATATGAAATGAGGTACAGTAAAAGGAACGAAAGGAGTTGCAGCTAGGGGCCGAAGGCACGCTGCAAAGATCTTCAGTAATGCCTACAGTGCACCGCATGAGGTGCACTGACGGCACTAACCCCCTACGGAAAAGACAGTAATTTAAACACTGATTATTATTGTGTTGGTATCAAAGGGATTGCATAATCACTCTTTGGATTAATAAAGATTGCGATAAAAAAGGGCACATATTTTCACGTAACTGCACGTACCATGAACAGAAGTAAATTCAGTACTTTTCTCAGAAAATAAGGATTCACGAAATCTCACCGAGCTGCCAACATGTGATAAATCATCTTTTTCATTAACGCTCTCCACTAAGGCAGTTCATGACAGATCGCCTTCGCTCTCCACTATTTTGAGTCTCTTTTCATTATCTCACAAGACCTCTAATTGATCTTAACCAGCAATGCGCCCATTACCCTCCCTTTTCGGTTCCTTAACATCCATTCTTCCGTGAATCGGTTTTTATAGTTCTCTTTAAAAGAAAACTATTGAGTCGGCTTTGTCTGTCCGTCCGCACTTTATTCTGCACGCACTTTTTCTGTCCGCCCTCAGATCTTAAAAACTGCTGAAGGCTAGAGGGCTGCAAATTGGTATGTTAATCATCCACCGTCCAATCATCAAACATACCAAATTGCAGCCCTCTACCCTAGTAGATTTTATTTAAGGTTAAAGTTTGCCATAATCGTGCTTCTGGCAACAATATAGGATAAGCCACCACCGAGACCACCGAAAGACATCTATTTTCGGTGGCCTTGATTAAAGTGAGCAAATAAAGATCAGAGGGTCACACTTCAGAACGTAAAAGCACCGTCCTTTTTCTCAGAGAAGTGAAGAACTTCAGTTAGCGTCAAACCAAACCATTACTTATTGCCTCTTCCACAGCAAAATCATTCCAGGAACTTTAACTAATTTTCAGATACAAACACTGACTTTGGTCATTTCTTATATCACACCGATATATTCAACTAAATCCTCCTTACAGTTATATCATACTAGATCCTCCATGTCCAAATACGGGCTATTATGACCCACTGCTTGACCCATGACCCATGCTTAGCTTCCTACGAATGACAGCCATCTCTAAGTCTCAATACAAAACGCTGGAATAAATTTCCTTTTAATTTCCTGTCCCTTTTCTCTTTGTCACTTATCTGCGAAAATTATTTTCATGATCACGACTCACCGATGAATTTTAAATGCAAAATTTCTACAAATTTCGCTCTTGGCTTCCAACGAATTAGACATCCATTTTCCCTCTGGATTCGCGAATTTTATTTCTTTTTAATTCCTTATCCTCGTTTTCCAAGAAATCGTCTTCCTTAGTCATCAGTGTAATGCTGGGACATGCTTGCAGTGAATTTTTCATTCCCACTTCCTTTTAGTCTGTAGGCCATTAATCATTAAATGAATTCCTCTTCATTGTTGCTTGGGAATTTCAATTCTTTTTAGTGTTCATTTAATTTTCGAATTTCATAAATACATTCATATATGTGTATGTATATATATATATATATATATATATATATATATATATATATATATATATATATATATATATATATATATATATATATATATATATATATATATATATATATATGTATGTATATATATATATATATATATATATATATATATATATATATATATATATATATATATATATATATATATATATATATATATATATACATAATTTCAATACGTTTTCGTTTGGTGCATTCCTCTTCAGTCACTTGCCGGTAATTTTTCACACTTTATTATATAAAAAATCTACAGGTTTTATTACCACCCCTGGTACGAAATCTACATACGCATTTCATACGAATTTCCGAACTATACCATTTATGAATTACCGATTCCGATTACCGAATTCCGACCTCCTCATTTCAGCCGGTCAGAAACTCGTCAAAACCCCGAGAGGAAAATGTATCGCGAATGTATCCCGACGGAGGAATACGCGAAGAGGCTATCATAAATCTGAGTGTATGAGCCGTTAGTGGGCCACTCATTCCAACAGGTGTCTCTTTAATTCTCACAGGTCATCCATTTATCTTCCTCATTTACTCTGGGCAACTCATAAACAGACTTGCCTCGGGAGGCAAGGCAGGACTAGAAATTTATCAGCGACCCGAAAATCTCTCTCTCTCTCTCTCTCTCTCTCTCTCTCTCTCTCTCTCTCTCTGTTTTGGAAGCAGTGGTTGAGATAGTCTGTGTGTGTGTGTTTTTGACGCAGTGTTTGAGGTATTCTCTCTCTCTCTCTCTCTCTCTCTCTCTCTCTCTCTCTCTCTCTCTCTCTCTCTCTCTGTTTTGCAGGCAGTGGTTGAAGTAGTGTCTCTCTCTCTCTCTCTCTCTCTTTCTCTCTCTCTCTCTCTCTCTCTGTTTTGCAGGCAGTGGTTGAAGTAGTCTCTCTCTCTCTCTCTCTCTCTCTCTCTCTCTCTCTCTCTCTCTCTCTCTCTCTCTCTCTTAGAAGGACTGGCTGGGGCATTAAATAATCAGTTATCGCTCACTGAAACAAAGTGACGGACACCGTATAAACAGAAACTACATTTAAATTCTAAATGCTTAAATAAATTCACCCATAATTAGCGTAACACAGAAATTTTCTATAACACTCGCAGCATTTCACATATGCACGAAATCATTAATCATTACAGCACAGAGATGAAATAAAAAATAGTTATTATGATATCACTTTCATCTCGTATTAATGCAAAAGTGACCCAATTTGAATCCGACAGTGGAATCACTCTAGTGTTCCATTTTCGTGACTTTCTCATGCAAAAATGAAAAAATAATAGTAATAAATAAAAGTCTATTTTAATGCATCTCATAATCAAGAATTTATCGACTTGACCCCGTTACTATGCGACTCATGGCGATAAAGCCTATGTGTATTCGCCTACATCCATACGTAAATATGAACAAAGCAATTTTATTCGTACCGTATCATTTCATGTCTCGGGGATAAAGTAATGTCGCTGGCCACTTTATGGGAGGCTCTCCTTCCTTTTACATTCAGCGCCGAATCGTTTTTCGTCTGGATTTTTATGTTCGAGTATCTGAAAGAATGTTTTTTTTTTTTTTCCGAACAGGGTCAGGGTTAAAGGCTTTCCTATACTTTATCTCCCTTGCTAACATCCCCTCCTATTTTTAGTTCAATAACAACCGGTCTTAAATCCAGCAGAAGGATTTGGCAACAGATATCGCCGTGACGAGAGAGAGAGAGAGAGAGAGAGAGAGAGAGAGAGAGAGAGAGAGAGAGAGAGAGAGAGGCTACAAAAACACCAAGTAAATAATGCCTCGAAGTTTCTTCGGCGCAATCGAGTTTTCTGTACAGCCGCTACAACGTACAATCAAGGCCACCGAAAACAGATCTATCTTTCGGTGGTCTCGGTATAATGCTGTATGAACCGCGGCCCATGAATCCTTAACTACGGCCCAGTGGTGGCCTATCCTATATCGTTGCCAGATGCACGATAATAGCTAACTTTAACATTAATAAAATCAAAACTACTGAGGGTAGTGGGCTGCAATTTGGTATGTTTGATGATTGGAGGGTGGATGATCAACATACCAATTTGCAGCCCTCTAGCCTCAGTAGTTTTTAAGATCTAAGGGCGGAAGGACGGACCAAGCCGGCACAACAGTTTTCTTCTACAGAAAACTAAAACATGGGAGAAATGTGAACACCAAGGAATATGGGTTAAAAAGATTTTCGAATAAACCTGGTTTACTCAAGCAACCCTAAATTAAGCTTCAGATTCAAGCCCTGCTTTTTCTAACCTAATCCTGTAATAAGAAATGAAGCTGGTGTCAAATAACCAAAGATGATGCTAGATTATATTAATCGTGCAGCTTATGAAGTTAATAAATAAAATAAATGAATCAGCTGTCTGTTAAAAGTCTGAAATTTTCCTATTGCAACTCAGAACTGAACGACACCCTATTGTATAAAATACATACTGTATGTATGTATGTATGTATGTATGTATGTATGTATGTATGTATGTATGTATGTATGTATGTATGGATCATGCTGCGCTGCAGCAAATAAAATAAAACCTTTCCAGCGGTCCTAAGGTAAAAAACCTGGTACAAAACGTAACGCTAGACCTTCCCTGCCACTTAACATGCAGCCTTAAACTCTTCCTGCTTTCAGAATTCTTGGATAGAGTTAAGAGTAGTCGATAACTACGTTAGTGCTGATTTTTACTGCGGGAGGAAGCCTCGACGCCAGGCCCTACCGCGGTACATACACTTGACAAAAAAATAATAAAAAAAAAAAGAGGAATTTCCCGGCTTTCCTTCGAGGAAGAAGGAGGGAGATCCCGGATGGAAGAGGGAAGGATGTGAGAAGGAGGAGGGATGGGAAAAAGGAGGAGAATAAGTCTCCTCTGGCCGTTCCTTTTTGGCTGCTGGAGTTTCCTCACCACTCCCGGATCCTTCTGGCGGGGCGCGGTAAAGGCGTCTCGATCGAAAACAAAAGCGAGCCGCCGCCGACCGGCTGGTTTAACAGCTTCTGCGAGCGGCACTTAACGGATCACGTTGCTTCCTGCGGAATAACCAATCGCCTGGCGCATTTAATGAAAGTTATTGGGGAGGAATTTGGTCCTCCAGCTCCACGGGCGTTGTTAAATCGTTATCAAGGAAACTTACCGTTGGAAAGTTAAGGCCAATGACCTCATTTGAGGCCCGAATTCGCATTTGTAACGTGGTGGAAACTTGGTTAGGGCATGAAAGGTCATGTCCGTCAGTATAAAATAACCAGACCACTGAGCTGATTAACAGCTCTCCTAGGGCTGGCCCGAAGGATTAGACTTATTTTACGTGGCTAAGAACCAATTGGTTACCTAGCAACGGACCTACAGCTTATTGTGGAATCCGAACCACATTATACCGAGAAATGAATTTCTATCACCTGAAATAAATTCCTCTAATTCTTCGGGGGTTGGCCGGCCGGAGACTAAACCGAACTCGGGCCCGAACTATATTATACCGAGCAGAGTGCTAGCCGAGACCAGAGTGCTACCCACTCGTCCAACGAGGAACTAGTACCATCTAGAAAACGCATAACAATTGCACCAATAATATCTACAGAACACCTCTTCCATAACGACAAACAGTTTAGCAAGCGTGATGACATGAGGAGACAAAAGAAAAAAATTCATATGTTAGATCATCACGACAACATGTAATAAAAGAGGATTGGAAAAATGTCAGTGACAAACGAGAGGAAAGATGATAACAGATCAGCACCGACCTTTGAAAATTAAAGAGGGAGTGTGACGCTCTGAAACTGTCTCTGTTTTTTTATATATTTTGTTCTACAGTTTGATGTTTTTTCCAAGAGAGTTTGAAAGAGTTGGTGATTGAAAGAACAACGAGAGTGGCTACCGGAAAAAGTGGGGAGAGAGAGCAGATATGTGGTCTACAAGGATCCCGAGATGTAACCGAGTACCGGACCTTTTCCTGAAAAAAAAGCAGGACGCCATATCTTAAAAACTTACTATACAATTTTCTTGAAAATAATCTCATCATGTTTCCCACGCCCAAATGACAATATTGATTTTACCCTAACCTAACCTAGGGGCATGGCAAAAAAAAAAAAAAAACCGGGGCTGGTGCAATACTAGCATACATCTCAGGAATTTGCATCCCGGAGCGTCATCTGAGATTTGGGCGAATCAGTGTACTTTGTAAACACAACTGCTTCCTCGACTTCAAAGATAAATTATGACATCAAAAATGCTTTTGATGAAGTTTAAGAACTTAGTATACGACTGAATAAAGTCCACTCCATTACGGATAAATACATTCAATGTGGTAATCTAAAGTAATCTCAAATACATATTTCCATTTAGGCTAACGACCTGGTCTTTGGAACCTAACCATATCGATTAGTGCAGGGTGGATTCGGACCTAATTTCTAATAATTATCACCAGAGGAACTCAGGTCCTCTTCAGATATCCCTACTGAATGAACAGTACTATATTTCTTAAGGACAATTCCAAAATACAAAGTACCCTATATACCGGTACACTGCTGTTACCCTTCCTGGTATAAAATTTCTTACTGTGCGAGCAAAGATTATTTTTCCTCTGAGGAAAACTTTTTCTTCAAGTTAGAAAACAACAGTGATTTTATAAATAAGTCATTCATTTCTACACAAGTCGAGCATCATGGCCAAAACTATAGCTTAACGAATACACACATTCCTCCAATTCTGCTTAAGTTAACCACTTGGCAGTTTCTCTTTATTGTTCCTGTTTAAAAAAGAACACAAAATTGACCCAACTGTTGGCGTGTAGATCATAGTATTGGTCACGCAACGAAGAACGAAACACAAATGTTCCGCAGCGTTAACTTATTTCCAATCGTCCGAACCCACATTTCATATGCAAATCTCCCATTATCATCAATGAACTGGATGAACGAGGCATTTTATTTTCAAAGCGGAGAGAGAAAGAGCTGAAGCCTAATTACCGCTCTTTCAATGACGGACATAACAACGAAGAAGTGAATTACGAGCCCGCAAATAACTGCACAGTAAAGGACATTCAACGCGAACCCGTTTTATGACAGGAATGACGTTACCATAACTACCCTGGCTGTATACGTCGTGAATCATACCGAGTAGCGCGAACTGAACTGAATACAGAATTTAGGCCAAAGGCCAAGCACTGGGACCTATGGGGTCAATCAGTGCTGAAACGGAAATTGACAGCAAAAGGTTTGAAAGGTGTAACAGGAGTAAAACCTCAAAGCAGTTACACTATGAATTAATTGTTAGGAGAGGGTGGAAAGTAAGATGGAAGAAAGAGAATATGAAAGGACGTACAGTAAAGGAAGTTCTATACGTGGACGGGGTCATTTGGATAGGATTATAGAATTTAGGCCAATGGCCAAGCGCTGGGACCTATACGGTCATTCAGAGCTGACATGGAAACACAGTAAGAAGGTTTGAAAGGCGTAACAAGAGGAAAATCTCGCAGTTGCACTGTGAAACTATTGTTAGAGAGGGTGGTAAGTCAGGTGGAAGAAAGAGAATATGAAAGGAGGTACAGTAAAAAGGAATGAAAGGGGTTGCAGCTAGGAGCCGAAGGGACGCTGCAAAGAATCTTAAGAAATGCCTACGGTGCACCACGTGAGGTGCACTGACGGCACTACCCCCCTAAGGGGAAGGGGTCATTTGATTGCTTTGATTGTGGACTTAAGCATGAATTAGTTTGATGACGTATGTACAGCAAAGATGAATATTTCAAACTCGCTACAGATAACTACGAACGAAAAACTTAATAGAAAAAATTAAATTATTTGTGCATTGAATTTCACGCAACAAAGTAAACGTAGTGGTAATTCGCTGTCTAAAATGACGTTCTAAAATAAAACTGAATGCTGGCGAGAGGAATGTAAAATTGATATTTCCTCAAACTTCCAAAATATTTCACACAGTTGCAGTTGCTCTTTGAGGTCGACCGGTGTCGAGGTCACAGGATGTTATGTGCTGTGAGTTTTATTTTTAAAAAAGCCTATTTGAAGATATATTTATATATATATATATATATATATATATATATATATATATATAGAGAGAGAGAGAGAGAGAGAGAGAGAGAGAGAGAGAGAGAGAGAGAGAGAGAGAGAGAGAGAGAGAGATGCCAGTGCTTTAATTCCCCTATGAAACTCTCGTGTTTCGGAATGAGAGGCACGAAGCTTTGTGGAGTTTAAATTATGAAAAACCCTTAATAAGCTTATCATGAAAATATTTATGCTTCACTTTATTATTCCCTTAACGTCCACGGTTTTGTAACCATTTTCATTTATTTTGAGCTGACGTTCCTTATACCAGTGTCAGCGCTGTTTACTGAACTTTTTTTTTCATAAAGGAACACCCATTTTTTTTTTTTTTTTTTTTTGTAAGAGAAGCGAACATGGAACCGAAGCTGGCACCGTGCCATCGTGTCGACTTATTAATTAAAGCAATGTGGAAAAACGAGTTGTAAAATTTTGTCTTCTCTGAGGATCTAATATCCTTGAGGATGAAAACACAAAGCTTTTTATTTATCAAGGACAATGAGGTCATAATATGACTTCCAGTGCAGTGGAGTAACAATTTCGCAAGCCGGTTTTTCATGAACAGAAAACGATAATGCTTTAGTGATACAATATGGAGAATGTCCTTTCACTCTCTCTGCAGATATGCAAATGCACAATTTTACGTATAAATCATATACATTATCGAGGTAATGGCATAAACATTCACCTTTCAGTTTTTTTTATTTTTTTTTTAGGGGGGGAGGGGGGGGGGGAACTGGTGTCATCGATGAAATTCGACTTTAGCGCATTTATCAGGAGCATTTTATGCCCGAAATGAAGCTTTCATTCGCTGGGCGAGGGAAAATCTCATATAGAACTTTTAAGTTTATTTTCCACGGACGGGGAAAAATTTCAAATTAGACTTTTAAGTGTATTTTCCATGTGTTCCTAATGGACTTGCAAGTGGATTTTGAAGAAATTTTTAAATACATGTCTTTAACTTGACCTGGGATTATATCCTCCACATCATTTAAAAGTTCATCTTTTAAATGAGATTCACAATGGACCATCCGGAATATTCAGGATGATTTATAAGCAAATACTTTAAAAACATGCAGAAAAAACGCTTCAGACGAACAGCAAGAAGCTATTCCAGTTGAACGATAATGTAGAACCTGGTGAGACAACTCCAGAACTAAAAAAAAAAAAACTTCTGGGTTTTCAACTTGATCACCAAAAGATGATATGCAGATTTTCCACGCAAATTTCGAAAAGGTTTGCCAAAATAAACTTCAGAAAACTCACACAGGATTTTCAGATCGACCAGGAAATAGATCTGACGAGAGATCAGGAAACAGATCTGAAGAGAGATCAGGAAATAACTCTTTCGCAACTGGTTGTACACCAGTAGATCTCATAGTTATCAGGCAACGGTGAGATTGGAACTATTTCAGCTCTAGTATAACATACAGTGAACGTATGATTTGAAGTAAATTTTTATCCTTAGTGGTTCATCAGTGGTATAGCACTGAAATGGAATGGAATAGAGAGTTTAGGCCAAAGGCCAAGCACAGGGACCTATGAGGTCATTCAGCGTTGGAAAGAAAAAGAGTAGGTAAGTTTGAAAGGTATAACGGGAGGAAAACCTCGCAGCTGCCTATGAAATAATTGTTAGGAGAGGGTGGACAGCAAGATGGAAGAAAGATAATATGAATGGAGGTACAGTAACAGGGGTACAGAATTTAGCTTGCTCTCGCTAACCTTTGTCCGAGTCTTGGGGTGGGAAACATTTTTTTATTCATTCGTTTCCCACTTCGGATTGCAAGGTTTTCTGTGGTAAAAACCTCCAAACTACTGGCAACTGGGTGTTCTCACAACCAAGCCAAACCCTTATTCGTACCATATGTTGCAATAAGCATGCAGTATCAATATTTTCATTTCATGTATATTTTTATTACTGCTTATTACTTTTATTCTAACCTCATATCCTCATTAACAGCATATTTACTGATCTCATCTGATGTTCTTCGTAACATCAGAAGCAGCTGATGCTATCATCAACTGCCAAAACCCATATCTTCATCTGGTGGCTCAATATAGATGATATCAATATAGACTGCTTTTCAGGTGATATTCCATTAATAATCAATATGCTTAACCTCATTTCTTGTTCGCATTAATAGCCAGTAATTTTATTTTCATTAACAAGATGTTTGCTCTTCGTCATTCGATGTTCTCCTCGACAGCAAATATATATATGCTTTCTCTTATCCAGTGTTCTCATAAACAGCTGATAGGTTAATTCCCATCTAATGTTGTCATGAACCCCCAATATACTTCCTGCCATCCAATGTTCCCAATAAAGATCAAAATGTTATTATCTGCCATTCTCATTAACAGCCAGTAGCTTAATCTCATCCATTATTGCCATGTTGAACAGTCAACAAGCTCAATCTCATCCGACGTTTCATTAACATAGATAAGCATCTTCTCATCCAATGATCTCATGAACGGAAGATAAACTTACTCTCACTAACAGCCGATATTATCATTAACAGCCGGGAGAGTCAACAGGTTTATTTTCATCCACGGTTCATTAACATCAAATGAGCTCGTTCTCAGCCAATGATCTCATGAATAGAAGATAAACTTAATATCATTAACAGCCGATATTCCCATTAACAGCTGGAACAGTCAATAAACCTATTCTCATCCAACGTTTCATTTACATCAAATATACTCATTCTCAGCCAGTGATCTCATGAACAGAAGATACTTACTCTCATTAACAGCCGATATTCCCATTAACAGCTGGAACAGTCAATGGGTTCATTCTCATCCGGCATTTCATTAACATCAACTGCACTCATTCTCAGCCAGTGATCTCATGAACAGATGATAAACTTCTCTCATTAACAGTCGATATTCCCATTAACAGCCAGAGTAGTCAGTAGGTTCATTCTCATCCAACGTTTCATTAACATCAAATGTGCTCATTCTCAGCCAGTGATCTCATGACCAGATGATAAATTTACTCTCATTAATAGTCGATATTCCCACTAACCGCCAGAGTAGTCAGTAGGTTTACCCTCATCCAACGTTTCAATAACATCAAATGTGTGCATTCTCAGCAGTGATCTCGTGAATAAAAGACAAACTCTCATTAACAGCCGTTAACTGTCATCTTAAGTTCTCACGAAGAGCCGAGACACTTCACCTCATCCGATTCTGTTCTTTCAGAACCAGAGCAACAGAAGCTGCACTCGATGGGTTTCCCTCTTAGCGGCTGTCTCAATTACCTGTCGCGCCACTTCATTGACAATGAATCCAAGAATGACTGGGTACAGAGTAAGTGTCAAGAAGACAATATCTTACGCCGTCCTGGCGTTTTGATGAGTAAGTGTGTTTGTCACAATTACTATATCTGTAGTCTCCTGTAGTTTTGCTGGGGTGTAGAGTAAGTGTGTTGTCTGTCCTCAAGGGAAATGTTTTTTTTTTATTTTATTTCTTTTTTACATTTCTCATTTTTCCATTGCCAATGATTATTATAGTCTGCATTGAGAAGCACCAAATTTACATAAAATTTTCTTATGTTGCACATTGTAACTTCCATTAAAGACACGGCAGTGCCTTTTCCAAATTTTCTTGTTTTGAAGAGGTGAATGATTCGCAATAAAATTAAAAGCTTTTTCTTTAATCTGAACAGCCACGATTGTAAAGCATGAACTGCATTAAAGACAACACATTCATTTTCATCTCTCTTGTGTTGATATGTAATCTAGACACAATTACATTGTCTTTTCTTATGATTGTTTGCACGTACATTTTTTTTATGGTTTTACAGCATTGGAGTGTCAAGAGTTATTTCCAGTGAACAAAATCACTTTTCAGTATGTCAAGAAGCAAAGCCCAAACGGAAACAATACATCATTGAGTTCCATGTATGAAAAAGTGTCCGTGGTGCTATTACGACTAGGCAGACTCAGTTTTTTCAGGTCTCTTTTTATGATATGGGACAATAAGAATTTTACAGCAGTCCTACATCAGCAAGTGTGATGGGTCTTGAGCACAATGTTTTTTAGCTTCTCTACCAGGACATGTAATGCCCACAAGCTTGGTATTCGTCTTAATGAAAAAGTCAGATGCCCAATAAGCACAATGATCAGCTTAGTTTTGTATGAATACCCAGTGAGCGCCACGACCACATACTTTAAGGGTAACAGGGTGTCCCATAAGCATAATGACCAGCTTAGCTTAGGTGAAGAAGCCAGAGGAATATCCATGAATACAATGATCAGGTATTTTTAAAGCCGATAAGCAAATGCAGTGCCAAATTACCATAGTGATCAAAAAGGGGGTTTGTGTACGGGTGAGTTTGTTTATCCTAGAGCCTTAAATTAGATCATTTTTCTGCCAGTAAGACTGAAAAATATTGCACAGACGCATTACAGCGACCAGTTTGGTCACTGTAAAAAAATTAGAAAGTTACATCAACTGTTAACCCATCTGTTGGGTTACACCAACATCACAAGACAAATGTACTGCTCTGTAAGCATAATGGCCGACTTAATACTGAATATGGGCATGAGGGATTAGCTGATCAAAAATAGATAAGTACCCGTGAAACCCCATAAAAAGCAAAACTGAACTTAGTTTATCTGCCAACGAGTGTGATGATTGTGGGGAAAGGCTTGAAGTCTGTTTTTGTACCTAGGGATTTTTCTTGTCAACGAAAAAAATTACATGCTTAATAAGCACAATTCATTTGAGTTTTCTCGTAATTAAGTGAAATGTTTAGTGAAAATAACCAGCTCCTTATTGATATGTATGGACTGAATACGTTTGATGTCATGCATTCGGTCTGACTCGCTTAGAATCTCACCCAACGTTCTCACATGGCCTTGTAAACACACTGCTCATCTCAGTATTCGTGTCGTTGGATAAATACATTGGTCACAATAATCAGCTTAGCATTTACCTATCTGATGCTAAGTGGCATCAATGCACATTTAATTGACTGATTATTTTATGAAAATTTGGCTATAAAGCCTAGCACTACGGCACCTTCAGATGTTGAATGCTTTAGACTGAAAAGAGAGTTGCTGTGGTTGGAGAGCAAGACTGAAGAAAGGAAGCAATGGAGGCAAAATAAAAGGCTGAAAGTGGGTGCAGCTAGGGGCCGTAGGGACGCCGCAGACAACCTTTAGTTACGACTACAGCGCACCACGATAGGTGCACTAACAGCGCTACCCTCCTACGGGGTCAGATTCCTAACTAAAATGTCTTATAAACAATAACTGACGTTACGAAATCATAGGTCATTAACCCCATAATACCCAGTGAACACAGCACTGGGCGGCCTGACAATTTGTTACGACCCCTAGACCCAAAAAGAGGCACGGTTTTATCCCAGTGGATGTTGATAATGTCATGTATGCGCAAGGCTCAGCTTATATTCTGGGGATAAATGGTCGCCATATTATCATGGGCACAACGTTTAGCTTGCCCTTGTGTTGACAATTACTGTGATACGCTCAGCACGATGTTCAGCCTAGTTCAAATGAAATGGTCAGCAAGATAACATGAGTTTTATCTCTTTGGTTAGGATGGTGACCATGAGCGCAAATTTTAATTTGGCTTTTGAGCAGATAGTTAGTACGGTACATGTGACGACAGTATTCAGTAATAATGTTGACTTTTAATTCAATGAATAAGTGTAATTATGTATTTTTAGCTCAAATAAACTGGTTCCTTTTAGTAATGATCTGCTTGGAGTTATAAGAAATCTGGCTTATTAAATGCTTGGGGCATTATAAACGAAAGTGCACCTACTGCGTGCCCATAATTACAATATTCATTTTAGTGTTCAGGTGGATTAGTAGGATTTTTACATCTATTTACATAAAAGACCTGATTGATACTGTTTGGAAACCCATATACTGAACATTTTATTTTCTGATTTGCCGACTGAAAAAGCGTGTGTGCACAAGAGAATTAAAATGTACACGCATCATTTTTATGAGAATGAATGAAATAAATCAGGTGAATAAATCATGGAAATATATTATATATATATATATACAATGAAATGAATGGAATCCAGTAGAAAGAGATGCTTTAAAGAGATCTGCCTACATTAAATCTGTACAAAAAGTGGTTAAAAAAAAAGTCTCAGACCATCATATGATACAAAGACGAACGTAACAATAGCCTGTGGATGTGAGGTCAATACATAAAAGATTAACAAAACCATTAAGATCGCCTGTTCAGGGTTATTTTCAAACTTGCGGAATTACTGTAGTACGGTATGCTAACTTCTCGGTCTTCAGTTTTTTTTTTTTTTTTTCAGGCAATGGTTCCCTGCTAAGAAACAATATAACGTTTCCACACAACGAACTAAATTCACTCAACAGAAACGGTGTACTAGGTGGACAAAATGTACCCAATTGACAAAATGGTAACCAAGAGAAAAAGTAAAAAATGCGCCGAAGATTCGAGTTATCTGTACAGCTGCTACAGCGTTTAATCAAGGCCACCGAAAATAGATCAATCTTTCGGTGGTCTCGGTATAAAGCTGTATGAGCCGCCATCCATGAAACTTTAAACACGGCCTGGTGGTGGCCTATCCTTTATTGCTGCCAGAAGCACGATTATGGCCAAATTTAATCTTAAATAACATAAAAACTACTGAGGCTAAAGGGCTGCAATTCGATATGTTTGATGACTGGAGGGTGGATGATCAACATACCGATTTGCAGCCCTCTAGCCTCTGTAGTTTTTAAGATCTAAAGGCGGACATAAAAAAGTGCGGACGGACAAACAAAGCCGACACAACAGGTACCCAAGAGGTACCCAACTGACAAAAATTTACCCCACGAACAAAATGCGCTCTGGTACATTTTGCATAAATATTGTCCATTGGGTGCATTTTGTCCATTCGGCATGACTTATCCACTGGATACATACTGCCAATTTGGTCTGTTGTCACATTTAGTACACTGGTAACGTTTTGTCTGTTTGGTATATTTTGTCTACGGGTTATAATCTGTTCATGGTTTCTCCGCAGGCACCCATTTAGCCACCCCCCCCCCCAAACACCTACCCACCCTCTAAAAAAATGAAGACTGAAGACTTAATAAACTTCAACATGGTCGGAAATATTCGTATCTACCGAATCATAAACATCAATGTAATTAGACTCAGTTTCTGACAAATCGGCAGAAATAATTACGCATTCTCCACAGTAAACAATATTACTTGTTTTGCTCAATTTTGTATTAACAGTCATGGACTGACGTCACATCTATGAATGACGCTAGTGGGCGTTTCTGCACCAAACAGCAGAAAATTGTGTTACAAATAAAAACCAAATTGATGGACATACTGCAACCGGCATGGTGACGCAGTGGTACGATTCTCGGCTACCACTCGACAGGGTCGGGGTTCAAATCCCGCCGCAAACTGATGGCTCGGATTGAGCCACTGCACAAATACGGCAGGCCGTCAACCTAACGGTCCGAAAAAGCCCGACAAGTTCAGTAAGAGAATAGGTACCAGCCCTTGGGCTGGGGAGTTGAACAGTGGGCTTAGCGACACACCTGCCACATGTTATATAAAGGTACTGGGACATGTTCCCCAACTGGCTGTCAGCCTAAGAAACAGGAGATCAGCGCCTGCCCTATGAGCGTACAGAGGCCCAGGAGGAATTTAACTTTTAACATGAATTACGGTATATCAGTCCTCAAATTGCATACAAAATATGCGAGGTACATTGTAATTACCCTTTTAAAGGAACTGTGAATGTTCTAAGTGATCTTAGTAATTAGTAGGTTAGCAATTTCAACACATATTTTTTACTTTCTACAACTTAACAAGTACGACAAGCCTTGAATAGTCCAGTATGTAAGACTATGCATCACGAAACAACATTTTTTGCTCGTTCATCATTATCTATGAGTTCATGTATTTCAACCAAAAAAGACTCTTAGTGACCCTGAAACCCCTGTACAATGGTTTCCTTCTTTTGGAGTTCTTTCATTTGTTTTTAGAACTATGCTTGCAGTTTCATTATTCCCGGGCATGACTTTTCTACTCTGGATGAATTTCAATCCATTATGACAGATGAAACATAACCCCAAATCATTCCTTCGCCCTCCCTACAGCACTGGAGAAAAAAAGCGTGTGGTCACACATATGCACACCAGACACACATATGTGTATATGTATGTGTGTATATATACACAACAGTACTTTCCCTCTGAGGTACAGAGGGAGTGCAAAATACGTTTGGTATGCCACAGACACTACTTCAATCTTTCTCCTGGTATTTCAAAGAATACAGCATGGTATTAGGATGGAAAGCACTAATTAACTAGATAATTTGACAGACATATTGATTATCAATATAGGGATAAACACAATTCCCTGTCATCAGTATCGGGGATTAATGAGGATGAATTGGATGAGGTATGAAATAAACCATTTACCTGACAGCGTTCAATAATGGTTGTTAATGTTTGTCGATGAATCAGAACTGTTCCACAAGTGTAGAACAGTTACACAAGGGTAGAACAAAGTAACTGTATGACTGCGCGAGCAATCAAAGACTACCTAGGTACAGGTTCCTTCACAAAATTGCAAATTCTCAAACAAAATAAACAACGTGCATTTTTCTTTTTGCTGTATATACAAACCCTGCGCACTAATCACAAATACCTTAAACCCTTGTATTCATTAAGTTGCCGCATCTCTCTCCCTTAACAGTAGTTCGGTATTACATCTAACTCGTAAGATTCACACATCTAAAAGTCTAAAATGAGAGAGGATTTAATTAGAAGAGATAAAACACGCCTGGAATTGCCTGTGCATAAAATTAAATACGTTAAAATGTCAATTTACATTAATCCAGCCACACATTGATATCACGCCCAGTGCATCTCCCTTGGCCACTACCATACCACCGAGCCCATTCCCACCCCCAAAACACTGCCTTCAGCTCACCCAACCACCCACCACCCACCCACCCACTTACCCGCAACACAGCAATATCGCCTTTGATTAAGCAATGTCAATTAATCTGGAGGTCCCAGGACGGCCGGCATCATGCTCTGTTCTCTTCCAGGAATGCAGAACCTCAGCATCTCTTGCTCCCTCGTCTGCTGCATCCTGCTGGGGGCTTCGGCCGTCGTCGGCAGCTTCGGCATCATTCAGAGGCAGATCTCGGCCGTTCTCATCACGGGCGTCATGTATATTCTGGCAGGTAGGAATTGGCTGTTTCTGCACGGCCACCTATAGAGTCAGGTGGCCGTGGTTTCTGACGCTGCGCGATTAGCGGCTGGCAGTGGTAGAAGCAGTGGCACAAGTACTGTCAGCGGTGTCTTGGGTTTCACTGCCATCATTATCATTAATAATAATAGTAGTAGCAGAAGCATAATCCAGGCGGAATCAAGGTTTAAGTTGATATTATTAATACCTACGCCGTATTCGGTTCACGCGTTATGGCTAGCTTGTAAAACGTGCATACTCCTTAAAATTAGGATCCAGCCTTTTTCCGAGAACCGTAATTTCAGAAACCCAATACTCCTTAAGGCATGAGCAGGCTTCTTCTAGGTCGGATACGCGTGGCATGGCTGGGCACAGCAGTTCCCACTGGCCTGTAAAACTGCTTATACCCTGCTTATAATGTTGGACATCTACTTTGCTTTGAATTCAGTCGGTGTGTTCGCATTTTCGTGTTAACTTTTTTCTAGTTTCATAACACAAGCTGTTATTTTTTTCCACTGTACTACATTTGGCTAACATCAACAGTAGCAAAACTCAATCCGAAGGAATTACTAAGCCTCACTGAAGTTTTCAGAGACATTAAAGCAAACAAAGTAATTTTCGGAAAAAATATCTGAATTCAGATAAATTCCCCGGGGTACAGATCAGAACAGACTCGTTTTCTAGAAATAAGACTTTCTTTGTTTCCACAAATGAGCTTCCCATTCCGTGGAAGCTTGTCGTGGAAGTTAATGGGCTCTTTGGCTTATCAGTACGAATAATAATGATGGTAAAAATCTCCTTATTTCCTGTAATAACACAGCACGTGAACGCTGCTCATTTCTTCTGAAAATTAGGATTTCAAAACTGAGGAAATTCGTCTCTTTTCAGCTACCTTCGGCCTCTTCTGCCTCTCCATCATGCACTTCAAACGCAAGACGAAGAAGGATTGCGGTGTGCTCGACTCCCAGGTGAGAAAGTTAATTAATCATGTAGCTGTGCATCATTACCTTTCCTAAAATATGATCACGTGACCTAACAAATCTCATGGGTATGACGAGCACCTTTGAAACATTTCACATAGGTAGGCTACCTTAACTTGAAACACCATATATGCATTTCACATAGGTACCTTAACTTGACATCATATGATCTGACGTTTCTGAAGGGTATGTCGGGTACCATGTGATAGCCTATATTTCACAATATTATCTTTACCTAAAGCATCACAACATTTTCTAAAAAAAAAAAAAAAAAAAGGAAAGGCATCACGCACGTTATAAAGATATCAAGGTCACATGTCAAACTTTACGACGGCTGAAAAACCATATGTCATGTAAAACAACATTCATTTTATCTACGAGAAAGAGCGTCATTGTGTCCACTTCGCATTTATGCCCTAAAATAGAAAACTGGAGTATCTACAAAACTTTCGAACTAGAGATATGCCACCTACTGGGCTCCTGAAACACTAATACACAAGTTACTGCAGTTTCAGAATGATTCTTCAGTGCTTTATTTAGGGGGTCCCATTTGCAGTATCTGCAAAATCAGCAGTAAGGCAGGAGAAAACTGAAGTATCTCCAAAATTTTCCAAACAGAGATATGCCACCTACTGGGCTCCTGAAACACTAATACACAAGTTACTGCAGGTTCAGAATGATTCTTCAATGCTTTATTTAGGGGTTCCCATTTGCAGCATCTGCAAAATCAGCAGTAAGGCAAAGGAAAACTGCAGTGTCTACCATTTTTCTCAGTTTTGTATTTTTGCAGATACTGCAGGCTTCCATTTTAGGGCAGATTTCCTTAATGTGAATTCAAATAATTCACGCTACTTGAACAAACACTTCAAGGAGCAAGAAAGACACTAAAAGCACCCGAGTGAACCCCTTGTACCCCTTGAATCACGTTACGCGATGAGAAGCAAATGGTATACAGCACGTTTGGCGCAAATGGCTTTTGTTGCCGCGACAAAGGAATTTTATGCATAAGTGAACGGGGGGGAGAGCAGATAGCGCTTACCTCTTCGTTCTCTCTATTTCCCTCTTTTGGGGAACAAAAACTGACATCAGCAAAGACATTAGCGTTACCGGAAATTTCACTTGGTAATTAATATATATATATATATATATTATCATATATATACATATGTATATATATATATATATATATATATATATATATATATATATATATATATATATATTAATGACTAGTTAGTGAAATTTCCTGTAACGCTAATGATTTTGCTGTTGTCAATTTTCATCCTCCAAAAGAGGGAAATAGTAGAAAACAAAGAGATAAGCTGCTGTCTGATCTTATATATATATATATATATATATATATATATATATATATATATATATATATATATATATATATAGATATGTATATATGTATATATATATATATATATATATATATGTATATATGTATATATGTATATATATATATATAGATATGTATATATATATATATATATATATATATATATATATATATATATATGTGTGTGTATATATATATATATATATATATATATATATATATATATATATATATATATATATATATATATATTCACTGCTAACATAATCATGCACGCTCCATATGAAAAGCTCCGCAACAAATAAAACCCTTCAAACACTGTGCATACAGGATGTTTATCAGCTGACCGTCGATCCACCTGGCACCAATTGTAAATGGAAGTACTACATTCCGTAAAGCTATCACAGAATAAAGAATCAACGCAAGTGACTACTGCATCTGAAAGTAATACACAGCTCGGAATTCAAGGAGCAATGGTGCAAATCCCTCTCCAGAAACGATGAACCAGCAAATAGAATAAAAGGGAATAGATATAAATCACGATGAGATAGATAGCCAATACCAACTGGCAAAAGGAACCTAAAAGACAGGATATGAAGAGAGTAAATTGCTTTATATCTCCTCATTCGGCCACTCACATTTCTTCCTCTGACTTTCGTCCTCTTTGGGAACCCGACAAATTTACAGAGCCCTAAAATTCCTCCTATTATTGTACGATCGCCGTAACCATCGTTGCAAAGAGCTGAATCAAATGCAATTAACTGCCTTCGCCGTGTGCCTTCTCTGTAAGCAAGAGCGCCTTCTCTGTAAGCAAGAGCGCCTTCTCTGTAAGCAAGAGCGTTCCGCACAAACGGCCAGCTTAATTAACACCGTCGTATCTGTGAAGAGAGGAGGAGTTAACGCGGTTTTTTTTCCCCCCCTTCGTGCAATCAGAACTTTCTATACGCGGGAGAAAAGAAACAAAAGGCAATTATACCCTATCTCTCCAACGGGACAATGGCCACTCCATGATCCGGTTTATGCCTGTTCTCTCTTTTTGCTTCCGTTCCCCCCTTTCTTATAAAGGATAATTAGTAACTCTCTCTCTCTCTCTCTCTCTCTCTCTCTCTCTCTCTCTCTCTCTCTCTCTCTCTCTCTAAATAACCTTCTTTCTCTGTCACTTATGAATGCGTAGTGCCAGCCTCTCTCTCTCTCTCTCTCTCTCTCTCTCTCTCTCTCTCTCTCTCTCTCTCTCTCTCTCTCTCTCTAATAAACCTTTTTTCTCTGTTACTTATGAATGCGTAACGCCAGCCTCTCTCTCTCTCTCTCTCTCTCTCTCTCTCTCTCGTGAACTCCGGGTGAGTAAATTCTGCTCTCTACCTTTCATGAAATACTTCTCACTCTATCTGTTTTTGTCTCTTGTAATTTCATCTCCTCTCTCTCTCTCTCTCTCTCTCTCTCTCTCTCTCTCTCTCTCTCTCTCTCTCTCTCTCTCTCAATTGTCTGCCTCATATGGAAAACGTGAACGAGAGTTAGAAATATCTGAAATTCAAGTTACCAAATCTGCTGAGCCTTTGATAGACGGCAAGAGATGACGGCAGAAAATCCCAAGATATTCACTGAAAAATCCATTGGATGGGATCCTCTCTGAGTTGCTGCGAGGCGATACTCTGGTTCCCAGTTGTTTCTTTTGGCGTTTCGATATTTTTTTTTTTTTTTGCGAACAAATGACTACCGACAATAGTCAAAAGGTAGTTTGGCTAAATGTCAAAAGTACATTCAAATTTTTTTTTAAATGTTAGAGCTTAATCTCTAAAATATTTTGAATTATAATAGAATGCATTTAAACTATAGCAAGTTCACAATTATACTTATAAATTAATAAAATATGTACGCACTTTACTGGATCATGAATGCATACATACATACATACATACATACATACATACATACATACACACACACACACACACACACACACACACATATATATATATATATATATATATATATATATATATATATATATATATATATATATATATATATATATATATATATATATATATATATACTTCGACCACCCTTTCCTCCTTAGTAAAACTTCTGAATTATATACACTTTCCACCAACCTATCGTCTCCGGTCTCTCCGCTGACCAAACCATCTCAAAACTCTTTGATGTGTCCTTTCAAATAAGCTAACTATTTTATAACATCGTATTTCTTCATTTCTTAGACATTCCGGTATACTGAACGAAAGTTCGTCTCAACAGTATTTGATTTCATGTCCACACGTCCTTTAAATTTTGAATTTTCCCCTCCCCGACTTTTAGCTCGAAACAAAAGCGGCCTGTACATGGAGTTTACGTCGTAAACGGTTAAATTACGCTGTGAATCCCATTTTCACTATCACCCCATTTACCCTTTCACACAGCAAAGTTTACCAAGGTTTTTCAAAACACATCCATCTGTGCACGAGATAGAATAAGAGTTAAAATGACAAGAAGCATTCTTTGCCTTAACTGACCATCATCCTTCTCGCAAACTCACAATTAATCTCAATGTCAACATGCCTGCCACCATAACCGACACAAGAACAAGCCACTCACCGTTGTTTCATTCCAGGTAACGCCCGAGTACAGCAGCGCCAGAATCTTCCAGACGGGCTGGTCCCTTGATCTGGGGTGGGGTGGCGTCGTCACCTGCCTGATGGCAGCTCTGCTGTGGCTCCTGTTGGCCCGTATCATGCGCTACAACCCAATTTCTTTATCCTGATGTCACCCCTGCCCCCGCCCTTGCACTCGACAGTGCCGTCGCTTCTTCATCTTCTGCCTACGGATCTGTTACTGCAAGCAATCGGTCCAGTAGGGAAATGTGGTCCCACTACCATGACAATAACAGCAGCTTCAGTAGCGGAAACGGTTCTGTTCAGCTATGATGGCAATAATACAAAATGTTTATTTTTCTTTAGGCGTTTGGTCAGTGAAGATGGCGCTATGTCGCTCATGTCTTTTGTGCCTTCTTCATGAGGAGTTACTTCCGAACAGCCATTTAGTAACAGCACAGGGGACAGACGTACATACAAGCACTATGTTCAGGGCCAAACAGACAAGTGTGGCATAATGTTCTTGGCCAGAACGGAGGCATGGAAGTGATGCCGTGTCAAAAGATGTGATCCCAGTTATGTACCGTTTGTTCAGAAAGTGAGGGCGAGGTGGGAATTAAGACGTTCTGAAAGACACTTACAACGAAGGTCACGAGAAATCTGACCTTTTGCTTCAGTGAGAACAAGGCTGTCATGCAGATATAGCCGAACCGTCTTGAGATATATAAACACTTTTTTTTTATATCACAATTTTTTCATTGTAATCATCTGAGATCATTCTAAGCGACCATAACCAACTTCTTAGATTGTCAGTCTTAGCCAATGATCTGAAACTCAAAATATTGCTCTACTTTCCCTTAAACAAAAAGCATTTTAAATTATATATGATTATACATCTCCAACCTTAGAAATGAAGCCGACAAGGAATTGACGGTTTCATCTGCAGTGTTGTGGTTACAAGACGGTTACTTACAACATTTTCAACCAAAACCTCTTATCTATATGGCAGAGAATAAATGAGCTGGCTTGGTGAACTGGTAGCTGAACTTTGGGCAGTCAACTGTTAAAAGCATTACTGGTGTTTGCAGCAGTGTCACCATACTTATGATGACACCGACTGAACTAATAACGCTGAATTTATCTTATAATCTTCACATGCTTTTTGCACAGTTTTTCATCCTGATATCAGCTTTGGCAACTCAATGCTTGAAGCCCAGTCGACGATAAGTGATCCATCTCTTCTACTTGATACTTGGCATGGAGATCTTGAGCAAGGAAAATTTGTGGAGATACAGCACCATGTTTACTAAGGTGTACTTGCTCTTGGTACGTAATTTCTTGGAAACGAAAGCATTTTTACAATGCACAGCAGAAAATGCATTAAACGGAAAGAGCAGAGGCGTCAGAAACTGTGCAATAGTTCGCAATAAACAAACGACTGAATGAACGGCCTGCCACTTGGACCTAATTCTCATGATTTACTGCAATTCCAACGTGAAACCACTCGTGTAAAGCTTTTCTCCATAAGCTTCCCATTTATCCAATGGCCAGAGCTGTTGATGTTGTAACCCATGATCGCTTGTCAGCACTGTAATCATCAAGCTCTCATCGTCACTTTAGCTTTAAGGAAGACTGAATGGATTCATCCAGGAGTTCCCTCTCATCTTCATCACCACCTCACACACGAACATCATTACAAAGCTGACTTGCATAACTGAATCAGCCCCTATATGTGTATAATACTCAAATGGTTCACACCGTGCAACTGATTGCCGCTGCCATCGTCATCTCGCTTGTTGAGGAATCCATAGGTCAGCTACTACTCACTTTATGTAAATACGATATAAAAAATAATATATATATATATACATCTATTTTTCTTGTAAATTTTTGTGCACTTTGTTTCAACGGTTGCTTAAGAATGGAAGCCACTTTGCGTTTTTCTATTGTATATTGTACCATAATCATAATATAATGATTGCTAAATATTATATACTGTTCCCATTTCACATTAACTGGACTGCACCAGCAAATACGCAAAACGTGTTTCTTTTTTATACATTAGGGTGCTTCATTGTGATATTTTCAATCATTAAATTGCTACTACAGAGAATTGTTACATGACCCAATGCGGCAGTTATGGCTGGCAAAAAAAAAAAATAATGTAATCTCCTGAACATTTTACAACGTGTAAAGCTTGCAGAGTTGACTTTCCTGCTTCATATACAGTTACATTTCCTTCAAATTGTTGAATAAATGATGGAAATTTTTAAACGTCTTAGTAAAGAGGCAATTACTTTCCAAACTCTTATGGAACTTGATGCTACATCAGACAGCAATTTAGGTTTCACCGAGAACATTTCCTTCAACTCTCTTTCACATAAACCTTGAATTTCGTGAAATGGCATGAGTACTCTCTGCGTTCGTGCCCATCATTATTACCATTTCAAAATACCGAACGGCAGTGAAGGATCACTGCAATATGCCCCAGAATCAAAATTCCAGAAAACAGAAACCACCTTCTTAATGAGACAGTTAGGGCACCAACTGTTTGTCAACCATTTCCACTCAAGAGGATGTTTTGTCCATATACGAATCAGGAGGGTCAACTGTGCACAGATTTGTGTAAATATATGTATACATGAAATGTACCGATATTTAAAATCGTAAGTCTCCAAAAAGATTAAAAAAAGCTCACGAACGATATGTAACATTAAATAATACTCAAACTCATTGTCTAGAAGTAGATATAAGCATGAATCTTCACTGTAAACAAATTTAATGCTATACATATATAACAAGAAGCCATCACATACATACTACGCCGGGTTACAAAGGAGAATAAACTATGATATTACAACCCCCATAGAATACTTCTATATCCCATAGGAAAATGCTCAATATATTTACATTAAATGTTGCTTGTTGTTGAACGTTAAATGTAGAAGTGTTATAAAATACAGCATATACGATTGTACGATATACAAACATCAGTGTAATCATTGAGCAAGTCATGTACTACCGTGTATGTATGTATATATATATATATATATATATATATATATATATATATATATATATTACTACGGTAATCAAACAAACATTTCCAGTAGCAACCTCGGTTACGAGAGCACAGTGGCTTCTCAGTAACAAACAAAATCACTAATTTCTCTCAAAGTATGTCAATGTACAACTTGGAAACCATTCAAAATATCCTTGGTTCATCTTGTGGATCCATGTGCCGGCACATGTTTCCATTTGCCGAACTTCTAAGGAAGAAGATTTTTTTCCAACTTGCCGCATTACTCGAGCGTATAAGCCGCATTTCCTCCCCTTTCCCAGTTAGCATAGCCTTGTAATAAATATATAACGGGGTTTATATTTGCAACAGCTTTACGAGTGCCAATGTGATTAGCATTCCCATTTATGCTGCGTGAGGGTACAGTAATACAAGTTATCTCCTTGACCACGTAATCAGAACTTTCTCGTAGACAAGAGCAGAAGAGGTTCTTTTGAGCATTGGACAAGCCGATAAGAGCAAGGTTCTCATTTCCAATACATGCATGTAACACAGACAAACTATAACGAGGGATTCACACCTGAAATAGGAAAGATCTAAGTAGCAAACACACCTATAATGTAACGGCTCCTCTAATCAACACGTATAGCTAAAACAGAAAAGTTTACCTAACCAACAATGCAGCCACATAAATCTCCAAAAAACATTCACACCTGGGAAATCAAGGCTATAACTTACAAGCAATACCGACCCTTAAAACAAAGTCACATGAACCAAAAACGCTGCCGAGTATTGCACACATTGAAATTAGAAAGGCTACAACACTGCCACTTACAACAGAAAATTTCTAAAGATCAAAACGGACCCCAGAAACAAAGGTACTCTGAGGTCATGAAAACACCAACAATACACTGTAAAATTTACCTCGATTAACACACACCTAAACAGAAACTGATGACTACAACAGACGCCCAAAACAGCAACAAACGCAACAACAAAAATATTCTAGTTCTAGATTAACATCGACAAGTCGAGAGTTCTAGTTCCCGTGAGAGAAATGTCCAACGAATAAAATAAAAACTTTTCCTTGGCGAGAGTCATTTAGACTGAAGGTTCTCTAAAACTTTAAGAGCAATATTAATGGTAAAAAAATCGTCAGCACTGAAAGCTATGCTCATTTACATCTGGATGCTTCGTGATAACGATTAATTTCGATAAAACCTCGTGCTATATAAAGCAGAATAACTACATAAAATGCGTCCCTTAAATCCGCTATGTGAGCTTTTTTAGAGATATTTAGAACACGCTAGATATAGCCTAGTTAGGCATGAAATAGGGTGGTATGTTGCTTTGCTGTTAAATGTATACCGTAGAAGAGTCATTGTCAATATCGTGACTCATTAGCAGAAGTTACAAGATGGAAGATTAAAGCAAAGGTTCTGTTTTTATTACGAATGGAATGCTATGAAGTTCTGGTATATTTGGAGTGCGCTACCCTACAAGAACGTGAAGATAAACAGTCTGCTCTGTACATGGGTGTGCTTCAGAGGCAGATTCTCAGTTTCATCAGCATTATTTATTTAACCGGTTCTCATTATGTGCATAAAGTCAAGCAGATAAATAACATAAAGGTATGTCTTGCAATAAGTACGTTATTTTTGCTTCACAAAAATTCATGAATGGAAGAAATTACATGGGGTCCGTACCCAACTACAACGGCAGTAGACATGAAGTGAAATAATAGGCATAACAAAAATTAAACCTCCCTAAAAAGTCAATACAGATCAACAAAAGGGACCAAATCCCTCATATTAGAAAAGATATTTCATGAAATATAGTTGGAAGGAATGCGATTTGGTCATTATAAGGGTAAATTTTATTTTCCAAGTTGAAATGACTGTCCACAGTCCTGGGCAAGTGGTGTAATCTACTGTACATACCTTGTGTACAGTACAGAACACTGAAAAAGATGGAACAGTGTGTGTCACAGGACCAACGAAAGGCAACTGAAAGAAAAAATAGGCTTGCGTAGGTTTTGTCAGTTCCAGCACAGTTAAGATATAATTACAAAGGAGTAGAAAGAGTTCAGATAATTAGTCATAGTTTCCGAAACCTTATACCATGAGTGATAGACAATAGTTGTTAGATCTAAGTGTGGTGGTTAGAACCAGCGTTGTTGACTTTGCTTTCCAAGAGTCCATTGCTATCAAAAAGTTTGAGATACCTAACTATATAACTGATAATCACGTTACCATACTAACGCCTAGACTAAAGTAGTTATTTTACAAGTTAACGTTATCATTTTACCCAAAAAAAATTTCTAAAAGCCTTGCATGGGTGCACTTGGCAACCATATACCACCGTTTACCAAACTTGTGCCCTAGATCTTAAAAAATCATTTTTGTCAAGAAAGTAATGTGCAATCCTAATGTTACAGCATTTTTAAATCAGCGTTTCATTTGGTTTCTTTTCACTTAGAGGAATAAAAAAAAAAAACTTGTGTTCACATAAGTACCTTTGAAGGTACATTTATGCTCTGATAGTGATGGACTTGTCCATAAACGAGAACATTTCCTTCAGGGGCACAAGGACAGTGATGCATGACAGCAAAGGCTAGCGAAGACAAGCAACATCGCTGCTGTATCTAAAATAGAAAAGGGATCTAAGAGGATATATGTCACAATAAATACGTGACACATAAAAACAGACGGATGAACATTTTAGTTGATGGAACTAGGTCATACAGATAACAGATAGAAGCGGAGACAAGAGAGAAAGAGAAAAAGAGGGAGAGGGAGAGAGTGGGAGGGAAAAGTATAAAATAAAATAAAATTATACTGTTATGCTGATGTGTTGCGTAGCGTAGTCAGTAGGCTATGCCCTGAAACGAAGTGTTAAGTACAATGTAACGTAGCCCAGAGGTGTTCAATCACACAGCACTGAAGTGAATTCTTGCTTATATATTATATATATATATATTATATATATATATATATATATATATATATATATATATATATATATATATATATATAATATATATATATATATATAATATATAAAAGTATATATGTATGTATTTATACACACACACACACACACACACAGACTATATAGGCTATATGCCACAACACAACATCAACACTTCAACTTTATAGCAATCCAATCACAGCATCGCACTGTGAAACGTTACTGACAAGAGCATAGGCTAATCAATTATATTTTTGTGATAACAAAATTGCCTCAAGATCAAACCCACAGTTTCGTTCATACTACCAACACAAGTTACGGCTTACTGGCCAATAATAAAAATTCTTTTCTACTCAAAAGCTATGGTTACTATTATTTTTCTAAACATCGAATTTCTAAATGTTAAACGCTGATAGCATAGTCACTTAACCCCGCGAGTTACCAGAAGGGATACATGATTAAAAATTAGGTTCTACATTTGCATATAATTTATATATGTATATATATATATATATATATATAATATATATATATATATATATATATATATATATATATATCCTCTTATAATATATATATATATTGTCATCACTTTAAGGGTGACAATGATTAATATATCTGGTCGTAGTTTCCCATCGTGGTTTTAATAAAATGTAGAAATAATGTTAATTCTAATTTGGCATATATGAAACTAATAGGTATCAAGTGTTCCAATTTAATTTGCAAAACAGTTTATCACTTATACGATCTAGACTACAAAATTAAAATCTGATCATATGACAAGATCAACGCTAGATTTGAATTAGCAGTGTGCATTCAGCGCCATCTTGTGATAAGAGTGAAAACTAACGATGTCACTGACGCTTGAGCTGATCTCTCTTTGGTAAATCTTCCAAGTTTATATCTTAGATGTAAGTGCTGAAATGGCAAAAAAAAAAAAATGTATTCCATGAGGTTCCGCACGTTGATAATTTAGAATGGTTTTTAAGACAGAAAAGGCACTGAAAACGATAAGAAAGTAAGTTGTTTTTCAAGTGCAGTTCAACTTGAGCACTGTGCACTGAGCAGATTCACATGAATGCTAGAAAATCCACAGATGGTGATGGCTATGCAAGATTTTTTTATGCCTGTCGTTCTTATACTTGTACTAATAAAGTCTGTATTACTCTACAGTCAGTTTTCTATTAAGCTATAGTTACGGTTAATACGTATTTAAGGGTCATATGGAAATGGTAATTAGTACGCGTTCCATTTTTTTTTATAATTCCCTAAGAATAATAACTTCATATTCCTTCATTAGCCAGCAATCCTTTTATCAATAACGAACTTTGCTGATTTTATAATGAAGATGAACTATTTAAGGATATCCAACACACAAAAATACAATCCTGCCATATCTGGACAATTTCTTATCATATAACACTTTTATATCAGTCTGTTGCAACTTTTTTTTTCAGATCCAATGGCTTACACAAACACCACCGTACGAAATTTTTAAATACCCCACCCTTTTCACTTTCTTTCACATTTCTTTCCTTTAAGGACGTCCCAATGCCTGGAAACTTGTATTAAAATACTTGACAACACTAAAATCAAAACTATAATAATCGGATTACATGTCACATTGAAAATCTAATTTTCCGTATGAGCGTATATCACTGACTGATATCAATATACTAAAGATTTACATTGACAGATGATAAAAAAAATCAAAACTATGGATACATACATGGTATCAGATTACAAAATGATACTAAACGAGTTGGCTGAATCAAACAACGATACGACAATACTCTGTCTTAAAATTATTATAAAACTAGAATTTTAAGCAACACTGAAGCTTTACATTTAGATCTGTGTGACGGATTGACTGTCAAAGAATGTCATATGCAATGGCTATGGAAAAAAAAGGTACATTTTCAAGCAGAATGCTACTTTGTACTTCCATTAGAATTTTGATTCGTAAACTTCACGAAAAAATAAGCTTTTAAAGGATATGTGCAGGTTAGCCTCGCGTTGGCTGAAAGGGCGACTGGGCCACTGTAACTCAAACAAAATTTTTTATGCTTTTTCAGTTCACGTTCTCTTATGCTTCACGAATTATTGTCAAACGTAACGAACGTATTGATGCCGTATATAAAATAGCCAACGATATTTAGTTGTTATTTTTGTATGCTGTTATATATTTGCAATTACAGAAGAGCCGCTTTTTCTGTATGTGCTTGCAATACGTCCTAGAAAATCTGGATGGTAATCAATGGGTGAATATTGTAATTTTATCAAATCCCCTGATAACTGCTTACGTCACATGTTTATTATTATTATTATTATTATTATTATTATTATTATTATTATTATTATTATTATTATTATTATTATTATTGAATGGTTCCAAACAATTCTCTTGAATGACAAAAGACAAAATAATCATGACCGATGTCACTCAGAAACAAACCATTTAAGAAATTGGTCACCTCATATTAATGAATTTCTTTGTCATATTAACTAACAGCACATAAATCGATTGATGAATTAAGATTTATATAAAACAAGATTCATAAAACTTAAAAACTTCTTTCATTCTGCTGAATAGACGAATTTATTCTTCATATTCCCGACAATAAATGAAACGATTTTCTTGTTATTTCTAAAAGAAACCACAGAATGTTACAAGTGTTTACATGCACTGAATTCTAAAGTCGTTTTAAAGAAATAATAAATCTTCTTAGATCATAAATTATCTATTTCATTATGTATACTAATGATATTATTTACATGTATATTAAAGAATCCGCATTTACATATAATTAAGGATTCGTTTAATATACATGGCACGAAATGCATATATGAATACATAATTGTATATGTAACTTATATATATACAGCTGTATTATGTATATTTTTGTGCATATATACACCGTAAACATAAAAAAATACATGCAAAAACTGTGTATGTAAATGATCGTGCATAAGAATGTAACTGTAACCATGGATTTGCATATACATATGTATGCATGTTTATATACATGCACTGTATTCAATACACTGTTAAAACGCATTCTGAGGAAACAGATATCAATAAACATTTTGTGTTTAATATCTTTCATTTTCCTTTTATACAGACGGAAAGTTTTATACAGTGATAAGTACTTATAGCATTTTATCCTTACAACTCGAGAAAATCGCAGAAATAGGAAATTTATCATAAAAAGGAAATTTATCATAAAAATTATCATGGAAATTTTAGGATAGGTTCTAGCTTTAAATATCATTTGCAGCGCCCTCAATTAATGCATTATGTAGGGACACATGGACTATAAATTATAAATGCAAAAAAATTAAACATTAGAGCAACCAAGCCCATTTCCCGTGATATTCGGTGCAGTTTCTGGAGGTCTTAAATCTTGGGTGGGACGTTTAACTATTTCCAAAACTAAAAGTTGTATTACTGTAGGCTAAATACAAATGGCCATTAGGTCTCCTAGTTATATAAGCAAGACAATGGAATAACTTGAAACCTTAGATTCTACTCTCTATGATTTTCACTATGGATCCAAGATATTTCAGGGAAATTACATTCTGAAACCCCGACCATAGCGATTACTCGCTAAACTCAAATAGCCTAATCTTTTGAGGGAACGTACTTTTTAAAACTGAAAACTGTAAGAGAGGGTGAAACATTTTTTCTAACAAAACCGTTACTTTGTTTTCCTTAAATAAATGATACAATAGTTTTATCGTAATACCCCTTTTTTCTCCCTATATTATTCTACTACTCTAGACACTAATACTCTTTGCTTTTCCTATTTGAACCTATAACTTTTTATTTCACCATGTGCCAAGATAGACTTGTCTAGCTTTCCATCCTTAAATTTGTCCTCGACGAAACACTTCTTAGCATTTATAAATTCTCCACACTGTTATAATTTCAAACCTAGACGTATTATTTTTATGAATGTATTTCTACAACGGTATGGCCTGATATCAGACTGTAAGTCTTCTTCCCCAGCAAATTTTACAATGTGTGGAGCAGCAAGGATACTGTTATTTAATTCTTGGTACACTTCAGACATAAAAATATTGAATACTGTTTGTTTAAATTAGGAAGCCCCTCTATCATTTAGTGAGCTTTTGCTCTTAAGGAAACAGCTATTCTATCAATCAGTGAGCTTTTGCTATTAAGGAAACGGCTTAAACATGGAAAATAACATTAAATTTATCTAAAATTGATAAGAACCCGTGTGGAGGGTGTTGACGATGTATGGCACAGATGATAAGATGCTTAAAACAATATCAATTTTTATGATGAATATGAAGCAGGTGTTAAAGATCGTATTTTGAAATGACCGGTTTGGAGTAAAAATGGACCTAAGATAAGGTTGTATTATGTCACCATGACTTAATATCTTTAATGAGAAGATGTAAAAAGTCAGAGAAATATTTAATGTACATACAAGTAAGTGGCATAAATAAACCTACAAAAAACTTGTTATAGGATCAATGGAGAGGGAATATGAATGGTGGTCAGGATGTTCAATGAGGTAAATATGTTTATGAGGGTCATTTAATGTTTCTGTGTTGGAAGCACAGCGTAGTACAATAAGTAGATGAGATAGACAGTTAGGCCTATGTCTCCTTGGCTGTTTGGTATATCTGTGGATGACTGATGTGAGGGGTCAGAGAAAGCAAATCAGATGTAAGTACAAAATTGTGGGGCAAGAAATGAATCATGAACGGAATGCAGAATGTTTTTCTTTTCTCTAGAGCCATTTTTCATTAAAGAAAACTGCCTAATATAAATATATATATATATATATATATATATATATATATATATATGTGTGTGTGTGTGTGTGTGTGTGTGTGTGTGTGTGTGTGTGTGTGTGTGTGTGTGTGTGTGTGTGTGTGTGTGTGTGTGTGTGTGTGTGTGTGTGTGTGTGTGTGTGTGTGTGTGTGTGTGTGTGTGTGTGACAGGCGAGGTTCATTGTCAAAGCATTGAGCTCAGATTTGCAAGTTTCGTGGTTCGTGCAAAGGCTACCCCTACCTCTACCCCAAAATGGGAAGAACTTGTTATTTACAAAATCACACGCACCCAAACAAACACACGTATATATATATATATATATATATATATATATATATATATATATATATATATATATATAGAGAGAGAGAGAGAGAGAGAGAGAGAGAGAGAGAGAGAGAGAGAGAGAGAGAGAGAGAGAGAGAGAGAGAATTTCCTCCAGTCTCCTCACAAAAAGCAACCCCATTCCGTCTTTTCAGTGAAATTTCACTCGAGTCATTTCATGGCCTCTCGATAAAGTGCTTTACTTGACCTCTTTTACTGAAAACTCTTTTACCTTCAACGCTGAACCGTTTTCTGTTATTTTCTTCTTTTTTTGTGTGTGCATTGGGGTCTCTTGAATGTTTTTGAACGGAGCAAAAACGGTCAATGTGAACTGTTTTCTCTCTCTCTCTCTCTCTCTCTCTCTCCAACATTCAACTGTGTATTTTTCCGTCCAATAACAACTGGCCTTGAATCCTTGGGAAAGATTTGGAAACGAATATTGCTGGCATGAGAGCAGAGAGAGAGAGAGAGAGAGAGAGAGAGAGAGAGAGAGAGAGAGAGAGAGAGAGAGAGAGAGAGAGAGAGACTTCAGTAAAAATGAACTTTCGAAGCTTTTCATCTCGATCTAGATGGTCACCTTTCCATTTATGCTTTACTTATTTTTATTTATTTTTATTTTATTTATTTATTTTTATTTATTTATTTATTTATTTACTTGGCAGCAAACACGGCGATTGATTACTTGATGAACTATTTGCACGCGGCGCTTTTAACACTGGAAATTTATTTCAAGCGCGAGTATCGGCGATAAAAAGTTAAAATCACATTTCATATTCATGACACGACGTCTCAGCGTCTTCCCGTTTTTTTAAAATAACGGTAGATTTATTGTAATAATAAAATATATTTAGAGAAGGCATAACCCATTTCTCTCTCTCTCTCTATAGCCAAATGTTGATAAAAAATAACTTCATCAAAAAAATATATATATATATATATATATATATATATATATATATATATATATATATATATATATATATTATATAATTTTTGATGAAGTTTATTTTTTATTAACATTCCCCCCCCGCCTCTCTTTCTGTTCACGCCGGCAATATTCGTTACCATATCTTTCCCAAGAATTCATGACCGGTTGTTATTGGACGAAAAATACACAGCTGAATGTTGGAGAGAGAGAGAGAGAGAGAGAGAGAGAGAGAGAGAGAGAGAGAGAGAGAGAGAGAGAGAATAGTTCACAGTGACCGTTTTTGCTCCGTTCAAAAACATTCAAGAGACCCCTACGCACAAAAAAAAAAAGTAACAGAAAACGGTTCAGCGTTGAAGGTAAAAGAGTTTTCAGTAAAAGAGGAAAAGTAAAGCACTTTATCGAGAAACATGAAATAACTCGAGTGAAATTTCACGGAAAAGATGGAATGGGGGTTGCTGTTTGTGAGCAGACTGGAGGAAAATTCTCTCTCTCTCTCTCTCTCTCTCTCTCTCTCTCTCTCATAAAATGAATATACTGATGCATCAAGCATCCAACATGAAATATTAAATTTTCGTCTGCTTGACTTGCAGTTCCAAAAATTCCTGCATTCAGAATGAAAGAGAAAGTCTCAACACTTTATGTAAAATTCCAGGCCTAATTCCTGTTACAAAAGAAAGTAAACTCTGGATATATATATATATATATATATATATATATATATATATATATATATATATATATATATATATATATATATATATATATATATATATATATATATATATATAAGCTAAGACTTCTCCCACACAGGGGCGTCCACAGAAAAAGCAACATGACAGCCCCTGCTATGATCCCCATTCACATATAGGCCTACTTTGACTACTAAATCACAGATAAAATTTACACAACATTAACCACTTCATACGCCTGCATAGGAGGCTCCCTAACTAACGTCAAACACCCCTACATACATTTTGTCATTCATCCCTATCTTGTGCGCAGTGTCCTGCTTCCATGATATTCCAGCCCACCCCTTCCACCTTTTAAACTTATCTCTTCATCCCTTCCTAGATCTTCCTCTCCTCCTTCCATAAAACATCTCTGAATCACAGTCTCCGTTATGGAAATGAATTGTGGACGTTGGATAATAGTGAGAGAAAGATTAAAACCAGAGCCCTGCCTCTAGTTTAGGAACTGCAATAAAGTATTCACTTTGCGCACCCGAATTCTGGCGGGGTAGATTCATTGATCAGTTACAGTTCCCCTTGGCTATAGGCCCAAGCTATTCCCAACGCAAAATAAAAAGGTACTGTGGCTTAACACTATATATATATGTATATATATGTATATATATATATATATATATATATATATATATATATATATATATATATATATATATGCGTGTGTGTGTGTGCGTTTGTAATCTATATGAATGAAGTAAAAAAATAGCGTGTCAAGTCCTTTGTATCTCTAAATCCATTGTTTGTAGGAGAAGAAGATGCCTCTGCTTCCGAAATATAACGCTACAACTCCATTTCTGAATCTCTATGGAAACCTCAGGTGTGTATATATATATATATATATATATATATATATATATATATATATATATATATATATATATATATATATATATATATACATACATATATATATATATATATATATATATATATATATATATATTGAACACTCTAAGTGCAAACTATAAAGAAATCAAAATTGCAGTCAATACAAGTGTTATTGGATGGGTACTCACTGGTTCCCTGTATTTTCAAGGCTTCCTTTTAATCCTTAATGGCAGTCTTGATGCACTTTCGGATAGGAAGGTTACGAGTCTCTAATGTGCAGCAAAATATCCCAAAAAAACCTCCAGTTGCATAATTTTCCAAGTTCATAGTTCTATTAGTATCTGGATCGAAGGAGGCGATGGGCTATTTCTTAGCCTAGCAGCCTAACCTAACTGGAACAACTGTGGGTCTTTCGTTCTAAGGTTCTTCTTCTCTTAGCTCCTCTGAGACCTTTATCAACATGTCTGTCTGTTACATTTAAAGTATAGGCCTCTATGCTTCCTTGGTTAATGACCTCGTGGTGCCTATTAGGGGATTACGTCTCTTTCTCCCATCTTTGAAGATTCAATCCAAACACCTGGCACTACATCAACAAATGACAATTTCTTTGACGTCCACATTTACTTGGTAAAGATATATCATTTAAGGCTTTTTTCTGAATTTGAGACTCTGGCTGTTATCCATTTGGTAATACACACTCGTAATGTGCTAAATTACGTGCAAACTAGACTTTAGCAAGGTAAAATCCACACAATAGCCGGTTAATAACCGATGAAACGACACTAAAATCGGTAATGATACTACATGAAACATGAATGTTTCTTTCGCTATGGCAAGAGCTGCCAGATACCGCCAGTGTCTATACTCTACAGTACTATAAAAGTGGCGTGGGCTCCTAGTGAAATTAATAGAAAAAAAAAAATTGTTCAATCTACAGAATACATTATTCTATACACCATGACAGGATTTACATCCACATTAATGTTCTAACTGCCTACGTAAAAGATATATATTTTTTTTATACTTGCCGTCGATGTAGCATTTCCTAAATACTTTATTCTTGAATGGAATACTTTCTGACATGCTTAATCACTAATAGCATGAGATACAACGTCCAAACCAAAGCTGCCAATGTTCCATACTCCCATAGTCTAAATTCAGTTTTCGATGTGATAATGAATTATTCGTAAGCCATGTCTTAGAGCGATAAAAGTAATTACTTCTGCTATGCACTGAATTTTTGTTTTTTATAGAATAAGGCGAATTTTTATGGATACTCTTAAATAAGTACGTGAAACAGAAAAATCTTCAAAAGAAAAAAGTATATTTCACTATATCAAGTGTGAGGGAAATGGAGATAGCGACAAACTCAAGAGTCAAGAGAGCTCATCAGTCACTAACCTGAGATCGATTCCACAGGAATGCGGGCGATACTGACTGTTAACTGTTAAACCCATTGTGCCAAACTTTGCCAACACAAAGTCCTGTACCTGGTAGTTGGCGAACTGGGGTGGGTCACAGCTGGCAACTTCATTCAAGGCCAGAAAGTCAATACCCTCTGGAACCATCCCTGCAGAATGATAAGGTTTGTGTGCTCCTCAATACATGATGTGGAACATTCAAATTTGATGTAGGCTACTGCTGATGAGCCTTGTGTAACTTCTGTAAGTGCATGAGACCTGCAGCTACAACAAAGTTTTCAATGGGGAAATGGGGTTATATGTATAATCTCATGGCAGGGTTATCACAGGTTGCCAAAACTAGTAAAGTAACCATATTTTTTGAAAATCAAATGCTGACTGAAGGTCCTATCTCCAAATGTTAGTAATCCAGTCAACAGTTACATTATAAATTACAAAAATGATCAGGCTAGAGATCATTACAGCTGGAACAAAATTTTTAAGCAAAAATCAGCATCTGAATTCTCAGACTACCAAATCGCATTTCAGGACTTGGATGGCTTGCCTGAAGGATTTATTCGTAAATGAATAAAAATGGGAGCAAGGTAAAGATGGTGAACAGCAAAAGTGACCAAAGGGACACAAACAGAGGAGACCTTTCAAAGGGCCTCAAGGATTACCACCGCTGTGAAATAAGGTACACTAAGTGGCATCCCTACAGGGAAGCAGGGCAAGAAATGTTATAATGAGCCATTAATGTATTTTTCTGACAAAACTAAGAGGCATCTAAAACTCGAGTTTTGCAAGTACATCATTCCATGACTATTTCTCAGTACTTCCCATTATAAATAGTTTAACCCCACCATTATTATTGGTAAAGATTAACCGTAAACCATGCTGAGATTCTCACCTCATACGGTTTGCCTAATTCAGTCATTAAATTAACAATGAACTCACAATTAAATTACTCGAGTGCCTTAAAGTTATAAAATTCAAAAATTCTACCAAGTCATACTTTGCAAGTGGAGGCGGAGTCTCAATGAAAGTACCTGAAATATGATTCCTTGATATAACTTTTCCTGTTACTATTAAAAGTTATATATACAGTATATTCCATATTGGTTCTGAGAATCAGTAATTAGAAAATTTTTTGTAGTTTTACTTTGCATTTTGCCAATACTCTTTTGAATTTAATTTATATTACTTCCGCCAACCTAGGACTATGTTTAGTTCGAAGATTAGAAGACCAGGGAGGAACTGGAATTGCATTATTGAATTTAGGCAAAAGGCCAAGCACTGGAACCTATGAAGTCATTCAGTGGTGAAACTGAAATTGACAATAAGGAGGTTTGAAAGGTGTAACAGGAGGAAAACCTTGCAGTTACACCCTGAAACAATTATTGAGGGTGGAAAGTCAGATGCAAGAAAGAATATAAATGGAGGTACAGTAAAAAGAGTGAAAAAGGCTGTAGCTAGGGACCAAAGGACTAGGTAACACCAAAAGCACCATGGGAGGTGCACTGACAGCAACCCCGCACCCCCTACAGGAAGCAGATGAGGGAGGATTTAAAGCATTTGTAAATTTTATAACAAATCTACTAATAGAAATCCATAGTCAAGAAATTCCTTTGTATGCCACTGGTGAAATCTCAAATTGCCTGAATGCAAATTTACTGTAAGGGTAGTAGCTATTTGCAAACTTGTTCTACAAAGAACAAAAGTACATCAACTGATGGTAAAGAACTGTGGTTTAGACAAATATTTTGTCATTTAGAAACCATATCCCATTCATCAAATTTGTTTTCAATTGCAGAGCTGAGAAAGTTGTTATTGCAATCCCAAATCTGGTTGTGGGCTTTGAAAACTACTATCAGCCACAGAAAATTGAAGTATAACTTGTTTTGCTTACAAATAATACTGCACATGCAATAATCATGGCTTTACACGTACCTAAACATTTTCCTGATACTGAGTCACATCAAATTTGAAAGTCCAAGTTCTTTAAAAGTTAAAGCTAAAGGCAGGGTCGCTGGTTTCAGTTTTCCACCACCTCAATGCGTCCAGATGCCAACCAGGTTGCAACTCTGGTTAAATAAATTGTTGTTGTGGTTTAATAGCAGCATTCCTAAATTTAATTTAATAACTGCATTAATAAAACAGAAAATGAGTACTTTTGCACACTGGTGATGCAAGTTTTGATCACCTTAACATCTACATTTTGTGGTACTTTATCAATACACTCCAACATATGTAAAGTTAAACTCACAACTCAGAAAATGTTGCAATGCTCTAAACAATGTCAGACTTTCTTTACAGCGTAATTCTGTACAGTATGTTTGACTTACCTTTCTAAAAGTTTCAAAGGTAAAATGCTGAAGGAGTTTTAATCTTTATTGAAATTCAGAATTACAATTTTCATTTAATACATAATCCACTTGAATAATCAAATTTCTTAATTTCATCAAAAGTTCGTCATTTAAAAAGACTTAAACAACTTACAAAAGCATGCAGAAATAATCATAACCTAAGAATATTTCCCCAAGCTTTCACCAGTTGACTGATAAAAAAAGGTCCACTAAAATGCAGAAAAATTTTCTCAAAACTTTTGAAACATTCCTTTCCCTAAATAATTCAATCAAATTAGTCCAATAAAAGTCTTCTCCCTGTCACTGTCTTTCATTTCTAATGGTAGTTACAAACACCAATACAAGTATTTGTTTACTTAGAAACTCCTTCATACTATTCATTACACATTAGACAAAATACCTGTTACAGCAAGTAGCCAAACCTCCTCAACATCTTCACCATTTTACAAAATCAGTCAGGGAGAGGAAGATAGAATGCCCTTGATATTTTGAAAATACAGTATTACAAGTTGGCACAGACACATCAAAAGAAACTAGGGAGCCACACACATCATTCCCTAGTTCCTATGCCGCCATGAGACTGCAAAAAGAAAAGTACTTCCAAGCCCTGTAGCATCACACAGACAGTGCAATTGAAATTCAAATATTAGTATGTACCTCTCAAACCAGACTTTTAGTACTTTGTATATACATTATATAAAAAGCTCATATAAGGCACATATAGAAAGCTCCGGAAATGAGCTGGCAGTGTATGAGTGCTTCCAATGAATTAAAATGAAATTATGGAAGCAATGCATTGTACATTTCATATATATCATTGCACAAGGCATAAAAAAATAAAAAAAAAAAACATTCCCTCGTAGGAATAGACTAGAATTGTTCTGCCAGGCCTAAGACATCGCTATGTACACAGCCTGTTTTTATGGCAGCAGAATTTCTCCTATTGCAACATTCTGAAGTGAAAAATACAATAGTATTTATCCTGCCTCCTAACACAGTTTTTTGGTTACAAATGTTTTTGAAACCTATATGGATATATACAAGCTACTATAAATTAATAATAAAAACCCAACTACTGTATAACAATACGAAAATATGAAATTCTTTAGGGTTAATAAATTAAGGTGATCACAATTTTTTTACTTACATCAAAAGTCAACTTTCATACCTCCTGACTAAAATTCCACCAGTGAACAATTTTTCAAAAATCATAAATTAATCTATTAATAACACTTTTAAGCTAATGATACATACAGTATTAGTATGCAAGCTGAACCGGGGAATATTTTTTTTCATTTTCATGTAATTTAACTTAAGTCTAACAAATCCCTATGATATGTAAGCATGGCAACAACAGCCTGATATGTATATTAAACTGATTCAACGAGGTCATCATACATGCAGTCATTACAGTAAATTACAGACTTATACTATCTCCAATTCTGCGAGATCATGCAGGCAATGACTACAGGAAAGATTGAAACGATGCCTCCATGCAGGTGTAGACTCCAGACATCAGTTTATCCGCTATACTCTTCTAGATACCGACTCTTCTCGTCGGTTTTTGGAGGAGTGAGTAATCCAGCAGAAACCTCACTCATCTGTGGACTTTTACGCGATGACGACGACCGAATCTGGCTTAGTCTAATTTGTGCTCGTTCCTGTAAAGGAATGCAACCATTAAAATGATTCCAAGGAAATTTTGTAAATATGAAAATCTACTGGTTTATAACTTGCTAATAATTTACTTTAATTAAAAATTAGTTTAAGCTGGTTTTAGAAGTTGCTCAAAACTGCACAATTTTGATCCACACGAGTCATGATTCTAGGTCTCTTGTAACACAAATTCTGCTACAAATCTGTCAACACAACTAACTTGTTTATATCATTGGTTACAACTGTTCCCTATTTTCAACAGTTGCAATCATCAGTATACAGTGAAATGCAGTATGAGCCTTTAAGTTCTATATGTTGCCCAAAATGTTTACAGGTTCTTGAACAATTTCAGTACAGACAGGACAAGTGACACTACTGCTACAATGCAGGTCACAATATATTCAGAGCATTTTGTATATGTATTGTATATAATTTAAATGTACCAAACAATGTAATATACTTGTTTCTGACTAGATATCATCACCCCTTGCCCGTAAGTACTTCATTATGCATAAATAAATAAAAACATCCAGAATCACTTTACAAAATAAAAAATACTAACCAAAGTCTCTAAGTCCACTGAATGTGTCTGGATGTTATGGATATCATCTTGAGGAACTTGACTGAAAGCCTTAAGCTGAACTGGACCCATCTCATGAACTGTCATGGCAAAAGCTGCCATCCAGTCACAGCAATCCTGAAAATCCTCAGTTGCATACCCAGAAACACGACTGGCCAACTGAGGGGACATTGTATAGCACATGGCTGCTGCTGCAATCAAGCTGGATGTGAAGTTTAAACTGGACATATCCAAGGTGCACAAATCCAATAATCTCGCAACCTATGGAAAAAGATACAATTTTGCTTTCACTTCCATGCAAGATTCACCTAAGCTACATCTATTATAGCATAGTTGCTAGTAAACCATGTTTCCAGTATGCAAAGCACAACTAATGCCATAACTAACACTGATGACAATAAAAAAGGAAATTACTGCAATTCTTTTCTTGTCTTCTCTTTTGCACCACGCTTGATTTTTGCCTTCATGACAGACTGTAGCACTGCGAGTTATTTACCCTTGACTGAGTATCCCGTATCAAATTTATATATGTAACCTGACAACCATACTTCAAGAAAAAAAAGTTATTGTTTTAGCAACCTTATCAGGCACCTAAATAACAAACACAAACTAAACATTTTGAAAGGGAACATGCTAATGTTGTCTTCAAATGTCATATCCAGTGACAAAAACAAAACCCTTATAAAGATGCAACAATATGTAGACACTAAGCTCCATACTCTTATCTGTTCAAGAAGATTCAGTGTTCATACCCTACAACAACCTTACCGCAAGAAACATTAACCTGTTCCCAAGGTCACGTGGCATAAAACAGATTTACGAGAAAACATCATACTGCACAGTACAGTATATGAAATATACAAGAGGTCGGCGATCAAACACAAAATCAAGAATCTGTTGTCTAACTTCACAAAAATTAATCATGCACCACAAACCTGGACAAATGTTAGTGGAGAATATTGTGGAAACATAAAACTGTGGTTGTCATTAGCATTTTCCTCATTGCTGGATTCCTTCTGCAACAATTCTTGAGCAAGCTGTAGATATGTATTTAACCAACAGTTGGAAGTCACGGGGGAGAGATCCCAATTCAGTTTCTGGAAATGTTTTATTTGTCAGTAATTGCAAAACAGGATGTATCTTATATTTGCATACATGAAATGTAATGTATTTTTTTACAAACAAACCAATAAGACCAGCCCCATTAGTTCAGAACACTGATACTATTATCTGGCTAAACTGGGAAAAATAACATTTCCACAACCTGACACTTAAATATCTGACAATACAAAGTTAAAAAAAACCTTTACCACACAGGAAATTGAGAGAATTAAGTGCTTTGACCAACCTAGAATAACTACCAATTTTAACACAGCTGGTCCAAACCTGCCTTTGGCATTGTCTGCTTCACGAGTTATTAACATCACAATAATTAGCTCTAACATAAAGGTTTCTTTTTAGTTGTTTGTTTGTCCATTGCTTAACAGGGTTATGCATAGTTTGTTTGTCCATTGCTTAACAGGATTATGCAGACTCAATTTTACAAAACTTTTACCCAAGTGGGATTCACAAGTGGCAAGAAGCAAATAGGTCTAGAGAGGATTGTAACTTTGGGAAGCAGGAGCACTTTGGCTCGCTCTCAAGTGCCTGACAATTGAGGACCAGATCCACACGGGTTATCAAAAAATACCCCAAACATCAAAACAGCACATATCCCAGATGGATAACTGAAGTCTCTAAAAGATCATCACCATAAATTACTGAAGTCTCTAAAAGATCATCACCATAAATTAACAACATGATAACTAAGTCACATTTCTATGTTCTAATCATGCTCACCCAAAGGATTTGCTCAAAGTGAAAACTAGAGCATGGATCAAGAAGTTGGACAGCTATGCATGAAAAGATCAAAGGGAACTGATGGGAACAGAATGGCAGGAAGCAATAGATACAGGGACCAACTAATAAACCTTTTAGTACCCAATTCCACCACAGTGTGCCATGCAAGGCACACAGCAGTGTCCCCCCTTATTGCCAGTATGAATTTTAGCTACATCATAACCATTCATGGCCATGGTCTCTAACGTCACTTGCCAAATTATTTCAATGGGTCACTAAAGTTTTACCAATTGACACTGCAGTATTTCTATGCTGTTCAAAAGAAACCATTCCTGTTGGGAATGGGTATGTACTTTCAGGAATTTGTTTATCTCAGAAATACAAAATTGGTTAGCTGATTATTGTAAGAATACTTAGCGTGCCTTTGTTGTTTTCCAAAATCTATTGTAAGAATACTTAGCGTGCCTTTGTTGTTTTCCAAAATCATGAACAAGTTTATTTATAACTTTCAATTTTGGGACTTTGGATAGCACTGATTTTACCAAAGTATTTGGCAGCAGTGACCAATTACCAGTCGCCCATTTGGTGAATTTCAAGCTATGCATAGAAGTTCTTTCCAGGCTGCATTTTTGTATTTATAAATAATGACATTCTTGTTAGCAATGAATGTTTGACCTACAGGTTGAGATTTTTTCATTACAGTCTACACAGAAATCATTTGCATATATAAACCCACTTTGGCTGGTTTGGGGGCATGCTTTGATTGAATATAGAACCTAGGCCGAAGGGCAAGCACTGGGACCTATGAGGTCATTTGGCGCTGAAATGAAAATTGACAGTAAAGGGTTTGAAAGGTGCAACAGGAGGAAAAACTCGCAATTACACTATGAATCAGTTGTCAGGAGAGAGTGGAAAGTAAAATGGAAGAGAATATGAATGGAGGTACAGTAAAAGGATTGATACGGTTTGCAGCTAGGGACTGAAGGCACGCTGCAAAGAACCTTAGGTAATGGTTACAGTGCACAGCATGAGGTGCACTGACAGCACTACCCCACCACTACAGGGTGCATGCTTTGAAGGACAAAATTAGTAACACTGGAAAACCATACTCAACTGTTTGCATTACTTGTCCTGAAATACTACCTTATTTACTAAACTGAAGATTTTAATTTTTTACCATAAACAATATAATCTTATAACTTTCATTTCATGTTTCCCATTTCTTAGTTATTAAAGTTTTAGTTGAAAAATGGGTTAGTTTTTAAGCAAACAATGCACAGAAATTTTTTTTACAAATTTCTAAAAAGATTCAATATTTTTCTTTATTTACATGGTTTGCCTTAGAATTCTTCAAATTAACCATCCAAAAACTATTACCCTCACCAGTGGTTTTTAAGCCACATTTTGTTTGATGTCAATGATTGAAATTCTCAGGATTATAATCATCCTTATTGATTATTTAATTTAAAACTTCATATTCTGATTAGGATGTTTGCTTTTACATATGACTGAAGCAATACAAGGATACCAGCAGTTTTATTTCTTGGCAAGTTTTCAAGCCACAAAAATAACCAACTGACATTGCGCAATCATTTTTTTCTGACAATCTCTTCTGCAGGGCATAAAGCACTCATAACACTTCAATGAACAAGAGGTCACTCACCTACATGTTAATTCCACTGAGCATCAAACAAAGCAAAACAATGTTTATTAAACCTCATATTATCTTTGTACAGCCAGAAACAAATGTCGTTTATAAATGTAATCTTACTGTATATCCCCTATGAACAAAATACATACTAAAGCTTTTATCTAGCATCATATTTAAAAAACTTGGAATACAACACTTAGGAGGATAAGACCTACCACTACAGAACTCAAAATAAAAAGAATTACATCTAGTTTGGTGGAAAGCAGGGAAATCCACCTGCTTGTCCAATACAATGACTGCTGATCTTGACAGAATGAATGTAATAGTAGCAGCCCATTGTAATAAGCCTCTTTTAATTGAACATTAAATTCCTCTCAAAATTATGATACAGTGCTTCTAATTTAAAAATTCACAATACATCTACTAAAACATATACAACCTCAATATTAATAATATATTTGTTACTATGTTGATGGTATCTTCCCCATACTTCTTACTTTTTTTCATGTCTTCATTCTTTACAACTAGTAGTCTTCATACTAAAACTCTTTGGTACTATTATATGAATGAATACACACAGTGAATTATGACCTAAAACAAGAAATGTTCAACTGCTGATGCATAAAAATATTACTGACTAAAACCAAGCTTGACTGCCCTCAGTGGCCTGATTCATTCAACAACAAATAATGAATGTTCACCAATATTTACTAGAGGCAGAAAATGGTCTCCCCTTAATTTTTAAAACCTTTACATAACTTAACCTGCATCGCCTGACCTTCATTCTCAGGGAGTGCAAGAATCTTTAGTTTAACCTACTACAATGCATAAATGATCTATGAACTAATAACACTAAAACAATCACGAGTTGCACTCTAACTTACCTTCAAGATGACTAGTTCCTTTTCTAAGATTTCCTTGTCAGTGCAAGCACCGTCAGTCACATATGAAAAATCAGACAGCTTGGGGGGATATATTTCTTCAATTTTCGCAGCTATAAATAAACACGTTATACCTGGAAAAAATTAAGAATCCTCACCTACAGTGTCAACCACGCACTACAGAAAACCACTGTCATAACTGCTTACAGCAACAGGTGAAATTAGACAAGAGTAAAATGCTGTCTCACTTACATGTGTTGTCACTTTTATCAAAATTAAAAGAGCTGTCCCAGAAAACGACCCAGCTATATGCATTTTAACATGATTCAGTTAACTTGAAAATGCACCAAAAGCCCCATTACTATGCATTAGGTCTTGTCAAAATAATTTCTATTAACTACAATATCTCTGCACACTTGAAGCCCTAGCTTCATATAACTAAAAATAAAACTTAAATAGTATAGCACATTACAGTGAAGCATTATAGGATTTAAAAGAAAGAAAATAACTTACCTATAAGTTGTAGCTGTTGCTTTGGCACATCATGTGAGGCTGTTAGATATCGATCTATGAAGTCTGTTGCTAAATAGTACGTTTCTCTGTGTAGTTTATGTACCTCACACACCTAAAAGAATACATTTCATCAAATAATGATAACTTGTAAATATTCAATAATGGCCATTATTGCTTGCAAAAGTATGTCATTAATAACCAACCTTCATGTCTCCAAGTAAGTTTTAAGAGCTGTATACAGTACTACACTTTAACACAGAAAAAGGAACCACAATACATAAGTAATTTTCAAATCCACAGTACACAAGTGGAAGCATACAAACCTCCGTCAACCAATCTAATAATATCGCTCTCATTCTAGCTTGTAAAGACGGATGTTGTGTGAGGTAATCTGGTCGCCTGGGGTACAGACGATCTTTACGACACATTAGCGTCCAAACTTGACTCTGATCTGCCCAGTTTAACTTAGGAAGAGGTAATTTACGAGAAGACTGGGGTGTGGGAATACATGTTAAACCCCGGAACCTGAAAATGATGCATAAATGAAAGAGACTTTCAAGAAAATGTAAGCAGCAACTTATGTATTAAATCAAGAGGATAAGAATATACAATACACTATAAAACACTGAACACAATTAGATAAGAGAAGTCTAACACACACATACATGAAATTGAGGCATAAATAACTTACTTATTCCAAGTTTCAGGAACTGGTGTCTCAGGTGTTATTGCTCTCTCCTTCTCAACATTGAGACTGGAAGTTACGTCACCAAGTGGTTGAGGCTGAGGAAAAACATATATATATATATATATTTCCTGATAGAACTGCAGCTTAGCTAAAGAATACATTAAGTCTACCACTGATCCTAAGCTAGTGCAAATGTTGTGGAATGGAGAACTATCTGCTCTCCAGACATACAGCTGTATAAATTTATCAGAAAAATTATGGACTGCTGATAACAGTTGTCTGTAGTTCCTGCCCACTCCAAATACAAAAGCTTAAATAAATAAATAGAAAATAACGGGGATTTCCAATACACCACCACAACTGCTCTTAGCATTATAGTATAGTATTTCAGTGACACCTGTTACCATAACCTAGGTGTCTTCCACTACTCCACATCCAGAACAACTTTGTACCTAACAATTAAAACCCTCATGATAAAAATTTGAACCAACTCATAGATCAATTCTGCCTCAGAATGAACAGATAATTACCAGATAATTCATGGGATGGTTACCAAACTAACATTCCATCATACCCACCAACATTGTCACTTTTCTGAGCATTACAAAATAGCCTCTGCCTATTTTCCTTTTCATAAATTGACTTCCAGACAAGGTTTCACTGTCAAGCTATTTAAAACATTTTAAAAAAATAAAACTGCAGGGGAGCTTACCATATCTGTGGTTTCAATCCGTGACTGCTTCACTTCTTTTCCACTGTCATCATTTTCAGAAACCTTTCTCTTCCGTGCTCTTAAAATAGCTGGTTTCGTTCGAGTTGATAGAGGTACATTCTTCTGCCTGTAAAGACATGCCAACATACAGTGTTGTATTTAACCAATGCTTACTCTAGCTTAAAAAAAAGTTAAAAAATATATACAAAAATATATCCTTTGTAAAGCAAAGAATCCAAACTTTTTTAGTTATAAAATATGCAATAATCTCCATCAAAATGCCAAACCACACATAAGGCCATGAAGTACAACCAAACATGACCTACCTTCTCTGAATCTGAGACATTAGGCTGTGTGTGTGTGTGTTGCGACAATAGTCTGGTGATGCTAACAGGGCCTGAAAAATGAAACACAGTTAATTACAATGCACTCCCAACAGGGTTCTGCCTAAATATGGCATGCCTTCAAATTCCATGCATAATTTGATTATGATGTTAAGACTTTTTGAAAAAAAAAAACAAAAAAATGCTTAGTATTAGGCCTGGTAAGTTTACATTAGGTCTGAAACTATCTTAGCTCAACTTTACAAATCCAATGTTGCGGATTCAATTTGGTTTCTATTTTACTTGAATATGAACTCTGATTTATGAGTTATTCCAAAACCCTTAACATCCTATGCTCACAGCCAATCTAACCCGTGAGATTTAAGTCTGAATCATCCACGTGTGCAACAGACATACCATATATTATGTCTGCTAATGCTGACAGGTTTGCCTTGAGGATATCAGCGTGTGTTAGGTAACCATATGCATGCCTGTTTAATAGAAAAACTTCAAAACCTCGCATCATGGTGAGAGTATTCATATCCACATCACCAGTCTAACTTTTAAGCATTAAGCTAGCCCAGCCTGGAGTTTCCACATGCGAAGGCAATGCATGCATATTACAGCAATAATCCTAATTATAAGAGAGCCTTCCTCCTTGCAAAAAAAAAAAAAAAAAAAAACCGAGGCTCTAACCAGTTGGCATAAAATCACCCATGCAAAGTCGCAGTAAGTTTTGAGTGTTCCGCCAACACGCCACCTTCATTATTAACAAGACGAAATGTTTAGTAGCAAAAATATCATACAGAATCCTTTAAGATTAAAGGGCAAGCTGCAACGAGATTATAAAGCTCAATCAAGGCAAGAAATTTTGCATTTATGACGTCATGAACAGGATTAGTCTCAGCCATGGCAGGATAACCAACCTCTGCTGCTCGTCCACTGCTCGGGATCATACCAACGTGGATGTTATCCCAAATAATTTCATGGAACATTTTATTTCGCCGGAAAGTCTTACCAAATGAACTTTGTGTCACGGACATTTAGCTTAAAACGAGAAGAGATGAAATAATACCCAATAAAACAGGCCCTTTACGGCATTTACCAAATTTGTCAAGCCGCTACTTCCCGCGTTGTGGACACCATAACGTAGAGGGATGGGCACATTCGGTGGCAATTTTAACTAAGACGGGATGTCGAAATACCCAATAACGTGGTTCTAGTACAAAGCAATATTACCCTCAAATCAATATACAGAGTCATGAACACGAAAACGCCTAATGCGTCGTGGATGGAGGGCAAAATCTAGTGGTGGAATGGGCCGGGTGAAGGACCCGGGTTTTGCCCGCCAACCCGCCCTTACCCCCCACCAAACTTCGACCCCCACCAGGCAGCCACTACGAACATACGATGCTTTAAATCTGCGAAAACACCACCAAAAGACGTGGTCGTACAACAAACCTGAGGAATAAACGCCATGGTAATAAATAGGTGCCTTACAAACGCAAATCAAAAATCAGTTCCTTTGTGACCCCGAGGCGACTGACGATGATCCGAGCACTCAGGACAACTGTGAGATTTATCACGATGATTTCGACAAAATTACCTCTTTTTCCTTATGTTTCCGATTCTTGCCTGTCTTCCGTTGTTCCTGATTGATCAATTAACTCTACGATGTGCAGTGAAAAGAAATTCATGAAAAAATATTCGAAAAATAACCCGCCAAAATGAAGTTTCCTGGACGGGACTACCGGGACAACTACCACAGATGTCCTGAGCATAACACACTTACCTTCCTATTTTCACGGCTCCTGGTTAGTATATCCACACATTAGTCACATATACACGATTAAAGAAAGCCACACCATCACAATCCCCGATGAGCAGAATAAAATTTCAGTTACCTTGAGAAATTATTTCGATCACTAACTCAGAGCTCAGAGTGCATGTTTCAGTGGAGCTACTTCAAGAGAGCAATGAAGAGATGGCCGCGGCAGGCAGCTGGCCGCCAAAACAGATGGGCGGAGTCAACGGCAGGAGGCGCGCTGATTGGTCCAAACTTGGCGGGCTGCCTTCCAAAACTTCATGGATACCTCGGCGAAAATATGAAATGTAAACATTGGCTTTTATTTCGTTAATTTAACATGAAAACGGATGAAATAAATATCGTAGACACCGTTGCATTATTCACTACTAATTTAATTCTACCGGATTCTGAAGGATTATCCGGTGCACAAGATACGAGGGTAAATTAGGCGCCTGGGAACAATGACCCTGGCAACTATTGGTATGCTCAGCCATCGGTGCCGCTTTCTCATTGGTCCGCGCCGATTCACGCAAATGCGCGCCAAATATGAAATTTCAACTCGGAGTATCAGCTGATTCGAATGACAAGACCGCAAAGCAATAACTTGCGCCGAAGCGCGATGAGTTTTTAATAGTTCAGTTAAAAGTAGTCATAATGTCTCTTCGTTTCAGATGTATGAATATGACATGAGTGGATGACGTCAGTCACGATGATAATATAAATACTTTATTGAATTAGATCGGTCCAAGATAACCTTGCGCAATTGAGAAGTAAACAATATCACGAGAGGTTCCCTGATTTCACCAAATTTCATTGTTTATTCAGAATTTCAGCAATGTCACTCGTATTAAGTGTTTCGCCGTGAATGATTGCTTGATTCTTCTCGCGTGGCGCATCATGGACACCAAATTTATTTGTAATGAACATGAATACAAGGACAAATTAGTTGAACTTTAAGAATATATCATTCGCCCTCAGGTTCTGTATACGTGAAATGTAAACACAAATTCATGTTGGCTTCGTTCATACGAGTGATAATCGAACATGACTGACGATTATGAGTTAAAAATAAGGTGACATCGTTTGACTTATTTAAGGGATTTCATTCACAGAATTATTGGTTTAAATATTCCGTGGATACGATTAGAAAAACGGTCATGCGCTGTGCCGGCAAATCGAATGGAGGTGGAAGTTAGCATGAGAGACTGATATAGAAGGGGGAATGCCTGAGCGTCTCCAGTGGCCTCTTGGCGCGTAACCTCCTCACTCCATCCCGAGTCCCCCCATTCCATCTGTCCTTGCCCTCCCCCATCCCTCCCGCCCATCCTTAAGCGCCGATTCCCCCCGCAACCTTGCTACCCCAACCATGAGTTGAAACGTAACGACTACCATTTACCCTTTTTCAAAGTTAAATACTTCATCTTGCAGGTTAAGAAGTCAAGATAAACGTCGTTTAGATGCCCCCGATGACAGCAATGATGACAGTAAATGATGGGGAATTTATTTGGGTCTTTTCAGCAGAAATATTGCAAGTTTGCAAGTGCAAGTAAGCAACGAATAGGGTGGGATTGCATTGTAGGCAGTTCATTGAACTATAGGCTGTTTATGCGAATGGCTAGCTGTTTAACCTGTGAACATTCTGGTAGCGAATCATGAAACGTTGAATTTTGTCCACAAAATTATGGCAACTAAAAAATGCTGAAAATGGGATTGTGATAAAATCTCTAACACCATTTTATTCTAGCTTAATTTTTCTTTTGCATTACACTGCAGATGGTAAGCCCCATCAAGCAGAGCAAAACAATAATAATCCGTATTGATTTAGCAGCAAAAGCACAGGAGTTTCCTTTCCCCGAAGATTTTTGGCGGGTACTTTTTCCCGCTTTTCTCCCGTGCAGCTGGAGCCCAGAGGGACCAGCCTCCGTCCAACCCTACTTATAAGGAATCAGCCTTTTTGTAACGCCAACGCCACGAAGCCATTAGCGTCTTCGTGTTGTTTATTATTCACTAAAGCCTCGTGGTGGCATATTCATTTACGGGAAGGAAAACGATTCAGCCGAAACGGAAACTTTGGCCTTATAAGAGAAGTAGATGAAAGCCAAAGTGTGCACGCGCCAAGCGGGTTTCCACTCCACAACAGGTGATCCGTAAGCCAATATGACGCTTTGAATAGGACAGAGTCGCTCACATGATCCCGCATTAACAAGGCAGTTTTCCGGAGCAACGTTGGGCTCATTTAGTGCAACCGTATTTTGCACGTCGGTATATAAAGTTAATATATACGTCTACGACACAAACATTGTATTATTTCTGTCTTCTTGCAATATTCTCATAAAACAACGAGGGATCTTAGATTGAAAATATTGAGATATTTTCCAATTATTTGATTGAAAATATTGAGATATTTAATGGTTTGTATGTATGAACTTTTAACATAAACAGACTCTCTATATTTTCTAATTCATTTTGTAAAAAAAAAACAACAACAAATTCCCACTCTTACAGACTCACAACAGTAATAAATTAGTAGTGCTTTCAACTGCTATAAAAACGGGCTTAATCAGTCAATGCACAGAACCTCATAGTTTGTCAAGCATTGAAGTACCAGCCATTTCTGTCACAGACGACAGATATCAACAATGAGCATTATTATCAGTGCCGATCATTTATTCAGTTGCATGCATCTTTCATTTGCAAACGACATTTTTTTATACGTGCAGAAGCGTTATGCTCTATTACACTGTTATTCATCTCTGTGATTCGCGGCCTTTTCCCTTGTTCGCCTGCCCTTCCAGATCATATATCTGGGTAACTGAACACCCAAAACGCCGTATCGCCATCGTGCCCAACACTGGGCATTTATCGTATCAAGGTTGTGTATACGTATTGTCTACCAGCATACGCCATACATACGAAACTCCAGCGGTATACGGGACACTTTTCACTTTCACTTAATTTTCTCTACTCGTAAATAACAATACCTAAGAGAATGTATGACTAGTTTCCCGGACATATAATTAAAGCAATTATCGCCGCTGGGAGGAGCATTTCATCAGTGGAAATTTTTAGCGGGTGTCAAGTCTGGCGAAGGAGACATGGCCGCAGGGGATATCTTCCCTACCCTCAACCGTATGGAGGAGTTGTCCGTTCCACACAACTTGCCCGCCAAATTTTATCCTCTCTCCGCTACTCGCCTCGAGGTTTTTTTTTTTAGTTATCTAGGCTTACTATTCTACCTCCAGAGATGTTCTTTAGTTTGCGTGCGTCCAATGAAACTGAGCATTCATGTGCATAAGCGAGTGGTAAGGGAACAAGACAAACAAACAATAAAGGGTATGGCGCCAATTTCTGATGCATGTGTTGGAATACGGGCCGAGATGAGGGTACTCAACTGCACACCGTCACTGGCGGGATGATATCACATTTCTATTTTCATAGTATCACTAAAGACTAAAGAAATCAAAGAAGTCATGGACTGAGCGAGATAAGGAGACGAGCCCTGTCACCGGAAATGGTTCGACTTTGCGTCGATTTGAAAGTTGTAATTAGTCTATGCTAAGTGTCCAGTTGGTCTTCGTAGTAACAAAGTGTCCGTGTCATGATGAGGCAAACAAGAACTCTGTTGCTTCCTATCTGCGCCTGCACTCATACAGAGAGAAGCACTGAATGGGACTGAAGTGAGAGAGAGAGAGAGAGAGAGAGAGAGAGAGAGAGAGAGAGAGTAATTCACATGAACGCGAAGTGGTTCACCGCTTACTTGCACTGGTGACAACAGAACGCGCTCTCTTCAAACCAGGTGCGAATGAACGAGCCCAGGGAATGTTGTGTTGGGGGATATTGTGATTACGTTTATTGATTTGGAGAAGTGGACCCCATATATGACGAAGCGCTTTAGAAAAAGTCCCTACGGCCGACAAAACGTAATTTTGTGAATGATGGTTTTCGTGCACACATTTTGAAATGGAAATGTTTCATGGGTTTTGTTCTGCATTAGTGTGTTTAGATAAATTCTATTTATTCTTATTTATATAATCGTTTAGCCTATATAATCAGCAATGGGTTACAGCGAGGGGCCAGAGACCATACACTGTACAAATTCCATAAGCAATTATTTGTGCAGTCTTAGAAAAATACTACACTGGCGCCTGTCAGATAGACAATAATTATACTATATACAGCTCCGTTTTACAGCATCTAGGTCAGAGATAAGACCATCCCAACCGATTGAATGTTATCAGCTAGAGGGACGATTAAATGAAAAATGTGATGAATACAGGAGCGTGCTCTGGGGCTGTTCGTACTAGAAGGAATGACACTTGACTGTTGGTGTGTCAGCGAATGTTTTTTTTTTTGTAGAAAAACAACAGGTTAAACAATTGTATTTCAGGTCAGATAAAGCGCATACTTAGCCAAGCTCCACACATAGTAGGGAAAAGATCATATCTGAAATACAAAGAAGAGGCGAGAATGAAAAATACAACTGATTGTAGAGAACAACTTTACGATAAAGTGATATGCATTTTGAATATCTAGTCAGATGTTGAAATACTTGAGCACATGACAAAAAAGATCAGTATGGTAGATAAATATACCACTGAAAACATAAATGAAAATGTGGATTAATTGAGCAAAGATACACCAAAGAACTTGGAAATAGATCGTTCGAATGCATGACACCTAACTAGTCAATATAACAAAAATAGTAGAAAAATGGAATAAAACAGTAATGAAATATAATATGTTATTCAAGAAAACTAAAGACTGAAACACAGAAGTAAATGGGATACACAAGATAGACCAAAATAGTAGGCCTTCAACAATAAACCTGGAAAATACAAAAATAAAAAATAAAAAAATGAAAATTATTAAAACAAAAATTCAATTTTGAGTTTACTCCACAATTTAAGTTCTTGTCGATTCTCCTTTTCATCTGCAAAGATACGAAGGCGACTGGAAAATGTCATTCACCTGTTGTGACCGATAAGATTAGCTACAAACGAGATGATAAGCGAAGATATATTCAGTCTGCTGGAGATTTCTATGGAATTTCATGAAATCACAAATATCCTGTATCTACTCCTCCTCCTCCTCTTCCTCCTCCTTCTTCTTCTTCTTCTTCTTCTTCTTCTTCTTCTTCTTCTTCTTCTTCTTCTCTTCTTCTTCTTCTACTTCTTCTTCTCTTCCTCCTCCTCCTCCTCCTCCTCCTCTTCTTCTTCTTTCTTCTTCTTCTTCTTCTTCTTCTTCTTCTTCTTCTTCTTCTTCTTCTATTTAGAAGTTCAAGTGAACACGCAATGCATTACTACCTTCATACAATTCAACTTGTATTTTAATATTTTACTCACATTTTTATTTACTTATCAGTTTGTTAATTTATATTTTTCTAACAACTGATCTCCTCTTTCTGTATTTCTTATTACCTTCTTTTATTTCTTTCGAATGAACGCCCTATTCTTTTATGTATGCATTCTTTGGAAGCTTGAATTTCAAGCCAGTGGGCCCTGTGGTCTTGTTCCATATGAATAGGGTTCATCTTCTGAATAATAATAATAATAATAATAATAATAATAATAATAATAATAATAATAATAATAATAATAATAATAATAATTGGGTAGATTTGCGCAAAACTCCTGTCCCAGAATATGGAGTTAAACTGAACTGAATATAGAGTTTAGGCCAAAGGCCAAGCCCTGGGACCAATGAGGTCATTCAGCGCTGAAACGGAAATTGACTAAAAGTTTGAAAGGTGTAACAGGAGGAAAACCTCGCAGCTGCACCATGAATCAATTGTTAGGAGAGTGTGGAAAGTAAGATGGAAGAAAGAGAATATGAAAGGAGGTACAGTGAAAGGAAAGAAAGGGATTGCAGCTCGGGGCCGAAGGCACGCTGCAAAGACCCTTAAGTAATGCCTACAGTGCACCGCATGAGGTGCACTGACGGCACTACTTTCCTACTGGGCCAATCGTGGAATTATTTTGTTTCGATTTACGAAACTAAGAAATGACTGAACCGGTTTTCGTAATATCGAACCAACAGGTCCAGTGCTTCTGTCTGTCACGATCGACACCACTTTGCAAATATAATTCGTTTACGGTTATGCATAAATTTACTGACAGACTGAATTACATCAAAAGGGCATCACGTCACCCACGTTCAGGAAGATTTCACTACCAAAGTCCTTACGTAAGATGTTCAGTTGCAAAAATAACAAAATGAATGATCATGCTGTAAAGGAATTCCAAAATATGTCCGGTATTAGATGGGGGAGTTGCAATAACTTTTAAGGTTTATAATAACGTGCAAAGAATACATGCATACACACATACACCCATATATATATATATATATATATATATATATATATATATATATATATATATATATATATATATATATATGATTATTATCACTTTTTGTACGTGATTATTTATATATATATATAGGTGAAAAATAAGGATATTTCTTATTTTTACCTATATATATGTATGATATATATATATATATATCGAGCGACAAGTCCCGAATCTCCTCCTACGAGCTAACAGGTTCTCGTCAGTGAAGTTTTTATCCAACGAAAACCGCGCATTATACGAGATAAGAAAATGTTCATATGTAGCAAAATAGCGAACTGAAAGTTTTATTAACGTATTTAACTGTACCAAAATATCACTTCAAAATCGACAGGCTTTCGGAGGGCGGACGTCACTCTGTCGTCGTGAATGATTGATGCTCGAGAGGCTAATGCTGCCGAGGAGGCTGATTAGAGCGTGATGAAATCAAGTCTTGAGGCTAAAGCGAAGATATATTAGATATATTAACTATACTATATATATATATATATTATATATATATATATATATATATATATATATATATATATATATATATATACATATATGTGTGTGTATAACTGAATCACGAAAATATGGAACGTGATGAATTTATAAATAAAGATAAAATCCACGAAGGAAACAGAAACACTGGAGTGCTGCGAGGCCTTTCGACGCTAGGTCCTTTACACACACACACACACACACACACACACATATATATATATATATATATATAATGCTTATAATCACTGTTACACACGTGATTCTCTATATCAAACACCACCAGAAACACATGGAAAGCGGTTGTAGATCCTGAGTTTGATATATAAAAGCACGCGTAGCAGTTATTATAAGCATATATCTATCTATTTATCTATCTATCTATCTATATACATACGTATGTGTTTGTGTGTGTGACAGAGAGAGAAAAAGAGCGAGAGAAAATGTTCATCATGCAACGTGTTCCTTATCTCTCACGACGCGCGGCTGTTTCGAATGACAGTGTTTCCTCTTATCATTTAAAGGATTAAAGCTCGATATGAATGTAAGTCAAATAAACTAAGGAGGTGAACTTACTGCTTCCAAACCGATACATACAAATGTCTAGTATTATTATTATTATTATTATTATTATTATTATTATTATTATTATTGAGTAATAAAAATCCACGATTATATAGTAAATATATTAATATGTAAATTGAACCAAAGACTTTTGAACACCTGAACGGTGTTCCTCATCAGTGTTGACGTTAACACTGTTCATTTTACATAGTAATATATTTACTACATAATTGTGGATTTTTATTACTCAGATTGTTTTTCACGAAATTGTGAATCTATTATTATTATTATTATTATTATTATTATTATTATTATTATTATTATTATTATTATTATTATTATTATTATTATTATTATTATTATTATTATTATTATTATTATTATTATATATTATTATTATTATAAGCCATTTAAAGAGGCTATATTCAACCTTTTTATAGAGGAGATGAGAAAGTTTACAAAAATAAAGGAAGTTTTAGAAAACCTGAATTGATGCAAAGTGACAATCCTATGCAGTAAGTTATTATTATTATTATTATTATTATTATTATTATTATTATTATTATTATTATTATTATTATTATATGGAATGTGAGAAAAGAAATACAACGCTAAGGAGTAGTGGTATCATATGCAAGTGAAAAAATAAAAGGAAAAAATAAGTGATGGTTGCAAGATTGTATTATTATTATTATTATTATTATTATTATTATTATTATTATTATTATTATTATTATTATTATTATTATTATTATTATTATTATTATTATATGGAATGTGGGAAAAGAAATACAACGCTAAGGAGTGGCGGCGTCATATGCAAGAGAAAAAATAAAAGGAAAAAATAAGTAATGGTTGCAGGATTGGACAGTTGTGCTAATGCATACTAAACAAGATTATAGGAATAAGTGCATACGTTCCCTTCCCTTACGGTATATGTACAAATATTCCCTGTACCTTACAGTACCATATTTTGCGCTGTAGAATCTATCTACATTAATACATATAGGTCGTGACGTCACCAGCCAATCGGACTATTAAAAAACCTGTTATACATACATACAATAAGCCAGAATGTATGAAATGTATGAAATGAATATAACCGGGTATCCTGACTCTTAAGTATGCATCACGTGTCCTGTAAGACGTCGAGCGTGCTTACACGGAATGCAAAGCAGTGCTTGCTTGCAATACGTGCATTCCTCTCTTTGAGCAGTGTGGCACCAAGTTGCTGATAAATGCAACCTCAGTATGTGGAGTAATAACAAGTCTGTAAAGAAACTCTTTGTATAATTCTGTTGTAACTATTCAATCAATTAAAATATTTTGCTCTTCTATGGCCATTATATTTTCATTGGTGGGAGCTATTTCCGGAACTCAGTTATATAATAATAATAATAATAATAATAATAATAATAATAATAATAATAATAAACAGTAACATGTTTCTGAAGTATATAGTTGCTAACATATCTTAATCTTTTTAACCCACAATCATCTGAGACTGGATTGTGACTTTATCGCAAGTACTTTTCTATTCCGTAATCGGTATTTACTCCAGTGGGTGTTATTTTTTTTTTTTTTTTTTTTTACTCATTTCGACTTATTTATGTTCTGGTTTGATCATTCTCCCCCCTGCATTTGGTCTAGACACAAAGATTTGGGTTGCCCAAACTTGCCATGAAGTCCCGGAACAGGAAAAATACTGCATCTCATGACAAGAATTGTCTTACTTTCTTGAGTTATTATCTTTTTCTTGAGTAGCTAATTGCTTATGAAACATCATTATGGGAAGCGCCAAGGTAAAATGTATGCATTTATAGGCACTATGGGTCTAGACTGGAAACACAATGGAAGAAATACTTCCTAATAAACTCAAGGTAAAAAAAATACAGAGACAGAGATAAAGTATATCCGATAAAGCATATCAGAAATACAGACTATATTCACTGCTTGCAATCCAGTACAAGGTCACACAAGCTTCTGAACGAAGCTTATCTTCACCTAGATCCGAACTGATAAACGGGATGAAAGCCCAGACGGCGAGAAGTAGCGAGAGGCCGCCAGTTCATTGTGAAGGAAGCAGCTTCGTCAACAAATACTTTCCTTATCTAAGTGAAGAATTGCTTTTACTTGCTTGCATTTTCTTTCTGTACGGTGCTACCAAAGAGTCACACTTTCTCTGTATAAAACCTCAGGGTATGCGTACGATGCATTTTTGAAATCATGTGTACCTCGGGGTGTAGCCTATACTGCACATGAAATAAAAATACACACTCAGACACACTTGTGGTATAACCCTCCTGCTAAATATTTTGCATGGTATAATAACCTCCTGGTTCTGATCAAGTGTAATTAAAATCACCTTCATTTGAAGACCAACTGATTAACGAACTGGATTAAATAACACCTCCGTCTTCTCCAACCTCTCTCTCTCCCTTTCTTTCTCTCCGCAGTGGCAGATTTTCGAGCCGTTCCCTAACACCCAGTATGACTGCTGACCTCAGCAGAAAATTATGTACTCGGCTGTTAGTAGACTGTTGAGCGTCTCAGTTAGAGAGAGAGAGAGAGAGAGAGAGAGAGAGAGAGAGAGAGAGAGAGAGACTGTCAAAATGTATACAATTAAAACGGGAGGGCCCTCGACGAGGCTTCCTTTCAAACGGCATTCAGCAGTTCATCAATAAAACAGTGTTTCCTAAGTGGGATCCATAATGATATTTGGATAGCATGGGCAAACTCGAGGACACCGATAAAGGGACGTGAGAAGTAAACAGTACCCGGATGAACGCACCTACAGCTGAGAAAGCAGAAGATGCTTCGTAAACAGTAACTGCTATAGATGGTTAGACATAACTCTTGAAATAAAATGCTAAGACTAACTGTTGATGACATGTTCTCATCGTCACTAGTACCCATTAATTTGTAAATGCATCTCCAAAAGACATTAAATACACATGAAATATTCCTTTAATCAGAGATAACACACAAAATACCCCATCCCTATTTTATAACAATTCTGTCCAAATATATTTGTTTAAAATTAGATTTATCTGTATTTCTAGTAATATTTATTGTACCTCGAATTCTCATCACGTTTTCTTTCCTTATCATGCCACTGACAATCTTACGTGGAACAATTAGGCTCCTGTGACTATGAAGAATCGTCTTCTAAAACTTAAGTCTAGCGCTAAGAGAATTTCTCTTGTAACCTAAATACGGGCGGCTTAGAGTGAAAGACGAAACAGACAGCAGACAGAAATACACGCCTACTCCCGTTTGTAAACGTTTACTGTTTGCTGAGACGCGTCCCTTAGTAAGGTAAACCGTCCGATTTTAGACCCATTTGTCGAGAATTTGTTGGCAGTCATAACAGATTGGACGAGAAACACACGTACCGGTTCATAGACTCATAAGCGCTTCGTTCGATAGCGGACGGAGCGAAGGAAGCGGGAATGAGCGATGAATTGTGGGATGTGTACCTATATCGCAAAATAATGAAAAAGAGGGAGTGGGCTCTACATCTTCCCATATAAGCATAGGTACGAAAAGACATAATTTATGTTTAGAGTATGAAAAAATAACAATGTAACGGTACAGGTGATTCACTAGAGTATTTCGCGGCATATATTTTGGTTCGGTTTTTCGTTTTTTTTTTTTTAGTTTGCTTAGTAAGTTATTCGTATTTTTATTAGTCTGTAATAACAGTAATGGAATCATAGTCTCTTCCCTTAGTGAGAAACTCTGGGTTATTTCCGTTAAACCGGAAAATAAATTAATAAATCTTGATACCTCCCGTATTGCTGTTAAAGTTGCCATAAACCTCTTGCCAAGAACCTAGTTTCAGAAAGTTTACCAAATTTTGATGCATTTTAAAAAATTTTAATTCAGGAGTAGATATTTTTCTACTCCTGAATTAAAAGTCATAATGTAATACTTTTGTACATCAACCCCTCAGTTATTTATTTATACATATCCACATATTTTGGGAGCTAAACAAGTCATTCACTCAGCGGCCGTTGTGCAAGTACAAGTTATTCTCATGAGACTCAAGGTTGCATTAAAGCTTCCTGTCCTACGTAGTTTTTTCTTCTCTCTCTCTCTCTCTCTCTCTCTCTCACACACACACACACACACACACACACACACACATGCACATTGCACACGTGAGAAACAAGGCACGAGACCGGCAATGCTATTCAAATTCTTATAGACAATTACAACTAATAATCTGAAGACTACAGAGAACAAATTCAAGATGGCCTTTTTCTCCGGAGTGTGCTTATTTCAATATGGTAGGCATACAATGTATTTCCCGTAGCAAGGGCCAATGATATCTATGTCTATTTATTGATGAGCAGGGTTGAATTACGGTCACTGTGTAACTATCAAATAAAATCAATTTCATACATATCAAATGTGTTTTCTCACCATACTGTTGCATTTTACAAAGTCACAGCTCATCAATGGTAAGGGAGAATTTTTATCATTTCTAGCCTTTCATTTCACAGACATAAGGAGTAAGTTCAGCCCATAATCAACATCTGTGCAAGCTTTATAAAATACATCTGTTGCCACCAAGACCCTTGCACTGAAATATGTTAATACGACCGAGTTATTAATTAATAGCCGAAATAATTCCCTCACAGCAATATCATTCATTCATCTTCTTCAATGAGACGTATGAAATACATTTAATTGTTAAGTATTCTGTTCAGTTACAACAGCTGATTTCACTTTACAAAGGAAATATTTAATGAATAGAAAATGCTGTTATTTCAAAGCATCGGTCTCCGGGAAGTTTTCCCGCCTTTTTTTTTTTTTTTTTAGTTTACGTCTGGGGAAGTTCTCACGATAAGGACGGCATAATCATTATAGTGTTGATTCGCCAAAGAAATATTGTTAAATTTTCAACTGATATTCTTCCCCTCTTGTTTCTCACTTTCCCGGGCATTCTTATTTCAGAGGAACGCACAAATTAGTCTGATTCGACACAACTTACTGTAGTTGCTCTTCTAAATATCCAACGAGAGTGAAAACCTAAAATGCAAATAATAACAATTCAGCGCAATACGTGTGCAATGGTGTGGATGGTTATATAAAACAACTAAACTAAATGGTCATAATAAAACCTGACTCAGCCACTGCCTCCCAGAATGTACCCAATGGATGATAAACCCACTGTCACTGATACGGCCAGACAGCGGTGTACTGTTCAGCCTCACAGGACGGCCTGCATAAAAACATACCCACTGTTACTATTATAACTGTACAGTCTATAACATTAGCGCTCCCGTTTGGGTATCCCTGACCACCCCCATACCCACAGTCAGGTACCTCCCTTCCAGAAATCCCGCCAAAATTTGATGAGGATCTTTCGCCCATATCGATAAACATCGCGGATCAGGTCGCAGGACAGAAGTCAGGCGAATCCTTTCATGAAGATACATCAGCAGCGATCCATCTCCCTCCTCCATCTCACTTTCCTTTGCTCGTCCCCCATTCTCAGTCAGCAGCCTCTCGGCTCACCATCGTATCCTATGCCCTCAAAGCCCCTGAATGGCTCCCCCTCCCCGCCCCCAGAATGCCGGGGACCCAACGTCCGCCCTACCCCTTCTGGAGAAAGATTATCTTTCGCCGCGGGCTATCAACTGCCTTTGCCGCCCACGACCGCGCCATTTGTCTGTTTAAATTTATCTATTGGCGGAGGAACATCTCCAGTGAGTTACCCTTTTTACGGGACCAGTTCACAGGAAATGTGGAAAGGTATATTTCAGATCATTAAATTAAATATAAGCAAACATTCACACTTAATAGTTCATATTATAATTCAAATTACGTAACTCATAGCGTCAGCTGGACATGATAATATTTTATCCTGCAATTTAATTCCCGCTTCGTCGACCGTAGGCCTATTCAGATCAGAAGACCCATGTTTGCTTATATCTTGCCACAAGTAAGAGTTAATCAAGCGAGCGTTTCCTTTAATCGTCATACTTTCTTGTAACTTTTATTATTTGTATTATTATTTTTAGCTTCGCGGTCACATGTTCGGTAGACCGGTCAGGTGAAATAGCGGGCGGTAGGTATGAAGAAGTTTAGGCGGGAAAGTGAGTCCCCCCAAAGTCGGAAGTGGTCTTTGCGAAATAAGACGATCCCGATGCAAAGGCTTCTTTGCCTCTGGTTTCACGGTAACGATCAGGTATAGTGTTTACCTAATATACGTTGATTTCGGCCATTCATAGCTGTAACGCGAGTATGAAGAACTCATATATACATGGATGTGTAACCGAAGTTCTGTTCAAATTGAATTAATTGAATTAACAAGATGTACAGCATTGCTATTAATATTGCTAATTTCACACTTATAAACCCAAATTTTACGAGACAACGTCCGCTTCTATTATCTATTTAACAACTTGATAGAAGCTTCAGATGTAAAAGATATTAAGTTATAATAATAATTAAAAATGAAACATCGTAAGTAAAAAATTAATTCTTATTTTTCATTAGTTTTCTAGCGTGGAAAAACAGTGTTGAAGATGCTCTCTCTCTCTCTCTCTCTCCTCTCTCTCTCTCTCTCTCTCTCTCTCTCTCTCTCTCTCTCTCTCTCTCTCTGATCGGGACACTAAAGTAAATATATTTAGAAAATATTGTTACTGACAGTTCATGTCTTGTGGCAGCACCTTTCCTTTTTTTTTTTTTGAGTGGCTCTTGTAAACCTTATGAGATATCCGTATCATAAGTAGTATCATTAGTAGTAAATTTCATATTATCATTAAAATGAGCATTCACTACCATAGAGCAAACCAGAAAGGTATGGAGTTAAACAGCCAGTATTTATTAAAAAATGGCCAGATGTGGAAAAATTATTAATTCATTTATTCATATATATGTTTTAGTCGTTGTTCGATTAAGCTGGCATTAAGTCACCAAGGGCTCTAACTCACAGAATAGTCCGCAACAATATTGTTTAAAATCTCTGCCTTTTACATTTTATTTACATATACCTTGCTTAAATTCCACCTTTTATTCAAGAGATAAATCGACCTTCCCCAGAGCGACCCTAGAAACGAGGTGGACTTAGCTACTGGACAACCCAATGTATATGATTATTCTTTAGACCTAGGTATAACCAACATCTCTATAGGAGTGACTTGCTTCAGCAAAAGAAAATTATTAAAGAACGTAGAGAATAACAACAAAATAATTAAGGACTGGGTCTAAAAATTCATTTAACAGAAAATGAAACACACACAACACAAACTTGCGCATTAAAAATACGAATGAAATTCTAACAGAATTCACAACGACTGCCTTCTGAATTATCTCCTATTTAAAGAAAAAGGAAGCGTAAAAGAAAAACAAGAAATAAGAGCAACAGCAAGAAATTAATAATAAAAGGAGAAACCAAGAATATTTGTCTGCCCTGCTTCCCGGCATTTCCACTTTATGTCCTCTAAAGACAAGTAATGTTGTACGGTCTCCTCTTCTGGGAAAAAGACGAAGAGATAATCTCTGAATGAGTATGGTCAAAAGAGGTCGTCCATATTGCCGGTCACAGATTTACAGTTACCTACGCTGAGGAAATTTTAAGTTTGGTTCATTCATGTTTGGTTTTTGCGGAAATCTTACCATAATTTTTTTCATCTTGTGACTAACAGCACTTATAATTACTTTTGGGGGTGACAGAAATGTACCTTTGGAGAGAATGAACCTCAGGGCTGATTGAATGGTTTAGTCTAGGCGCAGTTTTGCAGTCCTCCTAATGGTTTTATTTTTATTAGTCTTATTTTTCCAGCCTGGTACACCAGAACAAATTATTTTGGAGACTACAGTAAATTACTGAGAGAGAGAGAGAGAGAGAGAGAGAGAGAGAGAGAGAGAGCCTCTAACTGACGTTCTTGGTGCTTTCCACATCTTTAATTGGTTTAGCGGCAAAGAGAAAGTGACATTGGCTTCCAACTCAAACAATGAATGAGAAGGATCCTCCCTAGATCATCCCAGTACATCTGGCCATCACAAGGCGTCCTCAGCCGGACAAGGAAATGGCCCCAACTGCTTCAAGGTGTGTGTTTGATTGTCGAGCACACTTGAATGTTTCCTTCCGAGTTGTAAATATTCAACATCTGCGCCGGTCATAAGTGTAGGCGAGAAGTGTGACTGCGGGAGTGTTGTCTGCAGCTTCTTGCTTCCTTCGGGGTCCCTTTCTCCTCCCCCTCCCGCCTTCTCCCAGACAGGGGACCCTCCCCTCCCCAACGTCTACCCCGTGAACGTAGTCCCTCTCTCTCCCTACTGCAGGGGTCCTAGGAAATAATTCCACTCATTTTCTAATGCTCTAAAAGTACAGCAGCGAGTCAACCAGTTTTCCGTGCACCGAAGAATACTGCCACAGATCCATAAAAAAATCTTCTTTTTATAGAGCCATCACGAACTGTTTATTCTGCTGGTCAGCAGACTGTTAAAATGTGTGTATTTTTGTAGAGAGGCCACCGTCGCCCCGCCCCTCCCCCATGAAAACCTGTAATTTTGGATTTTGGTGATGCCCAAGTACATTTGGTTCATAACCCACAACTGGCTTTACTAGAATTTGTTAGTAAGCAAAATCAATCCGCTTTGCGGCAGGTATTCACAAACGGTTTCTATGATCTTGCTTTCCAGCAATAGCTGATCTTATCTTGACCAGGGGAAAACAACCCAGGATTAATGTGTTAACCATTTATTGCTCACTTTTATTATCACAGCGCAGTTTGGCTGTGTATCAGCTTTCTCGTACACGGAGCACCACATAGATCACAACAGGTTGCAAACAGTATCAAAAGTCTTTCGTGAAATTTGCGCCTAATTTCGGAACCGATAGGGAACGGAGGTGTGGATGAGGAAGGAGAGATAACAGACTTGAGAGCGAGACGTTTGTGGCATTTAGCACCAGAACGAAGTAGGTCTCCCACGGTCCTATCGACAGCCTCCATCAGGGAGGGAGTCCTTCTCTCCCAGAGCATACGGTCATTTTTCGCTCCCACATCTTCAACAATCTTGGCCCACCAAGGAAGGGGGTCTAAACAGTGACCCACTGACCCTTAACTAAATCCAGGGACAGGTCAGGACTGATAAAGGTCTCTGATTCTGTAAACACCGAAGCCTCCATTCGATGAGCGAGAGGCTGAAGATTTTAGTCTCATCAGATGGACCATTGGAATGTGCACGTAGATGCTCACACGCTGTTGTTTCTAGAGATTCAAGTTGAATATTTTGCTTGAAAACGAATTAGACGATTTATTTATATCTGATCATATTTCTCGTTTGCTGTCGATGATGATTGTCATTAAGTTGCCAAATTACACAAATAGATCAAACAATGAATCCCTCATATTTACTTATGTATATATATGTGGGGGTGGGGGCTGCTATTTACGCCTTTATCATACATAAATGTAGCGTATGTTGGCCTTTTGTGTTTTTTTAAATAATTCTTTGACAATGAAAGTTTACTATTACAGCTCTCTCTCTCTCTCTCTCTCTCTCTCTCTCTCTCTCTCTCTCTCTCTCTCTCTCTCTCTCTCTCTCTCTCTACGGGCTCTTTTAGGCAACCCGTTAATTTTCCGTATTTGATTTCCCAAGACAAGTTTTAGAGATAAAATATCTTTTGCCCTTTTCGCGATAGGAAAAAAAAAATCGATAATTTGTTTTTCAATTTTTTTACATCTTACAAATCTCTTATGTATTTAAAAACTCATGCATACATAAATTTCCTTAAGTAATAATCCGTTTCCTCTAATAATAAAATGAGACAGGTGTCGTGAGGTTTTTCTGATGAGCACAGGGCTTGCTTAATCTAACAATAATAGCAAGTATATTAACAGACAGTCAAGACTGCAAATTGTTCATCCTTAAATTGCTGAAATAACGGTAATTCCCCCATGTACAGCGTTACAGCTTCGCCTATAGAACAATGGCACCCGCCCGCATTTTCCCGAGATGTAACCGAGTACGGGACCTTTCCCTGAAAAAAGCGGGACGCCATATCTTAAAAACTAACCATAGAATTTTCTTGAAAATCTCAGTATGTTTCCCATACCCAAAATTCTTTGTAACTCCTAACTCAACCTAACCTTACCTAGAGACATGGCAAAAAAAAAAAAAAAAACCCGGCTGGTGCAAAGTATACTGTCATTCATCACTAACATGCACTTTCATCATGCTTTTATTATGATCGTTTCATTCTAAGGCACGTCCTTTCGCCGCAAGACTTCTCTCTCTCTCTCTCTCTCTCTCTCTCTCTCTCTCTCTCTCTTTACCTTCTCTGTCATTTTCATTTTCAACTTTATTATTCCTCCTTCTACCCTATAACCGGTCTCCAAAGATTGTGCTTATTCTTCGCCTATTTCATGATCTTATTCCCCAGTCTGTTTCGCACCTATATACGTGCGCACGGATAAGAACATGAATCACTAAAACAAAAAATCCCCGTAGGGAGGTACTGCCGTCAGTGCACCTCGTGCGGGGCACTGTAGGCATTACTTAAAGTTCTTTGCAGCGTGCCTTCGGAACGAAAGGGGTTGCAGCTAGGGGCGGAAGGCAGGTTGCAAAGAACCTTAAGTAATGCCTACAGTGCACCACATGACCTAAAACCCCTGCGGGGTTATAGGTCTACGGCGAGACAACAGTAGAGAGCACACTTGAAATTGACAACATGAAGAAAATGGTCGTTGCCTCCCATCGACAATTCCCCCTCCGCTTTCATCATATCCTGTTTTCTTCATCAATAAACCGATCCCGGTACACGTGGTGGCATCATGTCCGGTCAGTATCGGCACTGTGTGTGGCTGATTTCTGTAAACTGGCATCGAAAGGGTATAATGCTGAAGTGCTGGGTGTTAGTTGTTGCTGAGAGCAGAATATTACATTCTTGGACAATTATGAGACATCTAGAAATGATTTTTCAGATAATATAATAGTAAAATTGTGACTGCAGTATCTATAGGCCTATAGCACCGTAGGTAATGTTTCGAGAGAAGAAAAAATTACCCCTATCAAAAATAATGGTACACTCTTGGTTAATATCATTATGATGCTCAATTGGTGTTCTAGACAATTCCAAAGAGCATCTCAACTGTTTAGAAGAATATACAGCGTATTCTTTGCACACTGCATTTAATCAAAGAACTGCTTCATTCACGAAGATTTGTTTTGAATTTTACGACCTTGCACCAACCAACTTGAACCGACGGCCTTTGCTATCTATCAGCAGCCAGAGGTGAAAGTCAAACAATAGATGCCGCACCTGACCTAATGTAAAAAGCATATAGGTCTAAGTGTCTAAGTTTTCAAAAAGTACTTGAAGAATTTCATCGCCTCCTAACAGAAACCATTTTCGGAGGGGACGGTAAAGGATGGACAAATAAACAATTAAAAGAACATAATGGACGAAAAAGTCAATAATTCGAGGCAAAAGCAAAGGCAGCCATACAAAGGGTATTAAGACCCAAGCGGTCATTCTTATAGGCCTTCCCCACTTGCTTGCCCATAACGGAGAGCGCGCTGGTATAGGCTATAGGCGTATACAAGGTCCTAACCCCGGTAGGCGGTGTCCTGATTGATGGTTGGTCCCAAGGGAGCCTCCACAGTACCCACTCGATAAAAGAAAGTTTTTCTGACTTGGGTACGAAGTTTCCTGGCTTGGGTACGCGAAAATGACCCCTCCCCGCTTCTTATCTGCCTTATCCACAAAATTGATCTACGGGAGAGTCACTGTAGAATGCCACCTCCTGTGAACAGTAGCGTTTGGAAAATGTCCGCCGGGGAAGCTTTCTTCCTTTTTTCTTTTTTTTTTCCTGGTTCTTTCGTCGTTTGGTAGTTCACTGATTTGTGTGCACAGACCTTTTCGTTTTGAGTCATCAGAATTCTGTATGGTCAAGGTCAACAGTTGCTTTCCCGGAATTATTATCTGAGGAAAATAGGAATTTTATATTTATATTTTGACTGCGTTACGAACGTAGCGCGTGCGCGCAGGCATATAAAATATGTATAAGTACACGCACACACAAACACATATATATATATATATATATATATATATATATATATATATATATATATATATATATATATATATATATATATATATATAACTGAATCACGAAAATATGGAACGTGATGACTATATAAATAAAGATAAAATCCACGAAAGAAACGGAAACACTGGAGTTTCCGTTTCCTTCGTGGATTTTATCTTTATATATATATATATATATATATATATATATATATATATATATATATATATATATATATATATATATACAAAAGAGAGAGAGAGAGAGAGAGAGAAGAGAAATTCGCGTAGGAGAACACTTCCATACTTACGAGTCCATTCGTATTAGTATGGACGAGAGAGGGTTCATTTTCGAAAGCTGTCGTGGGCGCAAGGCGGGCGTGGTCTCAGAATCGAGAATACACACGGCCGTCGCGTAGGTGTATAATACAACAGGTGTTACTTGAACTCGCCATGTGACCGGAGTCGAAGCGATGGCGATTCTGATATAGTAAAATAACAGAGAATAATAATGTTGGACTTGCAATTCTCGAATACCTTTCGCACTAAGATTACTTTAGTTTATAATGATTTGGAAATATTTCTTAGAATGGTTAAGAGAATTTCAGTGTTCTAGGAACAGCAAAGGTGAACAAAATTATTTCTGGTAAGTAAGTGGACGGGTGACCACCCATGAAAGACGGAGAACTTGGTTAGCCCATATGCTCCCGTTTACTATGTCTTGCTAAAGGGATGGTACTAATATCCTTATTAGTTCGTTTATTGTTGAATTAAGCTGAACGTTTTTAATTAAGGGTTTCTTTGGCTGTATCTAAAGTGCAACATCCTCTCATTTTTGTTATTCATCAGAAGATGAATAACAGAAATAACATTCATATGAAACAAGCCCACCAGAGGGGCCATTGAACTCACCAGTTTGACTTTTCGGTAATTTTTTGTTCACTGATTTTCTTTTACGAGTGGCTGCTAACGTTAGTTTGCTTAGCATCCCTTATTGCTTATCCTTTTTTTTTATTTTTCATTTTTATCTTACTTCCGAAAACGTGAATTCATTTTCAAGCACCTGCTGCCTTGGTACCCCGAAGTGGAGCAGGTGTATTAGCCATCACAGCAGAGACATCATTAATTTTTGCGCATACGCATGCGCTCTCAAACACGCACACACACACGTATGTATATATATATATATATATATATATATATATATATATATATATATATATATATATATATATATATATATATGCGTGTGTGTGTGTGTTTGAATGCGAGTGCAAAAACTAATTTGTCGGTACTACGGTAGCATGTGCTAAAATGGTTTCAGTTAAACTTGGGTCAACAGACAAGGATTTATAAGCAGTACTGCTCATATTCAAGTGGTTTAAAATTCCGGACAAAAACCTAAAATAAAAAAAAGTTGCAAAATTATGTTGGTTTCCATACGAAATATAAAGAAAATAAAAAGCAAAATGAAAAACTTTATCATTCTGCCCATACCTTTTTACCTTCCTTTTCTTTTTATAAAACTTTTTTTTTTTACATTCTCCAACCTTCCCCCTAAATCTGGACTTGTCTCAGAAATCCTCCCTGAATCATGAGTACTGCATTCCTAAGCAGACACAATCCAGTCGCCTTGAGTTCAATACTGCAATACATTGTCACTGATCCTGAGAAGGATCAGAACGAATAAGTTTGTAGCAAAATTATTAATTAATTTGCGACCACACATCTTCATCCCTACTTTTCCTTTCACTTGCCAGCTGTCCTGGTACTCAAAAAAAAAAAAAAAAAAAAAAAAAAAGCATATTAACAGAAAGGAGGAAGATTTTGGCCTCAAAACACTTCAAGGGGCTCCAAGAACCTTCAGCAATAGAGTGATAGGCTGAAATGTTAATCGATTCTTGGGAATTCGATGCCCCAAAGTCGAAGTCGTTCTCCCGAAGGTTTCATTGGCTCCAAGTCTTCAACGACGTAAAAAAAAAACAATAGAATAAAATATAAAAGAAAGAAAGGAGAAATCTTCATGACTGGGCAGTGAAGATAGAACGTTATTCATGTCAATACAATTGCCGTATCAGTCATTTCAAGCTTGAATCGATTATACACATCAGGTATTTAAACTGATTAAGGATGTGGCCTAATTTAGTAAGACACCAAACATATTTTACTAAACTATCGATTTATTTCAATGCAACGGGCCCAGAATCAAGTCACAGTTCATGAAGATCCGTAAGACTCTGGGAAATCTGCTAAATTCATTTTCCGGTGAAGATACAAAGGCGTCTGTCGAGCAACAAAGCCTTGCAAAATCAGTCAGCTGTAGCTCTCTTTTCTATGGATTCCTTTGTGCTTACGCTCCCCCAACTCCCCTTTTTCTCGTTTTATCCGGGCTGCATTTTCCCGAGATGTAACCGAGTACCGAGACCTTTCCCTGAAAAAAATTGGACGCCATATCTTGAAAACTAACCATAGAATTTTCTTGAAAATAATCTCATTATGTTTCCCACCCCCAAATTAGACGACTAATGTGGGACTAATTTATCCTAACCTAACCTAACCTAAGGGCATGGCAAAAAAAAAAAACGGGGCTGGTGCAATACTAGCATACATCTCAAGGAATTTGCATCCGGGCTTGGGCTGGTGGGGTGGGGATACAACTACCATTACACTTGGCTCAGCTTCTATAAAAAAAAAAAAACTGATTCAAAGACTAGAAATCATATCAAACAAAAGCCACCCAAAATGGCCATTATCTTTCCAATCTTCCCAGTCACAAAGCAAAACTAATAACCTCAATGATCCGACATGAAGTGGCGTATCCCCTTTCTCCAGAAAGACGATGCGACGCTGTTCTGCATCATTCAGTCGAACAATCAATTCATCAAGGAGGAGGAGAATGAGATCAACTATTACCCACTGCAGCTTTCTGGTTAAGACTGTTTCTGATCAAAGGTCACTTTCTTGATTTCATTTTTTTTTTTTTAGGTTTTCAAGGATTGCCATGGAAACCGTTTAGATATATTAGGAAACTGGCAAGTTAAGAGTTCATTGTACCGTATGGACGTTGTCATTATAGATGTGAAGTATATCCGTATGATAACTTGAAGAATATATATACGTATGTGTATACATACATACTTATATATATATATATATATATGTGTGTATATATATATATATATATATATATATATATATATATATATATATATATATATATATATAGAGAGAGAGAGAGAGAGAGAGAGAGAGAGAGAGAGAGAGAGAGAGAGAGAGAGAGAGAGAGAGATCACGGGAGGACAATATTATCATTTCCAAAATTTGTATTCCTGGAAGTGAAAATTGATCCATGAAAATTAAAGTAATGAAAAATTAAGAGTTCACTGCCTGTGGCCTCTCTGCTCACACATACATGCAAACGTATACAATATATATATATATATATATATATATATATATATATATATATATATATATATATATATATATATATATATATACTGTATATATATATATATATATTGATTTTTCTGTAATCTACAGCAAGATACTCACGCAAATAAGACGGGCAAATAGAAATATTTCTGTTATCATCATGGCCTCGTCCTCTGGTAAAAGTTCTCTATTCATCATAATTACTGCATATTTCTACTGACATACTGCATTCCAGCCGAACGTCTTCAGTATCTTTCTGTTCCTCGAAGAAGCTTTTCACTCACGCTTCCTAATCTGCCCAGAGACATCCAAAACAAAAGGAACAAAAGGCGCCGCTGGTCTCCATAATGACAAACAACCCTTCCTCGTACGAACCGGGATAATGATAAAATGACCTGAGCATTAGGGTCATCCTCCCAGGTCAATGCCATTGTGTAAAACCCCAGACCGGAGGATTGTGAGCGTATGTCTACCTCCTTGGAAAGCTCACTCTCCTCTCCCCTACCCCTCCTTCCAATCTTGGCTTTGTTTGGCGGGATTAGATGGAACGTAAAAAGGCCTTTCACCTTTTGTCAAAGGATTCTCGATAACTCCCGTAATTTCCAGTATGGCTGCCATTTCGTGGACTCGCACGGTAGCTGCCTGGGAATGTTTGTTTCAACGGCGTAGTTTTCTTGAATGAGAAATTTAGAATCTCCCGGTTTCGTAAACAGAAATTTTCAGACTGAGGAGAGCGATATGTTTAAACGTTATTTATAATATATATTATTCTGTATGGTGGATTGATCCGTGGTTGTACACAACATGACTCATGAAGCGTCTGATATCTCAATTATAATTGGTGCGAGTGTCTTCGCTTATCCGCCCGTCCCAAGGGGTGGAATTACGTTGTCGCTAGGTTAGGCTGTCCTCAAGTATAGCTCCAATCTCTATGGTCTCGTATAATACTAAACAAACAATTTAGCCGGACATCAGGGCAGAAATAATTAAAGACACGCAATGCACATCTAGATTTGATATATTCAAAATCGAATTGTTTAGTGGTATATGAATAGTTCCATCCCGTAAGGAGACGTAGAGAGGAGACCATTGGTGTTGTGACGTCAGTTACTCGACCTCATTCAATCAAGAACAAGGTGGACAAAACCTGTTTCTTTCCAAAACATTTGTTATTCATTTCTTCTAAAATTGTCCACATGAAAATAAAAATTATGGAAAAGTTGGGGTCATAATAACTTAAATATTTATAATACAGAATATACTGACACTGAATCAAATTGTATATATGAAAATATAAATATTATGGACCTATATTCAAAAGAGTTTTTATTCAAAAGTTACGGATACTTGATAATGTGGACTGTTTGTCCAAGAAAGCTTGTAACTTTTGTCATAAATAATTCTACTAATGCACAGAACAATTGTGTATGTGATAAAGTTATATATATATATATATATATATATATATATATATATATATATATATATAAATATTTATAATATATAATATACTGACACTGAAATCAAATATCGCTTAATATCAAATCCACGCTATATATATATATATATATGATAGTGCCCGTCCATTTATCATATATATGATATCCCCATATATATGAGGTACATTTGATATAAATACATATGTATATAAATCACGGTGTGATAAAAAAAAAATGTCATATATATATATATATATATATATATATATATATATATATATATATATATATATATATATATATATATATATATATATATATATATATATGTAAGAGGAGAAGGCGAAAAGAGAGAGTGTGCCCTTAACAACCCGGTACAATTACCTATTCTGTGACATCCTTAGGGCACACTGGATAGCCTCGTAGATAACCAGGTATCCTGCAGGGATAAGTAAGGCTGGCGGGTATTGGGGGGAAAACAATTAGTCAGATCCCCCAAAATCCCCATCATAAAGGGGCAAAATAGAGGGAAAAGTGGAATTGAAAGGAAAACAGTCTTATCTGGAGGCCATTCTCGGACGCCTCAGCACGTTCTCTTGTTTGAACTTTGCTAAGGCTTTCAAATTCATTCGCGTGCTGTCTTCATCAAAGTCTCTAGAATAGAACAGAATGTACAATTTAGGCCGAAGGAGCCAAGCGCTGGGACCTATGCGGTCATTCAGCGCTGAAAGGAAAATCGAGAGGAAAAGGTTACAAAGGTGTAAAACCTAGCATTGCACCATGAGACTATAATATTATGTTAGAAGAGGGTGGAAAGTAGGATGGAAGACAGAATATGAATGGAGGTACAGTAAGAGAAATGAAAGGGGGTTGCAGTTAGGGGCGGAAGGGACGCTGCAAAGAACCTTAATTAATGCCTACAGTGCACCGCGCGTGAGGTGCACTGACGGCTATACCCCCCTACGGGTCATCAAGGCCTCTGGACCTTAGTGTTCATTAACAGCAAGATCCTGTAATCAAAACAGCACAGTAATTCTTTTGCTGCGTTTTTTAGATTATGAAAACAGCGACAGGGATCTCCCTACTGCACGTACAAGACTGTGGTCAACTGTTTACTCACTTAAGCTGGCCTTATACCAGCACGGGCTCTTGGTCTTTTGAGCAGGTGGTGCCGCTTTGAGAACGAGAGAGTTTAGGCATTTGGTTGCAGTTCCTATTATTCTTAGCATTTAACACAAAAACATTAATAAATTTGCGAGCATGTTCGTGTGCCTTTCAGTAAGCGTGATTGTATGAAATAATATAGATTGTATGAAATAATATAGATTTACCACTTTCGACTAAAGAAAGCAATAAAGGCCGGGATGAGAGAGAGAGAGAGAGAGAGAGAGAGAGAGAGAGAGAGAGAGAGAGAGAGAGAGAGAAGGGGAGGCGAAAGAGAAAATACGTCAAGCGTTTCACGTGAGAACCGATAATGAGAAAATACCTCCTCAATTTTTGTTCTCATTTAGGTTAGGGCAGGTGCAACGTGTCTTTCCCTCCTCCTCCTCCTCCTATACCTCAGAATATTGTATTCAAAATGTCACGGTGAAACCGGAAGAGGGAGAGAGAGAGAGAGAGAGAGAGAGAGAGAGGGAGAATTTAAGCTCCACCCATTTTTTCATTAAACTTCATTTTGAATAGTCAGTATTCTCATCTCTAACAGAAAATTCCCAAATTTCAATCGAGCCACTCTACTGGTCTCCATAATACCTCTCCCTTTCCTTCGTTTGGCATTCGTCTTCTTTCCAGTATTGTTTAGGAATCCATAATCGATTTAACGGTTACTCTGTTCTGTTGCCGCGAAGGTCACCGACGTTTGCTAGTGACTTTTGGTGTCGCGATTCCTGTGTGCATTATTCATTCGTTTTTCCCACTAAGACTTATCTCTGTAGGCAGACTTATATCTGTTAACCTTACTAATAGCATTAATCCCGACTTGACTATAGAAAGCTTGGTGCAATTTTTCATAAACGGACTTCAAAAATACTATAGACAGCTCATAGAAGGATGACTATGAAAGGCCCAGTTACAATATCTAAGGTATTTAATTTTTTCTCGATTGAAGAAGGGCATGGAAATAAAGGTTAAGCAGTAACTGCTGGAGTAAGTTCAAAAATTCACACCCATAAAGAACCAAACTCCAGGTTGATAAAATTAATTACAGTCAATATAAAGCCTTTTGATCGGCAATTACCAAAAAACCATTCCAGTACAGTAGGTTATCAAGTCGTAGGAGATTGAATAACTCCCGATTACAGGTTGATCTGAAGGAGGCTGATTTGCGGGGAGGACGGGGAATGGAGTCACTTGGCGGGAAACCTCTTCCTTGGCGGGAAAAACGAAAGGGGCGCTACTTCTCTCCTGAGACATCCGGAAGGCCGTCAAGCGGCAAGAGGAAGTTAACCGGCGCTTTGACGATAATGCCAGAGAACTTCCTTTTATTTTCCTCTTCCTTTCGGACATCCTATTCGTCTTAATCATAAAAAAGCACGTTTTAAATCAATGGCACTAACCAAGGTCTAGACCTTGGTACTCACTAACCAAGGTCTAGACATTGGTACTAACTATTGTATCCCTTACGCTTTTTGGCTACGTGCGGGAGGCTTAGGAATTTCACGAAAGAAGAATTTTCGTTCATCTCCCTACACCTGCACATCCGGTTCAGGTGTCATCACTTCCGCAATCAAATCCACCTGTTTTCATCGCTACTACGTAGGAGCGCTGGGAACGGGCGAAAGTCGCCTATGGGAAGGTTTAGTCTTGGCGCCAGAACTTGGGATGGACAATGACTTTCCTATTTTTTCTCTCTCTCGTTTTCTCTCTAATTTATATAGGCCTATCTTTCTCGTATTACCATTTTTTTCTTCCAGTCATCATTCAACCCACTTTCTCTAGTGCAATCAATAGAACACACTCTCTCTCTCTCTCTCTCTCTCTCTCTCTCTCTCTCTCTCTCTCTATATATATATATATATATATATATATATATATATATATATATATATATATATATATATATATATATATATATATATATATATATATATATATATATATATATATATATATATATATATATATATATATATATATAGAGAGAGAGAGAGAGAGAGAAGAGAGAGAGAGAGTTCTAGTGATTGCACTAAAGAAAGTGGGTTGAATGATGACTGAGAAAAAATATATATATACTGTATAAATATTACACACACACACACATATATATACATATATATATATATATATATATATATATATATATATATATATATATATATATATATATATATATAGAGAGAGAGAGAGAGAGAGAGAGAGAGAGAGAGAGAGAGAGAGAGAGAAATAACACTTACTTATCCACACAATCCTAACTCAAAAGCAGAGACCACATGTCCTGCTTGCTAGAAAATGTTGACCGGCGGAGTAATATTAGGAAGGAGACGTGAAGGTCATTGAAATGACGATCTCTTGCAACGTGCAATTTCGTCCGCTGGTCTAGATTCCCGAATTTAGGAGCCAGAGGAAGAGACAATTCAGATCAAACTTTGAGGATCCAATAAGTCCTGCTCACTCGTTCGGATTTCTTGCTAGGATTCCGGTTTTAAGTTTTAAGTTGAACTTTCTCGTTGCCTAAGAGCAAATAGCAAGAACAGGTTGAAGTGCGTTTGTTAATATATGCAGTATTTTCATACGAGTCTATTCACTTGTTTCTTTACTCTTTTATAATTAATCGATTATTTCTAATGATATAACATCATCAGCACCAACACGAACAGTGTCGGTGACGTGAGGTATCTGCATTCATCCGAAAAAATTAATGTCTCCTTTTCCGAAAAAAAAATACAGCCATATACTGTATGTAAAAAAAAAAAAATAAAGCCATACACTGTATTCACCCAATTTTACGCAATTCCATTCATGAATTTATACCCATTTATCATGATATACGATTAAGATTTGTATAACAACTTATAACTTAGTATATCAACTTGCTTGTTTATTGACTCATCAAGGTCAAAATTGGTAAACTGAATAGTTTAGGATTTACCACTGTAGTTTATCAAGATGAAAATTACATGAAACTTGTTTAGTCAGTCATGATGGATCTAAGCAGCCGGAATTAAAAGTCTTTTGTAAGGCGAGAAATAAAAATAACTATCATTACATATTGGATAACAAATAACTACTTTTTATAAAGGACCATTTCTCCTTAAAGACAGTCGTCCTAATATGGTTTCAAAAATGGTTTCCATTAAATTCTGTTCACCGTCTCATTATAATACCTGATAATGAATACACAAACATACACACACACACAAACAAAAAAACTAACACGTCAACGCATGTGAAAAATAACTCCATTGCAGTCGTGCGCGTATGTAAAAGTAAGACTAATAATATTATTTATCACAGTGTTGTTTTTTTATATAGTCACAGTAGTTAAACAAATAACAATTATCACGATTTTTTTTTACCAATCGGAGAAATTATGCCAATACCATTCAAATTAACAAATCTTAAATAAAACACTGACCATGAGAAAATATTAATCGTCCCTCCCTCGCGCTTTTTACGAAGAGAAAGCTCTCGAAACGACGAGAGGAAAGCAAAAGAAAGTCTTCTTTAGGTCTGGGATTCCTCCGCCTCTCCCGGTGGACATACCAGACGGATTGCTGATCCGCCCACCCGACTTCCTTTCTTTTTATTTTTTAACATTTTCGTTTCCTTTCTTACTTCTGCCTCTTTCATTTTTAAGCAATCAAGGTTTTCTCCTCTTGGATCCGTGTTTTCATTAAGTGTCGTAACTCCCTGTTTGTGGTTTTTCTTTGTTTTTCGTTCACCGGCCTTTTTTTTTTTTCTCTCCACATTTTTACACGTTCCGAGCTTCTCTTCTTTTTGGTATTTCTTTTCTTCTGCTCCGTTTCCATCCCATTTTTTCCATTCGGCAACTTCTTTTCGGCTGGGCTATTTTTTAATACTTGTTCCATTTTCAAAGCGTTATACTGTTATGCTGTCTCATGACATTTTTTTTCTCCACGTCATGACTTTGTTCATAAATGTGGCTAGCTATATTTTCATATATATATATATATATATATATATATATATATATATATATATATATATATATATATATATATATATATATATATATATATGAAAATATTGCTGGCACATTTATGAACAAAGTCATGATACAGAAAAAATGTCTTGTAAAACACTCCCACACACTTACATATATGTATATGCCTTAAATTGAAAAAAATAAAAACGCATCACCTTTTTTTTCAAGAGTATTTGCTCGACTTCCCGACTTACCTACCAGTCACCCCCAACCCCTTTCCACGAACCACCCTCCCCCTCCCTTTCCCCCAAAGTCCCCCAGTCCAGACTAAAGTAAGTTTGTCTCTGTCATCCTCCAGTCCATCTTCATGACCACTGTCCAAAGTAAGGTCTAAAGGTCTACAGACCTTGGTCCAAAGTGATCTGGGAACTTTTTCGCCTACCTTAATTTTTGTTGAATCCAGGTAAAAAAAAAAAAAGTTACAGGTAAAAAGGTCACAGAAAAAAAGTCACAGGAAAAAAAGTCACATTAATCTTTCCTAGAGAGTGGCCCCCAAGTGTTTTAACCCGGTATGTACCCACCGTTGTGGCGTGTTTAGTACAAGCCCGTTGGGGATTACCGTGAAAACATAAACAAAAGACTGTAAATATCATAAAGATAATGACCCCCAAGAAATACTGTGAATTTTTTCCTATGACTTTATTACCGGCCAAAATAAATTAATGTGACTTTGTTCCTAGCCAAATTTTTTTTTCCCTGTGATATTTGTTAGCCTGAGTCATTAACAAAACAAACAACATAAAATATTGGTCAACAACAATAACTGACTGTTTACTCAATGAGTATCGAAATAGGTGAGAGAAGGTTTAACATAAAATCATAAAAATAAACTTCAAAACATATAACTATAATAATTATGAAAAATAGCTACAAATTAAAATCTGGCTAAAAAAGAAGCAGACAATTTTTCGAAGTTACAAAACCGACTGACGAAATCATTCAGAACTGCTAGAGTAACTATTATTATTATTATTATTATTATTATTATTATTATTATTATTATTGCGTTAATAATACAACATAAAACGCCTTTGAAGGGAGTCGAGAAAAACTTAGTAAGAGACAATAATGATATTGAAGAGGATACAGACACTGTTAACTCATCTCAGAAATTCTCGAAGTTTGCAACTTGATAGTAAGAAGAATTATACAGTAGCCTCTTTATGCAAGCTTACTACTATCCAACCTCTAGTTACCCAGGAAGATGAAAAGGAGTGACATGCAGTTTCTCTCTCTCTCTCTCTCTCTCTGAAATGGACAAGGCAGAAAAATCATTATAGAAGGAAATTGTACCCATTTAGCGCCATTCCCTAAAGAAGGGGCAAAAGGTGTGTGATGAAAAGCAACACACGCACACACACAGACTACCATTTCGGATGAGGAACCAGTAAAAGTCATAAAGGTCTTACGCAGGTAAAGATTTTCCACCACAATCACATGTGCGTCTAACAAGAATCAATTTGTTTGAACATGATCTCGTGGGAGATGTCACAGAAGAATATAGGCCTACGTCATCTCCCCAGTCCCCGAAACCTTCTGCCTCAGGGAAGCAGGTAATCTATTATTCACGAATTTTCCAGATAAAACAAATCACTAATCCGTAAAGTGCCCTGGAAAACCAAAATAAAGAAAAGGCTTTCATAGAGCATCGTCAAGAAGCCTTTCCCGCCAAATTGTAGTCCTATAGGAGAGCACGGCCATGTTATGGGTGCGCGCGGTTTTTCTTTGCGGTTTCTCCACGCTCTTCCTTCTTCTGCTTTTTTATTCAACTTTTTTTTTTGGCCGTATGCATTTTCCGGAACTCTTTGGTCTCTGCGGTTGCTTGAAAGAGCTTCAAGTCATCCATCTCAAGAAGCGTGGAGTCAAGTAGTTTTGTCCATTAAAGGACGGAATTTATTGATGGTTATAATATCTTAGTTATAGATATTAATAAGGAATCTGCTAATATTCCCATGAAAAGTTTCATAATGTTCTTGGATTGAAATTAAAATGGAAATGAATGCAAAGCATTTGACGGTATACAAGAATGATTAACTTTGTAACAAAATTATTTATTTTAGTACTGTAACCCTAACTTATATCCTTTTAGTTTTGAAATATACACGTTTACAGTTGGGCATAATGGAGAGTTTTCATTTTTATAGCATTCTTCAAATTTTTGCTGAGTTTTTGATGACTCACTTTTCAGACGTTAGAAAATATTTTGGTAACCTACATTTTTCCAGTCGATACCAATACCGTTTTCAGTAATGACTAAAATATTGACCCTCTCGACTTATGCACACACAAACACACACACATACATATATATATGTAAAAGAATTTTTATAACATCACTGGGACTTTTTATATGCAAATACGTCAAGCTATAAATGTCGTGTAATATCCAATTCGGTCTACCTGGGAAATAATACAGAAGGGAAATTATAATTTTACACACACACACACACACACACACACACACACACATATATATATATATATATATATATATATATATATATATATATATATATATATATCAGCAACAACAATTTCTCAAGCCGCGTTCTTTATCGCACATCTCTCCTTTTGTTTTGTCAAAGCTCGAAAGTCACTTGGGACTGCCGCAGTCCAACCTTCTGTAAACACTCTCGGCTACTTAAAAATATTTCCCAAATTTCTGGAAGACTTTTCCTTCCACTGTTCTTTGAATGCCTTCCCATCAAAAAGAACTTATATACATACATATATATATATATATATATATATATATATATATATATATATATATATATATATATATATATATATATATATATTATATTTAAGTAAAGTGTAGACTATCGAGGTATAAAGGAACCTGGCGTGGCAAAAAAAAAAAAAAACCTTGAACTTCTTTCCGGGAACAATAGCTTTCTCCCGACGAGCGTATAATCTTTTCTTAAAACTGACCACTCCAGTCCTTCTTAATCCTGTTTACATGTGTTATATTTACTTTTTCAGACTAAAAGGGTTAAAGACGGGAGTTAATCTCGATGTTGCTCTATGGTGGCTTTGGCTTACCAGTTACTGAACATTGTGTACAAAAGTGTTCAGTAAAAGCTGGACTTCAGATGAGTATATCGCTCCTGTTCGTAATTCAGATAATAATGAGAAGACACTATACACATACATACATACATACATACATACATATATATATATATATATATATACGTGTATATATATATATATATATATACATATACATATACACAACCTAGGAGAACTATTCAAGGTTTAACATGTACTAAAGAGATAATAACCAGTATTTTTATAGTAGACAAAATTAGCACAGTACCTCACAAACGTTATCAAATGCACAGACTGAATTCACTCACGCAAGAAGTGAAAGTTTCAAGAAGAAACACGACAACAAACTGTGGACAAGAGAAAGCCAGATCTCCAACATATCTCAACTCATCTTTAAATTACAAAGGATCACCGCACTGTAAGTCGGATAAGATACGACGGAGAGGTGGGGGAGGGTGGAGTCGGGGTTGTGGGAATGAGTGAGGGAGGTGGGGGTGGGGTGATAGGTAAGCGTCACCCGGCCTGCTGCCATCATTGAGCGTCGTCGTGTTTACAAGCACCTGCACCTTTTACCTCTTTGATAAAACTGGGTGCTGGTATAAGGCCAGCTTCAAATTGAAAGTAAAAAGTCCGTTCATTTTCCTTAAAAGTTGCTATTTCATGCTTGCTAAACAATGATATGACACATTTTCTTTATATGTTTCTACATGAGTTTTTTTTTTCTTTAACTACGTCTTGTCATCGGAAAGTGTTTTGACAAAGCACCCACGCTGAAACTCAGTCATGATATCTCATGAACAATGTCTCCCACACAGCACTTTTACGCACACACACACACACACATCAGAATTACTTCATGTTGCTTGTATTTGATCTAAGACTTTGTAGTGAAGAATCCGAGTTAAGAGGGCATTGTGGCTATTACAATTATTTATACATATATATCTATATATATATATATATATATATATATATATATATATATATATATATATATGTGTGTGTGTGTGTGTGTGTGTGTGTGTGTGTGTGTGTGTGTGTAATGTATGTATGGTTCAATCGGTCATAAACGACCAGTTCCCTTTGTGAGGAGATTGTATGTTAATTGCTTTAGGAGGATATTCTTAAGGTTGCTTTACCTGGATTACTTATTTATTTACCTATTTTGAAGTGAGGCTTTTAAAAGGATTATCTACTTAACCCTTTTGCTAAATTCCTTTTGATCTCACGACTCGAATTCTCAGATGAAGGAAAATCCTTGATAAAAAAAAAAAACTCATTTTAATATTTTACGCGTTCAGTTACCCTGTGAAAAATCGAGTTTCCAGTATGTCCAACACAATCCCGTGTCCTTTTTGGATAAGGAAAGAGGATCGGGGTATCGGATTAGAAATGGTCAGTGACCTTCCACAGTACAGGTGTTGTATTAAGAAGAACGCCAGCTGCCACAAAAACAACTTAATCTACAACCAAGTTTCATATGTCTACAACAATTTCCAGAATTTTAGTCTAACTTGAATGTTCTTCTTGTGAATGGAGCGCATATTGCCCTGACTTTATTTACAGTAATCAATACTCAGGAACCCAAAAAGTTAATTAATTTCTTCAGCAAGCTTCCACAGAGCAGAGTATCCATTTGGGAAGAAAGAGAAAAACTTATGACTTCGGCTACTGGAGGACTGTAGGCTACTTACGGTCTTAGGTAAAAAACAAAATAATAACAAATATATGCTAAAAGATTTTATTATGAAACTGGCAAGTTCTCTCCCGCCAGCAACAAGGATATCTTGGCTATAAGTAATGTCAAGGTTTCACGATTTCATAAGACAGTTCGAATTGGAGTTTGGTATCTTTTAGCACCTTGCCTACATAAGACTTCGCACATAGCAGCCAACACTTATTTTTTTTCTTATCCTATAAAAACTGAAGGCGCGCATGCTCGCTAAGACGGGTGACACATAAGCTCGTTCTCTGGAAACTATTAAACTTGTTGATACCAAACTTTGCGCCAAACAGCCACTTTAGTAAAATTTTTTTAATTCGGTCCTGTTAGGGCAACCTCTTTCTACATGTCGTGTGTGAGTTCTAACTCTAAGAACGTCATGGTGTCTTGACACACTTATCCAAAGAACGTGATGAAATCAAGAAGTTATGAGTTCATATACACTTATCTAATATATATATATATATATATATATATATATATATATATATATATATATATATATATAAAACATTCTCTGAGCTTTTAACCGGCCTATTTAGCTCCATTTTTTTAACATGAGCAAGCCATCTCAAAACATTTGATCCATCTCCCACCTTAACAACCATTTCACATTTTCTTCATAACTCCACAATTCTCTCCTTTATTACTTCACATATTATATGCAAACATTTCATCTAAACACCCTCAACATCGTCCTTTCTTTAGCATTCACCTATACATTTCACTTCCATAAATGAGAATTGGCTAAACAGATCCTTCATACATTTCACCCTGGATCTTATAGACAAACACTCCAAGTCTCTTCTCAGTCTCGTAAAAACCCTGCTATATCTTCTCTCATTCTACCATTATCCATTATATCTGTTCCTTCGTCCATATAAACACTTTCACACTGCTTCAGTAGCTGCCTTTATTTCACACCCACTTTTACACTATAAACCAGTCACTCTCCCATCTACGAATCCACTTTCATCATAAAAACCAAAGATCGTTTAGTGAAAATGTTGATACACCAATGGCATCAACCTTAACTCCTGCATAAATAAACCCTAACTACTTCCATTTCTGCATTAATTTGCTCTGCTTTTCTTCTCTCTCCCACACTCAAAACCAGTCTTTAAAATATTCATTGCATCAACCTAGGACTGCACTCGTCAGACAGCATTTCTCTATTCGTAATTTTTTCCTATAGTCCATTTGGTTATAAATCTAGTACTATACATTTGTCTCCATGTAGAAAAATTGTATTCTCTCTCAGGTCTCAGCAAGGCGTAGGTTCAGAATCCCCAGAAATACTGTACACTCCCTTCCAGTCTAGACAAATACACACCAGTTCACCTTTATCTTTTCCCACTAAATCTTACTCATGCATCCGCAAACTAATAGCTTTGTAGTTTTCCATCCATCCCTAGAGTTTCACTGATACAACTGCTAAATCTTCCTAACTCGGAATCTTTCAATTACCAAGACACAATCATTCTTCGTCCTCATTCATTCACAAACTGTCCTTTCAACCCTGTCTCGCTGAGGGCCAAGACACCCGGGTTTTTCTTTATTCTATCGTACGTAACAAATCCGTGTACATTCAAAACCCCGGGATGCAGTGTGCTATTTCTAATTGCGTTTTGCAGTAAGAACGTTATCGTTATCCCGGCATTCTGCAAGAGTTAAGGCTGATGCCTTCGGCGTATTGTGAGAAAGTTCATTTGCCATTTAAAGGACAATTTCTCTCACCAGGCATCAACAACATTTCACAGGGCGATCTTGTACTTAGGACATTTTAACAGTACCTTAAACAGTTGGAACTTCTGGGGCAGCAAAAACAAACGAATAAAACTTGTGCCACTTACTTCCATCGTATTAAAAGTCCACATTATCAAGACTGACCTAACCTACGTGGTTGCCATCGGCTCCAAGAAGTAGGTACATAAGTAGTCGAATGTTGTGGGATGCAAACCAAGATGAAAAAGAGTGTGGTGTTTGCAATCGCATCCCCAAAAGCTTGTTACTGCATGCGTATTTACCAAAAAAGGGGGAGATATGAATAGATTAAAGAGTATGTTCATAAGTTTATACAAAATGCTGTCAGTGGCTAAATCTTTGTACTTTAAGAGGACATTCATTGTTGCATCGAAGTACCATCAGATTTTAGACTATTTGATTAGAAGAATTTTGTGGTTCTGATAGGAGAGTCATGTTTTCATTATATGCCTTGGTGCTTGAGATAGCGACATTTTGTCATTATTTCACGGTGACCTTGATTTTGTTTACTGGACTTTAAAATACTGTTTCCTTATATCACACATTTTTATCAAACAATTTAAAACAACTGATTTAAGGGTTGTGTTGCACATAATATACAGATGGAGTTGGTGGAGGCTGCAGGTTTACTCTCCTTATAGCGTTGACTTTTGACAGGCAATAGCCGGATGTCACTTTCCAGCTGTATAGTTTTCTAAAGCAGTTGCGAAAAATTAAGCCTCTATGCTGATACTTTCCTTTCTACAGTACAGGCTGCTTGATCTGCTGTTTACAGGAAGAGCCATTTAGGATCACTTAGCAGTGCTGCTGACGAGTCCTTCGTGCAATGATTTTTAAAGTTATTTATAGCCTATACAAGAAAAAAATCGCTCCGTAATTCATCCTAAGCAATAATTTGACAAAACAGTCGAATGCGGTAAAATTTAATTGGACAACATTTACTAAACTAACACCGTACGAAAGTTTCGGTGGATTCATGTGTGAATGTTATGGTCCTAGGCTGACGCTGACGTCAATTGATCTCTGAAACGCCCCTCGAGAACGAAGAATGTTGTCGGCGTGACGTATTTTTTGTGACATTGCTTTCACGGGTTTGTACTGCTTATATTTTTGTAAAAATGGTATAATTAGGAGGTAATGTGATGTAGTTTGCGACAGAGCACAGACGAAGCTGTTTTTTACAGTATTTGCTGAGGGAAAGTCCGCCATATACCGTAAGCCAAGGCAGACCTGGACCAGCTGAGATTGTGACATACTCGGAGGAAATAGTTCTTGGTATATCCTACGTGGCCAATGGTGTTTGATTGGGGGGCATAGCCAGTGTGAGGATTGCTTGGGTTTAATAGTATTCTGTAAGTGAATTTCCTCAAGAGGATATAGTAGGATCCAAGGATATCTTGGTTGCCCGGTTGGGTTAAGATCTAGGAGAGTAGTTACTGATGATTTTAAGACATCTTATTTTGTATTTCAGTCTCTTTATTTAGTGTCTCCCTACCCTATGCCCCATTAGGTTTGTCAATTAGCCTAACATAGGGTGTCCTTAGTAGCAATGTGGGGGGGCAGAACTTTAAGGTTGCTCCTCATCAGGTATTACCTTGGAAATTGGCTGTTCTTATAGTATTTTGGTTGCTTAGTAACATATTACAGGTTATTTTTTGGCGGTCGACTGTAATTAACATGAGAACTGATAGGTTTTTGTACACTGGCCATCTTGGAATGCTATCGCGCATGTGCAGTGTTGTAGGGGAGCTTTTGGTAAAAAGTGGGGTAATTCTAAGCCCGGCTGTCCATATGAGCTAGAGCTGGCGTTTTCTATGTTATTTTACTGCTTTTTTTAAAGTCATATTTTTTGTTGCAAACTAAAGTTTTGAAGACTACACGACTTGATTACCTAGGGTAGGTCTAAGCCGCATTCGTGCCGCCCGCCCCTGACCTCCATAGCTAATAATACGGCAAAAATTGTAACCAGTAAACACCTCTAACGTTATGTTGGTATTTTTAGGGGTTTTTACAATTTTGCCAAATTGGAGGGTGGGGGACTTGTCATGAATGCTTTAGATTTACCCCTGCGTTAGGGCAATTCAAGCCGCGTAGTCTTCAAAGGTCAATGACAGTGCTTGAGTTACAGTAAAATATTACTTTAAATTCTTGTAAAGCAAAAAAATAACATAGGAAAGCGATCAATTGCCATAGTCTGAAGTAGAATCCAAAATCAATTCTAAGTATTAGCTCCGCGCCTGTTTTACCTTGCAAACTAGTTTTGGTAGAACAAGACAGAGCACGCCTTCTAACATGACTTTTCTACGGTTTTTGGTTGCTAATTGAATTTACCTTTAATTTTTGGGTTGAGTGTATCCTGTCTGTAATTAACCCCTGAAGTCCATCCAAGGGGGTTTCCATACGCGATCTTACAAGACAGAAAGACGGCACGTCTGCGAATGGTTCATACCCTGTGGGGTGCAATAATGTGTCAACTATGGGAATGTCCCCACGGGGCCAGTACTAAACAAAGGGACATTCCATTTGGCCGACAACAAACAGATGCACCACCAGTATCAGAACCCCTAAAAGTGTAGAAAAAACCAGTTGAAAAGGTAAAACAGGTGCAGAGCTGATATATAGAATTACCCTAGTTTTTTCTACACTTTTGGATTTCTGATACTGGCGGTGGGTTTGTTTGTTGTCGGCCAAATGGAATATCCCTTCGCCGTGTTTAGTACTGGCCGGGGGGGACGGGGTTACCCATACGTTGATAAGTTATTGCACTTGCCGGACGGGATATGAACTTCGTTCGAAACAGACGTACCCGTGCTCTGTCTTGTGAACATCGTGTATGGAAGCCTCTTGTTGGATGGACTTCAAGGGTTAATTACAGATTAATTACATTCATCAGACAAAAATTGAAGGTAAATTCATAATTAGCAACCAAAAATCTGTAGAAAAAGTCAAGTTAGAAGGTAGTCGCCGCCATGGAGCAACTACTTTGTTCCACCAAAAGTGGAGTTTACTTCACTGGGGGGTCTCCCCCCGGCTAAGTAACACAGCCTGCACAGCCTGCTAGGTTAGGGTACATTAGGTTAGTATAGTTCCTTTTATAACAGGTTTTCTTAGCCAATCCCTTCTTGAGCAACATACGGGTCCTTAATGACTTGCGAATGCATGGAACCATTCCATAACAACAACTTGGCAGTCGGTCTATCTCCCAACGATTTCCAAAACCTTGTGTTCCCAAAGGGTTCCCAACCATGTTGGGTGGATATGAGGTTAATAATAATTGCCTGACAATGAACAACACCACCTACTTCATCAGCAGGACTAAAAGTATAGGAAAAATCAATTTCCAAGGAGCAATCCTGTAGTTTTACCGCCTGGGGACCCACTGCTGAAACCCAGAACCCCTCCAAAACGAGTTTGTGATGTTTAAGATCATTTGCTTTTTTTCTTAAGTTGTAATATGCAACATGACAAGCATGTTAACATCTATGACAGATTTACCCTTACTGAGATATTTACCAACTCTGAGTTTCAATGTTAATGCCAGTGGGGCTGGTACTAAACATGGCATTCATGTAAGTGGGCTGACATTAAAGTAAAAATATATGCACATAAAATTTTACTAATAGGAGTGTTAACATAGTCCTAACCTATGAAAGAGCCTACTTCCAACCTATAAGGAACTGGAAAGGTAACCAAAACTTGTATACTAGGTTTGGACATTGGGTCATGTGTGCAGTCAGTAGTGTTCTTTATAGCCTACTGCTGCCTCCAGGGCTACTAAAGTACTTTTCTGACATGTACAAACCTTTTTGGTGCTTTAGACATTTAATGGGAATATTAAAACAATTAAAGGCATAACTGTTTAAAAGCAGTTATGACATAGAAGGGCCTAGTCTAATCAAGAAAATAATGAATATTTGTTTGATAAAAAAAAGTGGGTGTTGATAGAATGGGACCGTTTATTGGTGGTCTGTGAAACATTTTGCTATTTTTATTTCATAAGGTATTTTTCGCAAAAACTGATACATAATTTTTTCTTTACAGGACCTCCAGGATGTTAGGTGGTCTATTCATATACAACCATAAAGGTGAGGTGCTCATATCCCGTGTCTATCGGGATGACATTGGACGAAATGCAGTGGATGCATTCCGTGTGAATGTGATCCATGCTCGTCAGCAAGTCCGCTCACCGGTCACCAACATTGCTCGTACAAGTTTTTTCCACATTAAGGTAGAGTCCTTGTTTCAGCTTTTACTGTGACTGACCACAAGTGAAGAAAATGTAATAGTTTTTAAAAAATAATTAAAATCTTTGTTATTTGATTGTGAAATTAAAAAATGAACTGCCTGAAGAGTTTCTATTTTAAAGAATTCACTGCGAGTAGTAACCTGCCTTTAAAAAAATTTGTTGACGAGGTAATAGCATTCTTTCATACCATTGAACAAAATAAATGAGATACTGGTTATATAATTTCACTTGACAATATTGTCATCTAAAAATTGTTATAATTGGAAATAGGAAGTTTTTTATATCCACTTGAGTAAGGTCTTGTATTTCTGTCTTACTGGTCCTCATTCTTTTGGCTGAAAAAGTGTATTGTAAATGAAGTAGAGTTGACTTTCAAGTTATATCCAGAAAATGTCTTGGTAGAGTTCGGAATTCCTCAGTGAAGATATATCAGATAAGCGTCATGTATTTTTTTATGGTTTTGCTTAGTACCTTGTTCACAGAGAACTGTACTGTACAGGTATACAGAGTTAGATGTATACAATATTCGTAATTTTACCTCTTGTCACCATGTTGCTTTCATGAGGATTTTTTTAAAATGTGTTTGAAATAGAATTGATCTCTTATGGAACTTGTAGGCTGAGCAGCAGGTTCACTTTTCTTTTTGGAGAGCAATTAAAACATTTACAGATAAATAGTTCAATATACCTGACATACATTTTGTATTGTATACAGTAATGTATGTGAGAACTTCAGGAATTATAACTGGTTTTATTTCAACAGCGAGCTAACATCTGGGTTGCAGCTGTCACCAAGCAAAATGTCAATGCTTCACAGGTGTTTGAGTTCCTCATCAAGATGCTGGAGGTAAGAAATGAATAGTCAGTTGCATTATGAGTTTACTTGAGATTTAATACTATATTTTATTTAGTAAATGAAGTTGCCTTGATGCTTGGATTGCATGGCTTGATTCTGACACATTCTGTACACAAAATGACATGTTATAGTGATTTTTTTTTTAAGGTATTTGATTTGATTGTTTGATTTTACTATTGTCATTGCAGGTGATGAGCAGCTACTTTGGAAAAATTTCTGAAGAAAATGTCAAGAACAATTTTGTTCTCATTTATGAATTACTTGATGGTAAGGGAACAAAGACTTTTGGTATAAAATTGCTTGCTGAAATGTTTAGCCTTAGTGGTTTGTTTGTAGTTTATAATCACGTTAATTGTTATTTAAAATATACGGTGCATTGGCTGTATGAAGCAAAATTTCAGTATCAGGAATTTACAGTGTTCTGATACTATGCAGTAATTTTCAGTAGATTTCATAAATATCTTGGACTTCATAAAGTATTGTTATTCTGTTCTAAAGTATTTTAACCATTCATATTGATATAACACATTAATCTGGGGAATAACTTTACATTGGTATTCTAATAATTAGTGATTAATAATTGATTTGTGACTAATTCAGTTATATTCTCTTAACTTTTCAGAGATTCTTGATTTTGGTTATCCCCAAAACACAGACACAGGTGTCCTTAAGACATTTATAACTCAGCAGGGTATTAAGACTGCTACCAAAGAAGAGCAGTCCCAAATTACATCTCAGGTATGTCTTATTTATTAGTGTTTAGCCATCAATTTTTCTTGATGTAATGGAGCTTTGATCAAATGACTTATTGTAATTAACCCTTAAACGCCGAGCCTCTATTTACAAAAACGTCTCCCGTATGCCGGCGGCATTCGGGAGTTAGCGCCGAAGCGGAAAAAAAGTTTTTTTTCAAGAAATCACAGCACGCTTAGTTTTTAAGATTAAGAGTTCATTTTTGCTCCTTTTTTGTCATTGCCTGAAGTTTAGTATGCAACCATCAGAAATGAAAAAATATCATTATCATATATAAATATTGAAATATATGACAGCGCAAAACAAAATTTTCATATATAATTTTATACAAATCGCGCTGTGAGCAAAACGGTTAAAGCTAACGGGTTATTTTTTCTTTTTATTGTACACTAAATTGCGATGATTTTGGTATATAACAAATTATAAAACGATGAAAGCAACACAGAGAAAATATTATCACAAAATGATGCATGAATTGTAACGCACGGATGTAAAAAAATGTTTTTTCAAAAATTCACCACAAATCAAAATATTGTGCTAGAGACTTCCGTTTGTTGAAAAATGAAGCTAATTGATTGAATATTACTAGACTGTAAGTGTTTTAGCTTACAATTGCAGTTTTCGACCATTTCGTCGAGTTAAAGTTGACCGAAAAGTCGAATTTTTCTATTTATCGTGATTTATATGAAAATATTTCAAAACTGATAAAAGCTACAACCATAAGTTATTTTCTGTTATATTGTACATGAAATTGCACACATTTTCATATATAAAAGTTTATGTAACGACTAATATAAAACGGTGCAAACATTATGACAACGTGTGAAAGAATTTCTGAGATGTTCGCCGAGTTAATACCGCTGGCGGACGTAAGGAAAATGTTTTTTCAAAAATTCACCATAAATCGAAATATTGTGCTAGAGACTTCCAATTTATTGCAAAATGAAGGTAAATGATTGAATATTACTAGAATGTAAGAGTTTTAGCTTACAATTGTGTTTTTCGACCATTTCGGTCGAGTTAAAGTTGACCGAAGGTTGAAATTTTGGCAGTTATCGTGATTTATGTGAAAATATTTCAAAACTGATAAAAGCTACAACCATGAGCTATTTTCTGTTGTATTCTACATGAAATTGCGCACATTTTCATATATAAAACTTTATGTAACGACTAATGTAAACGATGCAAACATTACGACAACGTGACAAAAGAATTTCTGAGATGTTCGGCCGAGTTTAGCGGCGCAGAGCGTAAGGAAAAAGTTTTTTTTCAGAAATTCACCATAAATCGAAATATTGTGCTAGAGACTTCCAGTTTGTTGCAAAATGAAGGTACATGATTGAATATTACTAGAATGTAAGAGTTTTAGCTTATAATTGCGTTTTTTACCATTTGGTCGAGTTTGAAGGTTGAAATTTTGGCAGTTATCGTGATTATATGAAAATATTTCAAAACTGATAAAAGCTACAACCATGAGTTATTTTCTGTTGTATTCTACATGCACATTTCCATATATAAAACTTTATGTAACGACTAATATAAAATGGTGCAAACATTGAAAGAATTTCTGGCGCGGATGTAAGGAAAAGTTTTTTCAAAAATTCACCATAAATCGAAATATTGTGCTAGAGACTTCCAATTTGTTGCAAAATGAAGGTAAATGATTGAATATTACTAGAATGTAAGAGTTTTAGCTTACAATTGCATTTTGTTACCATTTTGGTCGAGTCAAAGTTGACCGAAGGTTGAAATTTTGGCAGTTATCGTGGTTTATATGAAAATATTTCCAAACTGATAAAAGCTACAACCATGGGTTGTATTTTGCTGTATTTTACATGAAATTGCACACATTTTCATATATAAAACTTTATGTAACGGCTAATATAAAACAGTGCAAAAATTACGACAAAATGAAAGAATTTCTGAAATTTTCGGCAGAGTTACATGAGCGTAAGGAAAAAGTTTTTTTTCAAAAATTCACCATAAATCGAAATATTGTGCTAGAGACTTCCAATTTGTTGCAAAATGAAGGTACATGATTGAATATTACTAGAATGTAAGAGTATTAGCTTATAATTGCGTTTTTTTACCATTTCCGTCGAGTTAAAGTTGACCGAAGGTTGAAATTTTGGCAGTTATCGTGATTATATGAAAATATTTCAAAACTGATAAAAGCTACAACCATGAGTTATTTTCTGTTGTATTCTACATGAAATTGCGCACATTTCCATATATAAAACTTTATGTAACGACTAATATAAAATGGTGCAAACATTACGACAACGTGTGAAAGAATTTCTGGCGGATGTAAGGAAAAGTTTTTTCAAAAATTCACCATAAATCGAAATATTGTGCTAGAGACTTCCAATTTGTTGCAAAATGAAGGTAAATGATTGAATATTACTAGAATGTAAGAGTTTTAGCTTACAATTGCATTTTTGTTACCATTTTGGTCGAGTCAAAGTTGACCGAAGGTTGAAATTTTGGCAGTTATCGTGGTTTATATGAAAATATTTCCAAACTGATAAAAGCTACAACCATGGGTTGTATTTTTGCTGTATTTTACATGAAATTGTGCACATTTTCATATATAAAACTTTATGTAACGGCTAATATAAAACAGTGCAAAAATTACGACAAAATGACGAAAGAATTTCTGAAATTTTCGCAGAGTTACCGCAGCTGGGCGTGAAAAAGTTTTTTTCAAAAATTCACCATAAATCGAAATATTGTGCTAGAGACTTCCAATTTGTTGCAAAATGAAGGTACATGATTGAATATTACTAGAATGTAAGAGTTTTAGCTTATAATTGTTTTTACCATTTCGGTCGAGTTAAAGTTGAAAGGTTGAAATTTTGGCAATTAATGAAAATATTTCAAAACTGATAAAAGCTACAACCATGAGTTATTTTCTGTTGTATTCTACATGAAATTGCGCACATTTCCATATATAAAACTTTATGTAACGACTAATATAAAATGGTGCAAACATTACGACAACGTGATTTAAAGAATTTCTGGCGCGGATGTAAGTAAAAAGTTTTTTCAAAAATTCACCATAAATCGAAATATTGTGCTAGAGACTTCCAATTTGTTGCAAAATGAAGGTAAATGATTGAATATTACTAGAATGTAAGAGTTTTAGCTTACAATTGCATTTTGTTACCATTTTGTCGAGTCAAAAAGTTGACCGAAGGTTGAAATTTTGGCAGTTATCGTGGTTTTATATGAAAATATTTCCAAACTGATAAAAGCTACAACCATGGGTTGTATTTTGCTGTATTTACATGAAATTGCACACATTTTCATATATAAAACTTTATGTTATGCAAAAATTACGACAAAATGACGAAAGAATTTCTGAAATTTTTCGCAGAGTTACGTGGGCGTAAGGAAAAAGTTTTTTCAAAATTCACCATAAATCGAAATATTGTGCTAGAGACTTCCAATTTGTTGCAAAATGAAGGTACATGATTGAATATTACTAGAATGTAAGAGTTTTAATTGCGTTTTTTCGACCAGTCGAAGTCAAAAGTTGACCGAAGGTTGAAATTTTTGTAGTCGATGTACAGTACGTCCACTTAGCACCCAACAGACAATTTTAGTCGGTTAATCCAGTAGGCATTTAAGGGTTAATGTGTTGATTTGTCAGTTGCTCTGGCAAAGATCTGAAATTTCAGTGTGGTTTTTGTTTTTGAAGTTTGAGGAATGCCACGTTGGATTGATAGTGATGATTTGTGTTGAATATTTGCATTCGATTTAACATGATACCTCGCTGCCAGAATTAGGTTTTATTCTATAAACGCCATTAAATCTCATTACATAAATGTAAGAAAAGTAAATGGAAGGAATGTGACTTTAAGGTTGCATGTGTGTGACTTTTTTAAACATTGCAAAGAGATATTCTTCTCTATGATTCAAGATGTTCAGATTAGTTTTGTTTAAAAACCTAAAAAGAAACTGGAAACAGTCAATAAAATGCAGTACAGAATACCAGTTAGTGAACTAAAATTCTCTCTCTCTCTCTCTCCATGTTTGTGGAGATTCATTTATGTAAATGTAAATTTAACAGGATTTTTATTAGTTGCAATATGTCTTGGCCTATGTTTGTTCATAAGTATGTCTCACAATATCTTTGGTAACGGGCAGGTTATGTAGTAGTTGCTGTTTGAGGCTGTGATTATATAGCTCTCAATATCTTTGGTAACGGGCAGGTTATATAGTAGTTGCTGTTTGAGGCTGTGATTATATAACAGTGTGTATTTGTTTTGATGAAAGTGACACATGGTTTTATATAAGAAGCTGAATTTTTTGTTTATACAGTATATACTCATAGCATGCTGAGTATGAAGTCAGTTAAAGTTTTATATTTTAGTACTCTGAAAATTTTTCAAGCCATGCGTTTTTAGATTTGTAGAGGTGAATTCCACATAAGTCAAGGGCTGACTGTAAATGTATTTTATACATCCACAATGTTTGCAATGCTCTCTCCTAATTAGTAAAATCAGTAGGCAAGAGGTTCATTAATCAGTTACTCCCCCAATATTACCGAAATTTAGATGCTTGTAATTGAAAGCTGTATTTCGTGAATGATAGCTATTTTCTGAATGGTAATGTAATATTTTCTCCATATTTATTATATAATCTGTAATGTCAGTATTCATTGCAGTGTAATCAACTGATTTCTTTTGAAGAATAATAACCAGTAGCAGGTCTGTATTTACAGGATATTTAAATAATTATTGTAAAGTCCTTGGATTGGCTTTGGTTACTTGCTGTGAAAGTTGAGCTAGTCCCATGACTACAAAAACAGAAGTAATTTTGATGCTAGTTTATAATATTTAAAATACCTATGTGTCCATTTTAAGCATTTTGTGTTTTAAGGTAGTTTTTTTTCATATATCAGTTCAACTAGACAACTGATTTTTTTTGTTCTTTAGGTTACTGGGCAGATTGGTTGGCGTCGAGAAGGCATCAAGTATCGCCGTAATGAGCTCTTCCTTGATGTTATTGAATATGTGAACCTTCTTATGTCTCCTCAAGGTAGACAATGTGTTGTTATCACTTTTGGAATTTTTTGGAAATTATATGAAATTTCAGATTGTTTTATTAAAGTTGGTAGCATTATGCAGATTATTTTCCTGAAATTTTTTTTATGTATTTATCAAGGAACATTAATTGTTTTATTAAAGTTGGTAGTATTATGCAGATTATTTTCCTGAGGGTTTTTTGTATTTATCAAGGAACATTATTAATATACAAGTTTCATGAATACTCTTAAAATTTTTTTCTTAACTGCTGTAGCATTTTTGCTTGTATTCCTTACTAATTATGACTTATTGGTAATGATCTGTCACCCCTATGTGATATTTATATTATGATTTTGGGAACACACAGATTGCTGGAAAAGCTAAGATATTTGTAGAAGAATTTGTTAAGTTGTTCATTTACAGTATCTGTAAATGAAGAGCAAATGAAGAAATTATCATAAATGATCTTTATTATTATTGAATTTTAAAAGATATCCACAATAAATTTTCTTTCTCCAACAGGCCAAGTATTATCAGCCCATGTAGCTGGTAAGGTTGTGATGAAGAGTTATCTTTCGGGGATGCCAGAGTGCAAGTTTGGAATCAACGATAAGATTGTGATGGATGCCAAGAGAGGTAATATATAAATTATTATTGACTGAAGTTTCAAGTTCTCATGTATTTTCATTCTTCAGTTCTCTGAGGGGTATTCATTTTAGATTTTGTGTAATCTTTTGTTGTTTCTCTTGTGCTTCTGTACTTTTCTCATTTGCCCAGTTCAGTATAAAGTTCTCCAGTCCATATAGTAAAATATTCCAATGAAGGTTTCTATTTCATCAGTAATCTTATAATAAAAGTAGATACATGGTCATATCAGAAGGTTTCCAGTTGTTCTTATAAAGACTGCAGAAATTATGTTTTATAAAAGGTTGAAGTGGAGAAAAATGAATGAAAATATTGACTTACAGATGAGAGATCGTAATATACAAAGAAGTCAAACGGCAAAATTCATCTTAATCTTTGACATGTACCTTGGCTGAAAAGCCTTATAGCCTGCATAAAAGCAGTATGCAAATATGCATAAAATTTTGTGAAAAATTCTCACACTAATTGGAGAGCTGACAGACAAAACTGGACATTACTGTATAAAGCAACTGTTATGTCTATTCTTGACTGTGGATGTCAGACATACAGGTCAGCTTCTGACACAGCTTTGAAAAGTAAAAACCACTTCATAATAAGGCACTCAGAATAGCACTGGAGTATTTAAATGTTCCCCAAACTCTTCAGTCCCAAGTTGAAAGTGGTGAACTACCTCAAACTCTTCGTTGTGATTTGGTAATGTGTAGTGTAGGAAAAATAACAACGAATGTGTCACCAACAAGAATAGAGCTAATAGACTTCAAGTCAGCAAATATAAATGTGAAATTTCCCCAAATAATAGAACTACCTTCTCCTTGGTTAATGCATAAGGTATGAACTTGTAAAAGCTTGTACTGTATACCTAAAAACTAATCATATACTCCAGAACATCATAAACAACACGCAGTAAAACATACAAGATATAAACATATCACCCAACAAAACAGTAATTTTTCTTTGCTTAACAATGAATATATGAAGTAAACTTCAAGTACCTAATGAAAAAGCTTCTACTATTACTAAATTAGTATCATTATGTTGAGCAAACCCTCAAGTGGCTTATCTTCACGTTCTGATACTTCACCAATTATTCCTAGTTGCTTTGGTTTAGAAAAGCCTAAAATTATTCTGTCATTGTGCATCCACTTTATATTCTTTTTGGAGTCAAGTATTTGCATCTTCATAAACAGGTTAATATCACATGACAATACAGTACATTGTGGCTGAGTAGAAAAAATGTTGGTTTGATGTTTCACATGTCGATATTTCAAATTCATAAGGAGGAGGTTATTGTTAATGTCTGAATCTTGTTGACTTTAGGGATTACTTCGAAGTCTAAAAAATTTAAATACCACGTGCTTTGACTAGTATATTGATGATATGGATACTGTTTAACCAGATTGCTAAGTGAAATTTTCAACTCACATAGCGATGACCCAAAGAATATATTAATTAAAAAATTTTGATAGGTTATATTCTAATAAGTGACACCCCTTGAAAAAACTTTTGAAAATTGAGAGCTGGAAAAATTCTAATGATGTTTTTATCAGTGTTCTAAGTTAAGGAGTTTTCTGTCTTTTTTTGTTTAAGGCTCTGCTGATGAAAGTCAACGGTCAGCAAAGACAAGCATTGCCATCGATGACTGCCAGTTCCACCAGTGTGTCAAGCTTTCAAAGTTTGAAACTGAACACTCTATTTCATTCATTCCACCTGATGGTGAATTTGAACTCATGAGGTAAGTTAGTTTGTTGGTAAGTTGAAAAGTAGATTTCTTTTGTGGTTTGGAATTTAGATTGAACTTCTGCTTGAGATACAAAGTTTTTGGACTCAGTTTTGCATGCTAAAAGCCTATTTTGAGCTTTGCAGTGGGCTTCAGACATTTTTTACTTTTATTTTAAGGCTATCTATGTTGTCTAGACAGAAGTGCTTCCTTTGGCAGATACACCATCGAACACCTTTGATAGATACCAAGGGAAGCATTGTTGCAGTCATTCACATTGAAATATGAAATTTGCGTGGAACAGTAGTGTATTTCTTACCATTTCAGAATGGCATGTAAATATAAAAAGCTTTGTTGCCATTGAATACTGTATCAGTCCATTGACTTTTCTTCAGTATATAAATGGCCTTTTCTAAAATTCCTTTACAAGCATTTCTTCAGGATACTTTTGATTGCTTTTGCATAGGTATGAACCATATGCCAAAGATGTTTTGTTGGGAGAATTACAGTGGAGTAATAAATGTTGTCTTAGGACAGGAATTATTTTGAGTGGTCTGTGAGAAAGATATTTGCTATTTCAATAGCTCATCACTTATTGCTGAACTTCATCACTTCTTCATTCTCATTTTATGTTAACTGCTTGCTGTGTGTTTTGCACAGTTCACTATAGACATTACTATTCATTCTCATTTTATGTTAACTGCTTGCTGTGTGTTTTGCACAGTTCACTATAGACATTACTAAAGTTTTTGGTAGTATCTGTTCAGCCCAGCTATGTTGTGCAACTTTTTCTCTATTTTTAATGTTCCCTTTGGTCTTTTTCTAGATAGTTGTTCACCATCTTCGACTTCTAACTTCTGTGTTCCAAATTTCTCCTCATATCATTTAAAAACATCCATTTGGGAAGATGTATGGGAATTTAAGAATGAATTTCTATGGTTTTTAGATTAACTTTTAACAGTAACTGTGTAAGTCTTTCTGGCTAGTAACTATTTCCCCTCAAATTCATGTGCATGGTGTTGCAAATTGCTTGTTCAGTCTTGTTCTAAATATGAATATTGGTACAGTTCTTACATACTTTTTGTTATTCTTGTTGGGGAAGAGTTATTTTTTTTAGGTGTTGAGGCTGTGTTGTTCAGAAGGTAATAAAAGATGACAAGTGTTTTGAATGAAAGTGAAGATAGTTGAAAATGTGTAAATTAGAGAATGAATGAGTTTCTCTCTCTCTCTCTCTCTCTCATTAGAGTTTCTTCAAGGGTGAGTGATGTCTGTCGTATAAGTAAGAAAAGGAGAGGAAATGGGTATAGGTTTGTGGAATGAGGAGAGGTTTGAATAGAATACACTGTAATTGATATTGGGTAATAGTGTTGACTGGCGATAGTAAAGAGCAATATGAAGATTATTATCAAATTAGGTATTAAAAGAGGAGAAAATTGAAAGAGTGTTTACAAGAGTCAAGTTATTAGGAAGCCAGAGTGATGAAGTGTCAAATTGCATGCTTGGTGGAAGCTGTAATAATTATTTGAGGCCTGAAGATGGTTAATGAATAGCTAAGGATGGTTGAAAAGTCCTTTTAACCTATTTAGGTATTCAAGTACTGTAATAGGAATCCTGTTGGTGTAGTGTGAGGCAGAGAAGGCAGTAGAGATTGTAGACATTGGAACAAAAAGTGAAATATGCTCAGGGAGTTATGAGTTCAGGATTCATCTGTAAAGTAACCAATTCTGTACATTGATAATTACAAGAAAGTTTGAGACCAGTGAGTGATATCTCTTATTGTCATAGGGCTTAACTGAATAGTTTCTCTTGAGCAAAAGGTGAAAATTGGAACAAGTTGAGAGATAAGAAGTTGGGCAGCAAGGTAGGAAAAGACTATAAGATGTGGATGAAAAATAAAAGGCACAGAGCAAAGTTGTTGAAGGAAGAATGAATTCTGCAGAGAACTTTGAAGTTCTATCGGCAGTGTGTCCTTTTAATGGCTTGTTTCTGTTTAGCCTCGTATTTTTTTTTTTTTTTTTTGCAATAGATAAGTGAAACTATTTTCCTGATTTAGCTAGTGATTGAGTTTGTGGCTGATTTTTATTTGTTTTCTTCCAGCTTTACTTTACATTCATCACTTTTTTTTTTTCTCTCACCATGAACCCTTGCCTTTCCAGACTCATACCTTATGGTAATTTATGTAAGGAGTATTTAATATTCTTGAATAGTGAACTGTTTTTATAGTAGTTTTTAAGCTATTATATAGAGCTTATCAAATTGCTGAAAGTACAAATCTTATGTAAAGGAATATTTTCAATAATCTTAGCAGAAGTTAAAAACTGAGGATAATTGTGGCTTGAGAACATCAGTTATAATTTTTCGGTAAAGAAAATTGAAGGTTTCTGTTGGGTGAAAGATTGAGTTTCTCTAACTGGAGATGTTGCAGCAAATCACACACCCATGGGAGAGTTGAACCAATCTGTGTGTATAGCATTGTTTAACCTTTTTGTTTTTTATTGTATAATACTATGATGTTCTGGCATTAAGGAGGGCCAGCCAATGCTGTTTTTTAATGACATGACTCTGACATTTATACCACTTAATAAGGTGACTTGGAACAACAAATCGCACATAATTTTTGCTGCTGACCTTCGGTTTTGTGACACCAGTGCGGTTTATCCCTAAAATAAGTATTTTTCAAATTCTATATCCTCCCTTGATAATTGATATCAAGACCTGGGATTATTACCATATATAGAAGTAAGTTTAATTAAGATGTAAGGCTTTTATTAATGTAAAGGGTCATTACTACTCATTATAGTTTTGATAGCATATATTTGTAGTTTTTTTTTTTTTATGGTAACTAATATGTGTAGTGTAAGAACTTAACGGCTTTGTTTTTCTGTTAATGGTGTTTATTTTCAAGATATGCTTCATTTACATAGATTTATGTGCGCATTTCTTTTCTATTATTCCTTTAGTAATTTTTTTCATATTTCTCTGGTGGTTTTTTTTTTTTTAGTTTCTAGTGTTTTGAGTAACTTATCTTTTTCAAAGGAATTTCTAAAGAAGTTTAAGGTGCTAAACTTTTTTCAAAGGAGTTTCTAAAAAAGTTTAAGGTACTAAACTTCAAATTGAGTTTAAAGTAAAGGTGTGATGTATCATTTCATATTCTTCACTTTTATAGCTCTGAAAGTTCCTCAGCAATTTTACCTGTATTCCTTCATTGTTGGAAAAATACTTTGTGCATGCACATCATTGCTCCGTAGCCCCCAAGTAAGTATCAGTGGTTCAGGTGGTGGTGGTGGTGGATATAAACCAAAAGCTGCTTGTGATTGTCTTGGGTACTATAAACTTCATTTGAGATGTTGCTGTGCATTGTAATAAACCCCTCCTCTCTCTCTCTCTCTCTCTCTCTCTCTCTCTCTCTCTCTCTCTCTCTCTCTCTCTCTCTTCTCTCTCTCTCTCCTCTCAGTAACATTCTGTAATAAGGCTCCTTTTACCACTTTGTTAAAAGTTGATCTCTCTCTCTCTCTCTCTCTCTCTCTCTCTCTCTAAAACAGCTTAGCCTTTTCTTGCATGCAAAAATTATATATTTCTCTGGGACTGAAGTAAAATTCACATTTGTGTTGCTTTGTGCATGTTCTTATAATGGTTTTATATTGGAGTACAAGATTTGTATTGTTTGCATAGCTGATATTTTTCTTAATATTGGTATCTAAATAAAAAAAAAATGTTCTTTTTAGTGAGAACAGTGCTTTTTATGAAGAGTTAAATGTTTGCTGTTTCATCAAAATCAGTGTACAGTATCTGGCAAGTTTGCAGTAGAAATAGTGCTCTCAAGAGGAACTGAATTTATGCCAGCCCTGTATAGACATTGTATATCAGAAGTATAAAAGTATGAACATTGAGGATTCTGTTCTGCAAATAGAAGAAATGTTGTGCAGATCATAGCACTTGTATTTTGAAGGATTTGAAAAAATAAATGGTTCGGTATATTTTTCTGATGAAGGTGAGCTATATATGAATATAGAGAGAAAGTTTATTAAAGAGGTACAAAAGAAGTGGTAGATAGTATTATTTAATGTTGTATGATTAATATCTTCATATAATTTTGGCAAGTGTACGAGTGGATAGAATCTGGTATGAACCACTTCAATTTTGGTCAGTAGAATGGAGAGAGAACTGAATGTGATACAGTAATCATTGAAGATTCATGGAAAGTTGGTACTGTAGTGAAATGAAAATTTACACATGCATGCAGGATAGGTGTTTTCCTTTGGCATGGTAAGTAATACGTAGAATGAATGTAGTAAAGTTCTGTATCTAGGCACACTGAAGTGTGAAACTAGGTATAAATTTTTGTACTGCTGTCATAGCACAATACTTTATGCCTTGCTTGAAGAGCACTATAGAGTAGTACGAAATCCTCCATGTGCCAACAGGTACCGTACAACGAAGGACATCTCTCTGCCATTCCGTGTGATTCCCTTGGTCCGGGAAGTTGGTCGTACTAAAATGGAAGTAAAAGTTGTCATTAAGAGCAACTTCAAGCCTTCACTTCTTGCTCAGAAAATTGAGGTACTTGGGGGAGATCAGTCATTGTTTTGCATGTGATGTAAATTATTGGAGGAATATATGAAAAAGTGTATAGTAATGCAGTTTTGTTTAAATTATTATTTTGGTGGTGATGGTTGCCTAAATCAAATTGTTTAATTTTTCACTTAGGTGCGAATTCCCACACCACTGAACACCTCTGGAGTCCAACTTATCTGTATGAAGGGGAAGGCCAAGTACAAGGCTTCAGAAAATGCTATTGTTTGGAAGTAAGTTGGTTCTTGTATGTTGTATAGTTTTTGAACATTTTAGTTACCTTTTAAATTATATTAGTTCAAGTTTTTGTGGTATTAGATAATTTATTCAGAGTCAATTGTCACAGGCCCTAAAGTTTGTAGATATGTTTAAGGTTCTTAAAGTTAGTTTGTATTTACAACATTCTTAAAGTTAGTTTGTATTTACAACGTTTTTAGTATTTACAGCGTTATTAAAGTTAGTTTGTATTTACAGCATTTTGGGAAATGAACACTTTATTGTTAGCTAAAATGTGGTGCTTATTTTGTAGCAATATTGTATTATAATTTTGCTTACAGTGAAATTCTGCAATAAAATTTAAGTAAAATAAATTGTAGAATTTTATGAATAACTAGATTGTCAGAATTAGTTTGTGCTGTTGACGATTATGTAACAAATAGAAATAGCAGATTATTTTCTCTGGGATTATTCTTGCACGTGATTGTCTGAGTTTGTTATGTAGAATTAAAAGTGTTATTATTTGACATTCACATTTTGTGGAGAATTATATATTTCATGTTGTTTAGCAAGCATTTCATGCTATATTGTTGATTGACAGGATTAAGCGTATGGGAGGCATGAAGGAATCTCAGATTTCGGCTGAAATAGAACTCTTGCAAACAGATACCAAGAAGAAATGGACTCGGCCTCCAATTTCCATGAACTTTGAGGTAAGGGAGATTACGTAATGAGGATATTTTCATTTTCAGTACTGATGGATTTTACATACAGTAGCTTGTATGGTCTTGTGTTAACACGTACCTAAGATTTATTGTAGGTATTCTTGTATTGTTGCGTTTTCTCTCTCTCTCTCTCTCTCTCTCTCTCTCTCTCTCTCTCTTTGGAGCTAGTTACTGGTAGATTGCAAAGCTCAGTTACAGATGTTTTTGTGATGACTATTTTTTTTTATAAATGTGTTGTACTTAATGAGAGGTTAACATAAAAGCTCAGGTTTTATCTAGTTATTTTGAGATGGTTAGTGTGAATGGAATTTCATTGTTTTCTGAGTGTGATAGACATCGCAAGACATATTACCTTGCAAAAGGCTATAAATGCTCCTATGTATCTAGATGTATGCAGTGGGGTTGTCTTGTTACTTTGTGAACTTTAATTTTGTATTTCTTGTATGCAGTAATTTATAGAACTGAAAAGTTTTAAATATTAGCCATCAGTTTTGTATGTGCCTTTATTGCTGCTACTAGTTGAGATGGAGTTCAAGAACAGAGGAATCAGAATTACATTTCATTAGTGTTTTGTGTTCGTGGCATAAGCTGTCTGTAGTATTCACTAATAAATTTGATTTCATTAACTTTTTGGCTTCTGTTATCTTTTGTTACTATGCCATGGTGTTCTTTCCTTGTGGCATTTTAGTCCTGTGAATTTTTACTAGTGAGCTTTTTTTTTTTTTGTCTCATTACCTTCATGATTGTATTCAAATTTTTGGACTTATTGAAACTTTCTCAAAGCAAACAGTTGCCGTTTTTATTGCTTAAATATTACGTACCTTTATTGGCAGTTACGACCAAGCAGTCAAAGCAGTACTTATTAGCAGTAAAGTCTCTTGCCAACTGGGAAATGAAATGTGATGTTGGAGCCAAACAAGCTTGGATTGATGCTCTTTCAGCGAGTGTGTGTGTGTGTTAGTGTGTGTGTGTGTGTGCGCGCGCATTTGACTGATGGACAGTCCATTGTGTAAAAATGTAGGGTTAGTATTGTCACTTGATTAGGTAGAGGATTTGCTTATGCATTTGGCAACCCTCCTGCCTGTTATTTTTCCTGTTTGCAGTCTTGAAGCTTTTCATCAATTCCGATATTCAAATCTTATTGGGATTAGGTATGCAATCTACAAAAAAAAATGTTTGAAGTGTAACTAATGCTATTGGCTTTTAGATAATCTCCACACCATGAAAAACAATATATTCCATCTCAAATAAATTTCTCACTTTGAGATTGAGTTCAACAGTTGATATTGGATTCTTCTGGAAATGGTATGTGCTAAACTGTAGTGAAGTATGTTGATGAGCTGTTTTATCCAAAGCCTATTTTTATTGTTTTAGGACTGCCCATAGTTCCCAGTTGCACTAGATGTATGTTTTCTGTTCAGTATCATAAAGAGCAGATATAGATTTGTAATTGAGTTGTTATACAGTATTAGATAATTTTTGTGTACTTAGGTTCTGCATTCTTTGCACACAAAAAATATAGGTTTTTGTTTCTCATGCTTATTTTGCTTCATATTTTAAGATGCCTGGTTGAGTTAGAAATAGAAATTAATCAATAATATAAGCTGTATATATAGCTAAAATTAAATGTTAGCTATAAGTTTCTAAGGATTTGTTGTAATTATGGATCATTACCCTGAGGATTACATTTTACATTACTGTATTTTGTTAATGGCATTTTTTACTACTCTGGACTTAGTAATATTTCGTTGATAACAATGAAGGTAGCAGTAATATTTTGTTGATAACAATGAAGGTAGTTTGTACACCAAAGAACCTAACTGAAATTTACGATATTCAACCCTTTGAGATTCTGATTACATCAAATTATGTCGTATAAAAAAAGTTAACCAAAAACATTCTGATGGGTAGCATCAGGAGAATGTAGGGGGATGTTTTGGCTCTATCTCCTCTGCAGGAATGCTTGGTTTAAAGATAATTATCATATCTCCCTACATGTTTAAAGGTTATTATTAATCCAGTCAAAAATATAAAATTTTTTTGCCATTTTCTATAGTTTTTCTAAAGTTATTTATATGCAAAATTTAACATAAATAACACTAAAGTATAAGTTATTGGATGGAAGATTGTACTTTCTGATGGTGAAAAATGAATTGAAAATGTTCATGATTATATTAAAGGAAATATTTTATGAAAAGTAAAGGAATAACTTCTTTGCCAACTTCCCTATGTCTACTGACCACTTTACTGTACTGTATTTGGTTTAAACATTTTCAGTCCTACAATGAAGTACAGTAAATAGACTTCATTGTGACTTTAATATCTCAGTTCTACCATAAAAAAATATGCAACAAAAGATAAATGAAAATTATCTTTAAACTCATAGGCCTCATGCGCATCTCACGACATGTCTGTGTTCGGCCCTCTTTTTTTTTTTTATTAATGCAAAAGAGGACCTACAGTGGCATGGGTAGGCCATGAAAGGTCAGGGCAGCATACCCAGTCCTTCATACGTTATTCTTTTGTTTGTTGGTCAGTACACAACGGAGGCATGTAGTGGGCACTGGATACTCTATTTATGAAAAGCTATGGTTTGTATACCCATGAAAAACACAAATTACTTTTAATATCTGGTATTTTTTATGCTCTTGTATAACATAACTGCATAAAAAAATTATGTAGCTTTTGGGTCAAGCTGGTCAGTGCAATTAATGTATGTGCCAGACACACCTGTCCCCTATGGACTATAACTGTGGTGTGAGACTTTCTTTTAGTGGTTACTGTGAAGTTACTATTCAAGTTAGAATACTCATACTGGCGTCATCTTGAAGCTCAGTAGTTACATGCAAGAATAAGTTAAATCAGAATTGCAAATTAAGTTAGCCATGAAAAATAAATCTGTGCATATCTGCAGAGGAAAAAGAATTTAAATCTTAATAATATAGATAAGTTAAATTTACTTCTTCCTTGAGAAACCACAATAAATTTCCTCCCTGTTGAAATAGATTTGATGCTTATTGCATTTTCCATGGGTTGAAACATGAAGGCACAGATGCCGTTTTTGGGACTAAGCAGGATGATAGGCAACCATTGACATTTTCTTTAAAGGAACGATAATTAATCAATGATATTTTTCTTCCAAGTGACCCACACACCACTTCTTGAGCACCACTGGAAGATCTCATGTTTAATTTTAGATGTTGCCATTTTGATGCTTGTCACATTTATGGTGAATTTTTTATTTAATTTTATATTTTGCATCAAATGATGCATCAGGGCATTGTATTTTGGATGATGCACCAGTTTGTCGTAACTGAACCATTGTTAAAATATACAAGTAAATGACACATTATTTATCTTGTTCCATGTCTGTTAGGAAGAACTAAGCGTTTCCATTGTTTTATGTAACATCCTTTTAGTTCAGGGTAGTTTCACAGATGTAAAATGTGTGAGTACATGAAAAGGTGTTTTGAATTTGTTTTGCCTGTTAACTAAAATGATGTTTAGATGTTTTGCCATTGAGAATTTGTAATTTTTGTATTAGAAGTTCTTTATTTAGTACAAGTGTTGCTTTTAGTGTTGTGAAAGTTGTATTTAACAAGCATTCTTTCTCAGGTGAAATTTTCAGATACAATTTAGTTATAAAACATCTTGGGAATGAGCTGGATGGTGAAGTGAGATTTTACAATGAAAAATTTTCATTTTTTAAATCATGAGTTGATATAGGTGCTAAATTATGTCATCTGTATCATCAGTCAGAATGTTGGATTATACTTGTTAACTCTTAGTTGTTCCAGAATTGGCGGGTAGATCGCCACCTCCTGCTAACAGATTTTTTCAAGGGAGCTTATACTTTGGTCTGTCTTGTATAATGCTTGGACATAAGTGTGGGGACATCTCTCCACTTGTGGAGGCTGTCTGGTCCCTTTGATGGAGAGCTGTTTTCATCTAGGGCTGTCAAATGTCACTGCCACCCTTTTAGTTGTCTACCTCTAGATTACACTAGTATTCTTAGATTAGTGTAATTTGCAGATGTGCCTGGCAGAAAAGAACTTTAAGGTTATTTTAATGAAAAATTCCTAAAGTTGACTAGCTTAGTGGCAAAATTAGGCCACAAAGAATCCTGAAAGGTTTGTATTGAAGAAAATACAACCTGGATTGGTACATGTTCTGTCAAATTTCAGAAAAAGGGCTGTCATCTCTTCAAAAGGTTTTTAGATCTGTTTCACACTAAAGAATGAAGAAATTGAGAATTTTTGTTTTTCCTGAATTCAAATAAGCTTGGCAAGGACATGAAGAACTATTTCCTTGCCAAGCTTATTAGAATTCATTAGCCTCAGGAAGAACATAAATTCTCATTCTCTGCCTTCCTTAGTGTGGAGCAGACATGATTTTTGGAGAGATGACAGCCATTTTCAGAAACTTGACAGAACAAGTACCAATTCCGGTTGTAATTTCTCCAATATAAACCTTCCAAGATTCTTTGTGGCCTAATTTTCCCATAAGTCAACTTTAGGAATTTTTCAATAAAATAACCCTAGAGTTCTTGTATACTAGGCACATCTGCAAATCACATTGGATATTAGTTAAGGTTATACATCCAAAAAAAAAAAAATGAAATTTTCAGGTCTTTTACTGGGAAAGTCCAGCAATGTGACTTGAAGGTGTTAAACTACTCATTAGTATTTTCTCTCTTGTCATACTGATAAGATGACAGAAAAATTCTCTTTGAAGACATACATTTGTATCATTAAATTAGCAAGACTTAATTGTTCAAGTTTTTATCACCAAAATCTTAAAAGAATATAAGAGCCTTATAGCTTTAAAAATCTCATAAGATGAGCTTCAGCTCAAGAAGAGGACTTTCAATTTCACTTAGAGTGTACAAGCGGTAGCCTTGCCATGTTAGCCTCATTCAGACACAAGTTTTTGAAATCATCCAGTTAAAAGTGTCAATCCAACTTGGCTCTTTAATGCTTAAGGAATATCATTATATCACTCAAAGCACCAAGATTCTTTTGTGATCTGTTCTTATTTGGTGGCTTGCCGGGTAATCGGGAAACTCATTCTTTCCCTCTCAGATGTACAGTACTGTTTTAGCCTGTCTACTCCACTTGCAAGAGGCAGTTGATTCATATATTTTACAGCTGCACTGGGGTTGGTCCAGAGCTATAATTAGTTAGCATACAGAATGGACTCTCTGAGTGATTGTACAGTAGCATGTTGAACTGATAATGTGATTAACTGTCAGTTTAATACTTTGTTTATATGGTGGTGTCGTATCAAATCCTAAGTTCACTTCCCCTGTGTGAATAAACATTTGGCTGTAGCAGAACAGTAATGTGAGAAAAAGATAACTATATTTGAAAAAAAAAACAGTTATGTATCATACAGACAATTGCCTTACATTTTGGTTCCTCCTCCTTGTGTAATGTAAAGATATGTCAACTTGAGAGTGAAGCACAAACTTGCAGAAAGCTTCTGAATTATCAGCAGACTTCATTGGGAGGTTTCTCTAAGAATGGATAAAACTGATAACTGAAGGACATTTACTCCAGTAACATTTTGTGTGAGGAAGTTGTATAAATTTAAGATTTGATTGTTGTAACATGCATGGGAAAAATATTAGCACTAGTATTCTAGTATTACAGGCACACTATAATGTCCTGTATCATTAAAGGGATGTAAAAGATTTTGATATTCATTCATTAATAATTGTATTTCCAGGCATCAGAGATGGCTATTTTTTTTCCTGAAGTGAGCCTGAAATTTATTTATAGAGGTCAAAGGTTATGTTTTAATAGGCCTACCCTAACCCAGTTGAAGGTTATTTTTGCTGGACAGTAGTCAGAATTGTATATGACTTTTAAATGAAGTGTTTAAATTAAACCTTGTTGAAATAGTAAGCAAACAATATTATCATAATAAAAAGAAATGAAACAACTGTACTCATTAATACATATTCATTATCATGTTGGACAAGTAACTTTAATGTTGTACATAATATTACCAGTATTTTTTAGGGAACATTATTGTCTGACAAAAGTAAGATTGTGGTATGTTATCTTACGTGGTGCTTTTACAAAGGGTCACTGCGATAAAATATACTGTATCATACTGTAATTCTATTTCTTATTTTGGCATTTAGTGCTTCTTTGCTTGAGATTAAAAATATTGCTGCAACAGCCTACATCCACTACTATCAGAATCTTAAAATACTTCAACTGTAGTCCCATCCATTTGCAAGCAAAATTTGGGTTCTTTGTCATGGTTGGAATGTCTCTGATGCCAGGAAATACAATAGTTTTCTTTAAAGAAAAAGTTTGATCTTATGAAGAAAAATTTTCAAAAATATTCAGATCACTTTTGAAATTGAAACAAAATCCTAGTCAATTGATGCATACAGCATAAATTCTTTTTCAAAATGTTATGCTGATTTTTATTTTCTGAATCATGCAAACTTTCTTGATAAATATTCACAGAAAGCTAATTTAACAAACTGAGTGCCTGTTACAATGATAGTACAATTTTTCCTTGTGCAATATTAAGGAGGTACAGTACTTTAAAGATTTTAAGTACAAAGTTTTGGTGAGTGTAGCATGGAATAAATTATTCCCCTGCATTTATTTGTTTTTTTCCTGATGGAGTAAGTAGCAAAGTTTTGTTATAGAATCTTGGTATCTATAACCTTAGTTTTGTATGAATCCAAGGTGTTAACGTTTTAGTTAGCTATTGTAATCCCTCTTTAGTTAACATAGATGGTAAATTTGGTAGTGTTATTTACAGTGTTTTGGGAGAAGAGCAGGCACAAAGAAGGAAATGATGCATGCTGTCAGTGATGTGTAGACAAGAAACTGTGAAACTTTACCATGATATGTTAATTAACAAATTTTATTGTTTTTTCTCTTCTAAAGGTACCATTTGCCCCATCTGGCTTCAAGGTCCGCTACTTGAAGGTGTTTGAGTCGAAGCTCAACTATTCTGACCATGACGTAATCAAATGGGTTCGCTACATCGGCCGTTCGGGACTCTACGAGACCAGATGTTAACCCTGAAACTCTTAAAAAAATTCAAATGACGTATGGCTCTGTAGGCCCAACAGGAGTATCACAGTTTGGGTAATAATTTCAGGTAGCCTACAAATGTTGTTACAGTTTATTGGAGTACAGTACTGTGAAGATGTTAGATGTACATTATTATTATCAGATATAGGCAAGTTAATTATAAGAAATAATGAAGGAATATATTTGTTTGGAGAGGGTATAAGATGGATTTTTTTTCTCGAACTAGAACTCTCACTTGCTAGGTAAACTATTGTAACATTCCCCATACAAAAGTGACCTTTTATCTCACTTAGACTTGGCTTCCGATATTTTGCCCCAGTTATGTAGCAAATAGTTAATGATAGTTCAGATGTGTTCAGTGGATGAGATTATTTTATTTAGAAATATTTGTTGTTGATTTTTCCTTGGCTTGTATATACCCTTATATTTATATTTTTGAGGTTTGTTTAGTCATTTACTTTAAGGAATCCAGGTCCATTTTTTTTCTATCATGACCACAGACACGTGACTTTTACATAGGCTGACATTCCTTGTTCATAAGTGTTGTGTGTTGTCTCCATTGCCTTTTTAGCTTTTGAAGAGGGAAAAGAAAGAAGACTACAATAAATTATGGTAAAGGATACAGTTACTTGCCTGCTGTTGTCTTTGTTTGTAGGAAGTGTGGGTATTTGTAATTCAAGGGATAATATGTCTGTGGGCATTTTTGATGAAGAGTAGGTATTCCAACCGGACAAAAAAAAACAAAAAAAAATCTAGATTAAAGAGAACGTTTTCGCAAGCTAAAAGTGGATTTAATGTAGTAGATCTTGTTATAAACAGAAGAAAAGAAATAGAAAAAAAATTGTAAGCTTTTGCTTCATATTCTGCTAACAGTGTCAGCAGCCACATTTGCTTACATTGTCAGCAGCAGCGTCTGCTTACAATGTCAGCAGCAACATCATACAGTATTTGGTCAGTCATAAGGTGTATTATAACTGTTGAACTGCATGACTTCAGCTTTCTAACTCATTTCAGATGACTGCTGCTCCCACTTCCTTTTTTTTTTTAATTACTATATATATATATATATATATATTCATTCATCATAGACTGAAGGTGGTATTGAACATGGCAAAGACTTTATTTTCTATTACGTGTATTGTACTACAGTTACAGTATTGCATTTATTAGTTCCTTGGAAATAGTAGTATGTGGCTTAAGTTAACGTAAGATTATCATTTTTACCAGAAATTTGCCTTTACAGTAATTCATTTATAAATGCCCTTTATTTGACTTATATGAGAAATACTTAAAAATAATTTATTAGTAAAATGAGGTTAGCTATATTGTGTGTTGTGACCTTTAAGGCTAGAAATTGCTAAGACTTTTTATAGTAAACATTTATATATTCAGAATAACTTTGGTTATTGCTGTGTTCTTACCATCAGATGTTAAATACATCTTGATTTTGTGCACCTTGAATAAGCTCGTTCTTGATGGACAATTGGCTTTGGCATGATTTTGAGACAGCTTTGACATAACCCTACCATGAGGTTTGAATTGAATATATACTTGTATATTCATGACCCTCTCCCTATTTCCCATACAATTAACCTCTTCCCATTTGTGGCCAGGCATTTTCTTTTGGGGTATACAGTATTTCTTTTTAATATTCTTTCATATTAATACGGTACTGTTTGGGTTTAGTTTAGCTTAACATATGGTCTTTATATATATAATAAATATGCTGGTGCTTGTTCATTTGTTTGGTGAAGTTGCAGTTGTGCAAAAAATACATTTTTCAATTCTTTTGTGATTTGCTGCAGTGATCATTTTGCATACTTTAAATTTATCGTGTGAACATGACTACAAGAATCTACTGCAACCATATATCTCATAAAGGAACAGCATCTGGTGTTATAGTTGGGAGTACAGTATTGGGAAACTATCTCAATTAGCTCTTTAGTTGTAGAAATACTAAAAAGATACGGCCTACCAATGAATTCTTTCTCTCAGTGGATATAGTTGAAAGAGCCTTGTCTTAAATAAACATTTTGAGTTGCATGGTTCTTGCCTGGTGAGCATGAATTTTGCGGTTGAGTTTCGATCGGCCGATGTTGTGCACCAATTTGATGACGTCGTGGTCACTTACTGGATGATGATGATGAGTTTTGCGATTGCAGTACAGTATTACCCCAATGTCCCAGTACCTCATTGTGGGTTTACACAACCTGCTCTGACTAATGCAAAGATGTGTGACCGTCCATCTCTGGTTGCTGCTGCTGTGTTTGTTTGACCATAGATGAACAAAATAATGTACTCATAAATGTTCTCGGTCTTTTATTATGATCCTCTCTTGTCTTATGTCTTTTGAAGCTGCCTTTACATTTACCTCTAGATTATTTCCTCCTATTTGTGTATTTGTTAAAACCACATGTGGGGTTACCAATAATGTTAACTTTTCATCTTCCTCTGCTCGTTCACCTGGTGTTACCATGCATTCATATAAATATACAGTGTAAATTAATAGATTTAATCAATTTTTACACATTGCACTCTTAAAGGTTCAGTCACCAAATTACTCTTAATTAATGTATTGCAACTACATGTCATGTTCAACACCAAACAATGCCAGTTTTTTCAACATTGCACTACAGTAATATGGTTTACAACAGTTCTGATTCACATAAGCTTTTGTTTTGTTTTTCATGGCTTTGCAATATGATTGAACAGAATTTTTGCTTGCATATGCCTCTATGTACTTCACATAAATACACTTCTTGCCCTTTGAGTTTACTTTTGACAAAATACACAGATGTGAAACTATGTCACGTGGTCAGAGTTCCCAGGATGTAGAATTTATTGTTTACATCTATGGGTAGCTCATGTGGTGGTCAGTAAAGTTTGATATTCATATACAAGTCAGATTTAGTTGAGGTCTCCCGTACCATGAAGTATATGCTAAAATAAATCAGGAGTTCATAGTTGCTGTAAGGACAGTGACAACCTTCTTTTGGCAAGGATACTCAAACCAGAAGAAGGAAGTTGATTTTTTAAAAGGTTTCATAAAAAAATTGGGAAGTTTGTTTGCAATATTACAGTTAGCTTACACAATGATGTGTTTACAGCCCACTACAGGGGTATCCCAAGCTTTTTAAGAAGAGAAGTAAGTTAATGCAGTACACACAATTCAAATGTGGTGGGTATTCAGGTGGCATTTTAGTTTATCACTTGTCAAGAAAACATACTTTGCAAGCCTACCCATAGTAAAATGTCACACTTTGGCAAATTCATAGTTATATAGCTCAGAAGAGGGAATAAAAGAGGAAAGTCAGAATCTTGTACATTGATTTTCCCTTCAAACTGTAATGAATTTAAATGAAGTTGTAGAGTATGGATACAACTAAGTGGTTGAGCAAATTTATCAATGGCAGTTGGAAGTATACCAATTATAAGTATTTGTCATACTGAGTAACATGCTATTTTCTCTGTACAGGTACATGCATATTTCTATATTTTGTAGATGTACAGTGTTTTTAGGGTCGACATTGTTAGTCTGGTTTAGATCCACTTGGTTTAAGAGATTCTCTAGGACATACAGCAATATGCAAGGGAAGTATCACCATTAATGGTGCATGAAGCTTACTATCAGCTGGAATATGAAAGTTTATGCCCAACTAGGAAGAATAATTGCTGATGAACTTTGCAACTGGGCCATCAAAAGTCAAAGGCAGCTGGATATTCCTGCCTAACCCAGGAAGATTTGACCAAGTAGGTACTTTGTGATTCACAAAACTAGATCATCTGTTTCTTTGCTTTTGTCAATGTTGTACAGTATATCTTTGATTTTGCGTTTTTTTATATATAAAATTAGAGAATAAATGGATAAACTAGATATTCTAGTTGCATTATTTTTCAGGAAAGAAAACTGAATACTGTAATCACTCGGGGATTGGAAAGTGAAGGTTTGGCAGGACCATGCAAAATACAAAATACTGAGCTTCTCATGAAGCACACTTAATTTTTTTAATTCCCTGTTCATCCTCAGAACTATGGTTGTTTCAGAAATGTTTTCTATGGTAATGTGTTGCATTTTGATCAGTTGTGCAGAAATTTTGCCAGTACCGCAGGCATCATCATGTTGCTTTAGTGTTAAAATGCAGTTTCCAACAGGTATGATTTAATTAATTTCCTTACGACTGTAAAGGATACTATTGTACGTTCAGCAATAAAATATTGAACTTGACTGTAATTAAGCCATAAGTTAAAGGTTTAATTACTTGTTCTCAAACGTGGTTTTGAAAGGGAAATGCTAAGTAAAAGGTTTAAAATTCCATCTGAACAGATAGATTTATGAAAAATGTAGGCATACTCTACTGTCTGACAGAAGTAGTGTCTGAGTTTGGTCAATTAAATTTTATTACATTTCATTCTTTTTTTTTTTTTTTTTTTTTGAAAGGTATGTATGGGCAATCTTGCTTTTGATAATGATGCAGTAATTCAGTCCGAGTCAATAATAATAGTGCAATACTTTAGAGAAGAGTCAAAATTAAAAGTACAGTAAATAGAAATCAAGGAGTGTAAACACTCAACCACTGAAGAGCTGTTTCTGATGATGTGCCCTTAGATAATACTAAGGGGTTTTTGGTGTCCTTTTTGACCCCAGTTGAACTGCTTTATGCCTTTTATTTTACCTTGTATTAACTCACATTAGTTTTTTCAACTTTATCCTCTGACTTTACCTTGCTCTAATTTTTACCTTGTGCAAGAGCAAATCCTTTTTGAGGAGTCATGTAAGACTATAAATGTGGCTGTGGTCTCAAACTACTTTATAGTACAGTGATTGTAGTAAATTTCTCCATTGAACATCACTCTTGATGATGTTCTACAACTTGGTCTCCTCAGGGAGATCAAATGGTAATTGTTGTTCTTTCCATAAACAGCCTTGGAATGATAATTTTCCTTTTAATTACAACCAGCAGCATCAGCAAGTTGGTATTTTTCATAAATTACTGTAGTTCTCAACTGCTGCAAGTTTCTCACAGTAAGGGCAAGAATTAACTGGAAGATCACTGAATGTATGTTAATTTAACTGCTTCCAAGAGCCATAAATTGTAGATTGTAATTCTATGATGCAGAATTTTTAAATATATCTCTAGCTGTTAATTATTTTATGTACTAAAATGTTTTATTCACATATATCAGCTATGTACCCATTCCAAAGAGGTAAGTAAGGGAAACAGCAGAGAAACTTGGTTTACATTGAGAAGAGCATTGGAGATCTTTGGAGAACCTGGTGATTTTACAGCTGTCACCCAGTTAGTCATTTGTAGGCAATTGGTATTGTGTTTTTCTTACAGACAAGTTTCAGGAATACAACTGTTTACAGACGATTTAATGAACTTTTTTGATGCAGTAATAGCTTGAAAGCATCTTAAAATGACCAAATTATTTTTGCTACTAGGGTGCTATATGACCAACTCCTTTCTAAACTGAAAAGGTTTCCGAGTTGCAGACACCTCCATGTACTTTAAACTTTAACTTCTTCAGTGCGAGGTGTATCCAAGAGGTAAACAATGAATCATGAAAATTTTGATTTTTTGGCAAGCCATGAATTCTTATGATAAAAATCCTTTATCTGCAAAATACACATATATTGTGTGAGAACTGCTCAACTGTAGTTAAGGTAGGGAATACATTGCTGATAGTATTCATTTGATGGCAATTACATCTGCTATGCCTTGTCATATGTTTGCTAGGTGATGTAAAGGCGACAGATAAAATTATCAAGTACTGTAGTTTGTTATTAAATAGTTCAACCTGAGCAAATAACAAAGGGTCTTGCTTTAATTGTTAGTAAAAACACATTGCTCTGAGGTCTGTGTCCGACTAAATTTATTTTTTCGTTTCATTCTCAAATAGTTAGTATTGCATGTATTTTTCTCTACATGAGTAAGTTTGCATTTCATTACTTTATACTTTGATGTGATACATGAAGCAAATATGTTTTCTTTAAATGTTTGTTATATATTTTTTCTTACTCCGTAACAATTTAATTGCTCAGATAACAAGATAATAGGCAAAAAGTAATCTATGTCTTGGAGAACACAAATTATAATCTCTTAAAATGGGCCTTGTTGGAACGAAACTCTATGTGAAAACTGATCATTGCAAAGACTATGCCCTTTGGCTACTACTGCAATGGATATATAACCGCAGAAAGAGATTAGGCGGAGAGGGCTTTATCAGAGCAGTCAACAATCCTTATTTATTGTATGTGCTTTGCTGTGTCCACAAGATTAGTTGCTTTTGTCTAGAAAAATATAATTGAATTTTAGCGTTGCCTTTACTCCTTTGCAAGTTATTTTTTAGGGTAATGGATTTTTAACTTGATGGTGCCTGAAAAACATTCATTGTAAGAACATTGCAGTAATGTGCACTAATGGGAAGTGAAGAATGGAATTTTTAAGCTTTCTCAATGGTAGTGGGGCTTCGTTACGAGTTTTGAGCAGCTATTTCACTGGTTACACATACGGAGGTAGCTGACTGGGAAACGAGATTTTAACCTAGTGGCAGCTGTCTTGCTTGATGTTGGATGGTGCTGGAGTAACAGGTAAGAACGTAGTTTCCCCAATTGCCACTGCAGTGGTACTTGACTTTGCTAATGGATGGCTGAGACCCTTCGGCCCCTAGCTGCACCCACTTTTCAGCCTTTTACTTTACCTTCGTTCCCGCTTCCTTTTTTTTAGTCTTTGCATCCAGACTGACCTGAACTTGTCACTGATGCAGCATTCTTCAGTCAGTATTACACGAGACTGATGAACTAGCTCTGTACAGCATATAAATTTTTCTATGATGCTGTAATTCTGACATACAAGTTTGAAACTGGAACAAGATAAAGAAGTTTCACAGCTAATTATGAGGGGCACATATGAAGAGTGAAAAAGCAGACAACAATGCAGCCTAGGGCAAAAGGGATGCTGTATAGAACCTTCAGTACCAGTTTCAATGTGCTGCACAGGCACAAAACACCTTACTAGAGGAAGTCCCAGAAGAGTCCATGATTTTCTGTTTAAACATTTGTATCCAAGAGAGGAAAATCTTCCAAGAAATGAGTTTAAGTGATGCCCACACTGTTGTTGAGAAGGGTGCAACATCCTTCCGGAAGTAATCCAACACTGACGAGGAAATTTAAATGGACAATATAACTGGGCAAAATTACATTTGGATTTTTCTTGGAAGATAAGTAATTAAACCAGAAAAGATGGTTTTATCTTGACTGGTTCTAGCAGAAGGCAAGTAAGTCTGGAAAAACGACTCTTAGAGGCAAAGAAAAAATTAAGGTCATACTCTCTGGAATTCGTGCAAGTATGAGAATCGGGTATATGAAAAATAAATAACTATGCCATTTTAAGACAGTATCAAAAGCAAGGAAAAGTTGTAGATGTGGACCACGGTTCCAGACTGCGATGTGGACATAAAAATAGAATTTCTAGCTGGGACATAAACACGACCTATTTATGCAGCTGCTCACCACACCGTTCGATTAAAAAACCAGTCACTGTACCCAGGTACTCTAGGCCAGCTGAAGCATCACTTGACAAGATGATTCAACGGTGTGAAAATTAAGGACTGCCGAAAGGCCGTATTCAGAACAAGAATGGTCAATTTCTTCTTAGTTAATTATGCCTTTCAGCAGAAGAGAAGTTGGAGAAGAGCGCAAATACTGTCTAGTATTTATGTATATTGAATTGTAAATGCATATCACCTGCTATTTTTGGATAAACATAAAATTGGTTGACGTGACGTGTGAGACTTTTGCGATGCACACTATACCAACCAATCTTTTAATCCTGATAGCAACTGGCATAATGTGCATCGAAAAGGACAGGAGATCATCTGTATCTAACTGGAAGCCATTGTAATTCGTCACTTACAAGGGGAATGCAATGCAAATTTCGGAAAAGAGGAATAGTGGAATAGAAAAAAATGGCGACCTAGGTTTTTTTTTCGTACCAGACACTCCCTAACAGCTGAAATGCTTGCGGGAAAGAATTAGGTTAATGTAACAGTTCATAGGTCTACAAGTGGCCCTCAATTCCTTTTCTGGGTTGACCTTGTGGAAAGGCAAGCTTAATCTGAATCATTCAATCAGTTATATATTTCATTCCTTACTAATGATATGGTTGTAGGCCTAGGAAATAAGGTAGGACAAGTATGACGTAATTCACTCTCCCCACAAGTAAAACAGAAGTGGTTGTTAAAAGCCAGTGTCAGCGGATTAGTTGATCTTGTAACATGCTCCCACTCCACGATTCATTCTGCATTGTATACTAGGTAACTAAATGTGCAAAGATCAAGAATATTTGACAAAACTTAGTTGTTCCCTTGCCCCTTAACCTTGGTTTTTCAGCACCAATTAATTAAACAAACTAACATTGTCAGAAAATCATGAGTTTCCCCATAACTGTGAGATATCCCGTTTGACCATTGATCACGTAAGTTATTTTTCAAGATAACTACTGCTAACACCGTCAGTCTCTGTGGCTCTGAAATTCGCGTGTGTTACTCATTTTCATATTTTGGGGAGCTGTCGACATCCTACTTGGCACAGCAATCAGTCTTTTGTTCACTATGCTGGAAAACTGTGGAACAATACGTTTAAAAGAGAGGCTGTCGTACTAGTTAAATGGCCGCGTGCATTGTCTTGATTCTACCTTGCACACATAAAATATACATATATCTTATACTTTCTTATTTACCTGCTTTTTTTAAAAATTAATATATTACTTCTCTCTCCCATGGAATTATTCGGTCGGATGTTCCACAGAGTGGTCTTGTTGAAATGTAGTATAATAAAAATAATGACCCTATACCACTAAAAGACTGATATCTAAGCCATAAGGAATTGGAAAAACACTACTGTAATGAAGTACGATTAAAGTGACAAAGCAGAAAGACTATATGGTAGCAATATCCAGTCTAAATTTGTTGCTTTATAACGTTCAGCATCGAATGCCTGGAAGCTGAACTATTTCCCTACGTGAAATTTATAGTACTAATAATGCGTACTGCAAACTGTCACATTTGCAGTATTAAATGGCACAGAGGATGCAACGGTGAGATTTGCTTCATCGACGCGTGATACTAGGAGTTAGTTAATAGTAACGAAAGGTTTTGCCAGCTCTGATATTAGTTAAAAAATAAACTTTGGACCTCACAGGCTCACTGAGAGTCCTGTCGCGTGAGCAACACAAATTCAATATTATGAAACAAAGGACGCTGATAAATTTACAATTTCCCCGCGGAATAGGGTTTTAGGTCGGCAAATGGTGCGTCCATTCCAAACTAAACGACGGTTTTTTCTTGAAAATGAAGGCAAAACAAAATAAGGATGATATGGTAACTGGTGAAACTCACAAAATGCACATCATATACTGAACAGCAGTCTCTCTCAGGGGTAAAAGTGAATAAGGTACAGTAAACTGTAGCTTAATCTTATTCATGTTCTTTAGTTTGAGTTTTCCATCCTGTTACCTGTTACTCGTGAAACTGGGAAATCTGTTCACGCCTCACACCGAGAGAGAGAGAAAGAGAGAGAGAGAGATAAGCGGGGGAGGGGATGGAGCTTATGAGCGTTTATTTGATAATCCTATCGTTTGATTGAATTCATCACTGAAAACTCGTAAATTAACGTCAAAGAGCCCCGTCGTACAGCGACTTCCTTGTCTGTTACTTATAGTGAACAGAACGGTGATGGCAATATGAAGTGGAAACGTGGAAGTATCAAGTTCCATGAAGAGCTGTGAGTGCGTGTGGTTGTGGGAGGGAGGTGTGGAATGTCGAGGAGCGATCAGATAATAAAGCCGCTGTTTCGTTTTCAAAAGTACTTTCCTACAAGTTCGTGTTTCTCGGCGCTTTCGAAACTATAGTGTCTATATAATTCACCTGTAAAATTTACTCATATGTATGCCATCGATTGCGGAATAGGCCATTTCGCAAATTAGAAACTTTTCCCGCTCGTGAACGCATAAGAAAATGTTTCTTAAGATACATTCCTAAGAAGCATTCAAGTTATTAACTAAAGATTACCATCGGGGATTCTTGGTAAATGTGTAGATTCATTCCTTCTACACGTTAAAGGCAATACGTAACCGGGGTTCTGCCCAAGATGTTGCCATATCACAACCACTAAACATTTTCTTTTTTCTGATTATGATTCATATCTCGATTTCATGAGGATAGAAACAATTCCCCCGAACATAACTGTTTACTAATTGCTTTATTTATATGTCTATGGTTGCTGCATCATTATGTGCATAAATGGAACGAATGATAAAGCCGGCTTCCAATAACAGGGTCCCTGCCCTTCGTCCCGACTGACCACGTACCCCAAGGGCAAAGTTCCTTGTGTTTTACAAACAAAAGTTAGTCCTTATATTTTCATCAAAGGGCATGAAATATATACCATAACGAGCGAGTTATACTTCAGAAAAGATGATGTGCAGTAAGTTAAACAGTCTTTCAGGAAAGAGCTTATTTGCAGTGTTACCAGACACGGGTTGAGTTGCCAGATCCTCATTATCCGGACCCAGGCGGGGGAATTTGTGGATGTTTGGGGGGAGGAACTTAACAGCTGAGGGTGGATGGATGGAGGGGCGAGGGAGAGAGAGAGAGACAGACTTTTAGGGGAGGAGCCTTGTGCGAGGCTAGGTGGACAGTGTTGCCAAACCCGCGGTTTACCCGCCCAATTGGGCTACTTTTGAACTGCTTGCCGCGGCCTGAAAGATGATTGGGCTACTTTGGTGACACAAAACCGCGGTAAGTTAATACATATTTATTGTAACGGGAAAGACGTATACTGAATCTACCTCTATTTTGGATTTTAATAAATAGGCTACTGTTCCAAGCTTAGTTATTTTCGCAGTTGGTTGATCAGACTGTCGCCGTCAGCCACTAAACAGGAATTGAGGCGTTAAGGGTAATTCGTTTCGAAATATGAGTTACTGGTCAGATTCCTTTTCCCATTCAGTGAGAAGGTTGACTGCGTTAAGATGCCAAAAAGTGCAATTTTAGTGTTTATAAGAAACATTATAATCCTAATTGGGAGAGTGAGGAACTCTTGAAATATTGGGTTAATAGTTTGTGGATGTCGTTTTGCAATGCTGTCATAAGAGCTCACCACAGATTTAATAAAACATGCTAATACTGGGACCCATAAATCATATGTGGATGGAGGTTTTTGGTACTTCAGCAAACCAAGCAGACTGACATCAACCCAAAAGCTACGGATTTGAAACTTTTCCGTGTGCATTGCTTGCCATACCTCAATAAATTCTGTTGATCACATTGGGGAGGTAATAAACGAATGTGGAAAAAGCTATAATTGTAGTAAAAATACACTATGCAATCACTGTTTCATGTCGGATAAAAAACTGGGCTACTTTTCAGGCTATTGGCGGTTTTAAGGCTTTGTACCGCGGTTTTGACTATACATTTGCAACCCTAGGTGGATTTGACCAGGTCGTCTTAGTGAATCGTTGACTGTTGAAGGAAGAGGGAGTGTGTATCCCTCTCTGTAGGTTTTGTTAGTGGTGCTGGAACTTAAAGTAAACCGTCATCATGTATGACGTTTTCGGAAGCATCCGGGGTCTATTGAAAATAGACTCCGTGAGCATCGACAACAACATTTTCAGACTACATTACAAAGCCACCATGTTCATTTTGGTGGCGTTCAGTTTATTGGTGACACAGAAGCAGTATTTCGGTGATCCCATCGACTGCATCGTGGAAGGTGTCGATGCGGGCATCATGGATACCTATTGCTGGATCCATTCCACTTTCACGATTCCTGCGCTCACAGGGGCCGTTGTAGGACAAGAAGTGCCCCATCCTGGTGTGGCAAATCCTGAACAACACGGGTCGGATGATCAGCATGAGACCAAGCATCACAAGTACTACCAGTGGGTTACCCTGTTCCTCTATTTGCAGGTCAGTAAAACGTTTGGGTGAAAGAGCCTTGAGAACAGTTCGTGTCGGTTTTTGTATATTTCATTTAGGTTATTTGACCTCCGGAGTTAGGTACTATCATGTTAGTATTGTAAAAACACGGTTTTTCGCAACATAATTGCAGTTATTGATATCGTGGGTATAAAGGCTACGGTAGGTTTTACTAAATGCCTTAGAAATGGTTGTAGGCTGGGCCAAAAATGGTAAATTAAGCATAGTTCATAGGCCTAAAGTAAGGTAAATTATACGTCAAGGGATACCAAATGTAGGTCAAAATCAGTGAGAAGCCTAATTACTGTAGTATAGGCAAAGTAGTCATTGAATGAACCTGTTTGAGTGCCAGGTCATCTTGAACCAAGTTACTTTTTCCCATTTACAAATATCTAGCCCCCATAGATTTCATTTATTAAAATGAGTGTGGGTCTTGGCCCTCAGAATAATGTGGTTAAAATCCCTTCAAACATGAATCCAGATTTGCAAATTGTAACGCACACCGTTTAGAATAAGTTTAGTGTTGTTTGATGAAGGCAGTTTTGACCGTTGTCCGATATAAATTATTGAGTTTAGCGGTGTAGGTACGTTAGGCCTAGTACCGTGTTCATTTAAATATTGCCTTGAAATCGGAGGAACGACCCAACAAGTTTGTATTGTTGCATCGTATTCTTGTATCGAAACAGCATATATTAGGCTAGGCAAGTCAACAACGGTCGGTCGTTCACATCTCACAGAGGAAGACACGGGGGTACGGGGAGTGCCATTTTTATATAATAGGTCCATTTTAGCCCTTGCTTATTAAGTGTTGATAGCTTGCCTGGGCCGCAAAAGTTAACTTGGAGTATTTAACACGAACTTGTCACGATGGACGCATCAAGTGTCACGTTTTCTATTTTCTAATGTATTCTTTCCTCTCCAATCTGACCTGTCCTTCCTTCACAGGACTGGATGCACCTTCTGATGGGCTTTGGAAGCCCTAGGAAAAAAGCCAGGTATTCTTTGTCAGTTTTTGTCACCCTGCTAATTATTTACTAGCACATTTCCTTTGCTTTTTCTAGTTTCTTTGCTGTTGATGTTTTCCATGCATAATCGTTTCCTTCACTTTTTATAGTTTTTTTTACGTTGCATATTTTGTTAGGTCTTGATGTCATACTGCTTGATACAAAAATTTTGTGCATTTTTTTTATTGCTTTATAAGAAACTCTAAAGTGTATTTATGGTTTAAGCGTTATTTTTTTTTTAAGTTTTCTTGTGTTGAAAATATTCGTTAACATTTTTACTTTATATTTGTATACAGTTGTCACTAACTTGATATATGCTTAGTTTGTTGGAATTACGCATCCAGATGTGTGGCCTAAAATACCCTAGCAGTATGATGGAATATATAAAAATTAGTGTCGTAGTTTTCGTACTGGAGAGAATACTAATAGCAGCATAGCCTATATGTTCTGTTTTCCCGCCATTCTGCACCATGTTCATTCATGATTTTATTTTCTCATTGATCGTTGCTCATCGATCGATATAGTGCCTAACTCCCAGCTGTGCGCGTGTGAGTGCGCTTTAACAGTTTTCTTTGGCATTGAGCGGTTCTCGTATTTTGTTAAATTCAAGTAAAATATTATTTCATCTATATATGCTCTCCTATAGGTTTGAGAATTTACGGGGTTTAAATGCCTCGACGGGAGGTATAAACTGATTTGGTAATTATAGAATTACTTGGGGTCGGTGCTCATTTGTTGCAAGATTATATGTATGACTATCTCCTTTTTGCTGATTCCACTAAAAGGAGCTAAATTGATTTGGTGAATAGTAGGATTCCTTTGCCGGCGTTAATTTGCGAAGTTAAAAAAATGGTTCTGGTAGCCTCCGTTCTGACCTGTTTGGATTATTGCAGTGTAAAATGTTAGTGTGTTCTCTGGACTTACAATGTGCTTGAAGGGCAAGTGTATAATTAATTAATGGTTACAATGTGCTTGAAGGGCAAGTGTATAATTAATTAATGATTAGATAACCGTCAACATATGGGCTGCTGTCGTCCACATTGTAGCCTATATTAACTTATTTTCACAAATACTCATATTTTGAGGGGTTCCGATCTTCCTGATCTTTGTGATTGAATGGTTATCTGGTGTACAGACCTGTGCAAAACTGATAATGTAGGTAAGGCTAATAAAGCTGCCCTTTCCCTAACTAACCGGGATCAGTGATGAAAATGCCCAAAATCAGTCCAGCGCCAGGACGTCGGAAGCTACTTTCACATCCTCTTGTGTTGATGGTATGAGTTGGGAAATTTGCCCAACATGTTTTGATTTCTTGCCAGATATTCGGCACTTTTTGAGCTTCTGTATTTTCGATCAGGTGTTGAATACTGAATTACTTCTCTCTCTCTCTCTCTCTCTCTCTCTCTCTCTCTCTCTCTCTCTCTCTCTCTCTCTCTCTCTCTCTCTCATCATGCAAGAAGACAACAATGATGCAGCTATCAAAGAGCCAAAGTAGGACAATTCGTATGAGAAATATCTTCGTTGCTTCTCCGTTTGGCATCACTTCCATTTGCATTTTTTGCATTGGGGACTAAAGACTACTTCGACCGAGGAAATTTGTTAACCCGGGTCTCGGGTATGGCAGGTTTTGGAACTACTGTTACAGGAATTTCATATAGGAAACGGCTTGTTATTAACCGGTCTCCTATGACGCCACTACTAAGCTATGACGTTATATCCCACGGATGTATTCAGAACCAGATGCGAGTGGTTTACTGGAGTTTATTGTACATTCTATTTAATTGTGGTGACGTAGAATTACTTTAGTTCTACTGGGCTACTACTGAGGAATATATCGTAACAAGAGCAAGCTACAAGTTGCATGTAGCAGTAAGAGTAATGACACCAATTGTATCCTGGGCTAGTGATGCTATTCCCAGGTGTGTTAACCAGTTTCAATTGGATTTTGATTGTTGCGTCCGCAAGTCGTCAGGTCTCTCTCTCTCTCTCTCTCTCTCTCTCTCTCTCTCTCTCTCTCTCTCTCTCTCTCTCTCTCTCTCTCTCTCTCTCTCTCTCTAAGGAAGTGTTATTACTGTGAAAATTGCTGTTTGTGCTGGTCCTATTGGCATGATAATAAAAATTGGAAAATCTGGGGAAATTCAATCAGAAGTAGCGTTTGGCGCAGGTGGTGTTATGTTGAGTGTTTTCACATGCTTTGAAGAATGCTGGAGTGATAAGTAGAATTTGTCACACTTGCGGTAAGATGTTATGTTCGTGCATAGTAATCTGGCTTTAACGCCAAAGGAATTATGGCAGTCTTCACACAGTGCTGTTTGAACCTGGTTCCATCAGTTGGAATCTTTAAGTATAGAATACCCATTAGAGTTAATGCCAGTTATTGCAACGTGTAATGAAAGTTGATGTTGTTTTGTGGGTATTTGAGGTAGTTTCTCCTTTTATCTGTTCTTATCTAATCTGCGCCAGTTCAGGAGTTGGAGATAAAGGCCTTCCTTTCGTACTGAATGTGATAAATATCGGACTGGGTGTTATATGCATATACACATACATATCCAGTACAGCACGAAGGAACGCGTGCTTGAGAATGTCACTAAGTCCACGTCGAAAGGTGAGTGAAAATTGGGACTTTGAACAAGTACTTTAGTAGTTTATTCTACATTTTCAAGTTCACACTGAATACAAAAGAAGTTGACAGATTTGTATACAAAAACAAACTGTAACCCTGCCCCCACCTTCTGTTTTTGTAAATAAATCTGTCAACTTCTTTTGTATTCAGTGTGAACTTGAAAGTGTAGAATAAACTACGAAAGTACTTGTTCAAAGTCCCGGTTTTCACTCACCTTACGATGTGGACTTAGTGATATATATTTACACGACCCTCCTTAAAATGTTGAGGTTGGTGTTGTACTTGATTATAGCGTAAAGTGTGTTTAAGAGCTGGCGTAAATGTATATTTTTTCCCCTTTATTTACTCAACACATGCATGTTAGCTTTTAGTTTACCTGTGAATTTATGGCCGCGCCTTTGTTGTTTCAAGATAAACAGAGGGGTGATGTTAGGATACGTAATTTTAATAACGCTAAAACCCACAATCTAGCGTCAGGGTTTCAGATGAACGGGAGTTTTAAAGCGATTTTTAACTCTTTCGTTTCAGGCCATTATGTTCTATATCCCACGGTATTTGTGGAAGATCTGGGAAGGTGGCAAGGTGAAGAACTTGGTCATGGAGTTGAACTCTCCCATTGTGGAGGACGACGCCAAAAGAGAGCGCAAGAACATGTTGGTCAACTATTTCAGCCAGAACCTCCACAACCACAACTTCTACGCCTTCAGGTTCTTCGTTTGCGAAGTTCTCAATTTTGCCAACGTCATCGGGCAGATCTATTTCACGGACAGGTAGGTTCAGGTAGCTGAATTTCTAGTGACTGAAATGCATTGCATATCTAAAGGTTTTATTGATATTTGGCCATTTTTAAAGTTGGTTACCCCATATGAGGTTGGTAAGGTTTTGAAGAGGTTTGGTTCTGTCTTTCGCTCTCTCCAACAACTTCACTAATTAATTTACTTCTCCATTTAGGTTCTTGGGCTATGAATTCACCACCTATGGCACCCGTGTCATCCAGTTCAGCGAGCAGGAACTCGGCTCAAGACACGATCCCATGGATGAGGTGTTCCCCAAGGTTGCCAAGTGCACCTTCCACAAATATGGTGCCTCCGGTTCCATCGAGAGGCATGACGGTCTGTGCGTGCTGCCCCTCAACATCTTTAATGAGAAGATCTACATCTTCCTCTGGTTCTGGTGAGTTGGTTGTACATCCTGATGTTAGGTTACAGAGGCATTTCATTATTCAAAGTCCCGTGCAATCAAAGGGCTAGGTTATTTTACGTGAATTTTTTGACCACATATATTGTCTAACTGTTTTCATTCACTTGCATTGGTTTTGTACATTTCGGTTTTGCACCTTCAACTGATTAGGTTCATCATCGTGGCCGTTGTGTCCGGCGTTGGATTGTTGTACCGATTGGCAACCTTCACTCCCGCCTTCCGCCAAATTCTCCTGAGGACGCGTTCCCGCCTGGCTTCTCCTGAGAACGTCGAAGCCATTTCCCGCAAGTGTCAGATCGGGGACTGGTTTGTTCTTTATCAGCTCGGTAAGTAGTATTTTTCAGCTTTAATTTTATTAATTATATCGGTACTCGGACGTGAAAACATTATGAACTATAACATTTCTATGAAAAGAGACCTAAACTGTTAAAATAATTTGTTTTTGCTGTTTCTCTTGCAGCTAAGAACATGGACCCCCTGATCTACAAGGAATTCATCACTGATCTGGCTAACAAACTGCAGGGCAAAGGTCCCTTGTAAATGGAGTTCCTCTTGTTTTGTTAATGTACAATGCAAGTAGACAGCTAAGTGCTAAGAAAAGACCCACCAGCTATGTGAATATATCAGCAGAATACTCCTGGAGAGATATGGCTGTAAAGGCAATAATTTTTTTTTAATGGGTTCATTTTGGCATGCTAGGCGTAGCTATATTAAAGGCTGCTTTTTTTTTGGGAAGAGATTAAGTGGTAATGTGGTCTTTTTGAATGCAAATATTGGTCGTTTTTTGTAACGGGAATCACTTTGCTAATGTATTTATTTAGTACTGTTGATGTGACGACATTTTTGTCAAGTGTGCCAATGAAATTCGCGACATTGTTTTGTTTGATATCAGTATTTTCAGTTTTTAAAAGGAAATTATGAAATTATCAAAAGGTATTTATTGACATCGGTATTTACAGATTTTTAAAAAGGGAATTGTGTTGACATAAAATGGGGATATTTGTATGACATTTTTTGTATGATAATGTTACCTATGCTTTGCATTATTTATTATATAACTTGTTTTCAATAACTTTGTCACAATGATGAGCTCAACTTCATGTAAGTGTGTGTAACGACAGTTGAAGAAAGGTTTGAAATGTTAGTGGTATAAACATTGTGAACAAAAAAAACATTTGTACAGTTCGTTTTCAACTGGGTTGGCTAACGACCTCTGCATTTGGAATTTCATGTTCAAGTTCTGTTTGGCAAATTTCAAGATTAGAGATGCTACCAGCTTGTGATTAGAGAATCGAACCTACTTTCACACTAAATGAACCCGTCAGCACCTCTTTTGAATTTGTCATAAGGTTGAAAGTGTATTTGTATGACCTAGTTGCAAGTATAGTATATGCGTAATTTTGATTTTGGCTCACTCAGTTGGGCAGTACCCATGACGGATGATTTTGTCCCATTACGAATGCAAGTTCAAGGCCAATCCTGTGTGTTTTCGGCAACTCGTCTCAAAAGAGTTCCTGTTGTTACAATAGAGCGTGATTTTGTATTTTACCCCTGAAACGCTGGTTTAAGGGACCAATTATCATTACGTACTGTAGAAAAGTCTATTTTTAAGGATTCACTTATTTTTGCTACTTACAGTGCTAAGATATATAGTTGTGATAAGACTGCTAAAAGGACTAGACTATGTGGAGGCTAGTCTTATTTTCTATAACTGTTTTCATAATGTTTTCATTATTTTTTTTTTGTTTTACAAAAAAAAGTCTTTGTTGGATGCATGTAATTTATATTTTTAGTATAAATTCATTAAACTACAAACAGGACACTCAACAGAATAATGTACAGCTAGTCGCAAGGACTTGTTGAATGAATGTAATGTAGAATGTTTGTTAAAACAGAAGTACAGATAATCCTGGATTTATGTATCATATCAGAATAAAGAAAAAAAATGACTTCGCTGCTTTCATTACTATCCCCTTGTTGTACGAGAGGCTCCAATATTATTATATGCGTTATGGACATCGACTAAATTCATATAGCACTTTAAGGGACCAAGTGTTAATTTGTCTGGCTTTAAATGCCAATATTTGAAAAGAAAATGTTGCCAAGTGTTAAAATGACGAAGAAATAGGTAATCTCAATTTTTTACCGTTAAGAAAGAGATAATAATTATGTAATCCCCGTAGGGGGGCGTTAGTGCCGTCAGTGCACCTCATGGCGTGAAATGTGGGCATTACATAAGGTTCTTTGCAACGTTCCTTCGGCCCTTGGCTGCAACCTCTTTCATTCCTTTTACTCTACCTCCGTTCCATCTTACTTCACCCTTCTAACAAATGATCATATTGCAACTGAGGTTTTCCTCCCACAAACCTTTTCACTCGATTTCCGTTCCAGCGCTGAATGGCATTAGTTGCCCAGTGCTTGGCATGTATGCATAAAATCTATAAATCAATCAATCAACCACGGCCACCTTGATTACTGTATAACGCGTTGACAAGAAAAGTCGACTATCTAAGCATTAAAAATTTAAAGGCGAGAAATATGCAAAGACAATTTTGTAAAAGCTGAACGTTTTAGTACAACACCGCCGAATAGTTGGCTGTGGCGCTTGCATATCGGGCCTTAAACGCCATACGGGACACCCAACGAAAATAAAACACGTGAGAGGAAAAGTAAGCGAAGTAAAAAGTTAAAATCAAGCGCCTCTGAAATAAAAGCGAGGCTACTTGTTCACTTTAGTTTTATTTACAGCCCTCCACAGGGATAATTCTCTCTCTGGCGGGCCCTTGTACGTTTTCAAAATAAGGTGCTTCTTATATTTTATAACTCGTGTTTTCTCGTCAGTATCGTTTAAGGTTTGAACAAATCGAAAAGGAAATCAAGGGCATTAAAATGCTCCGTTACGATTACGAGGTGAAACATGCTGCAAGAAAGGTGCGATAAAAGACCTAAATTTCACAATCAATCAATCAAAAAGAAAAATCTTTATATTTAGTACAAATTGAACCAAGTATGACAAAAGCGCCGTTAATAATAAACCAAATGTTCATGACTGGCAAAAACTGAATGTTTTATTATTATTACTGATATTACTGAAAGCTAGGCCATATGTTTAGGAGTGACGGGAATCGAGAGATATGGAACTGGTACCCGCTGAACTTGACGCTCCTCCCCCACCCCCTACCAAAAGATAAAAAAAAAAAAAATACAGTTATAATTAGTGAAAGTTTCGTGAATACTTCAAACACAATGAAGGCAATTTATCACCGGCATGATACAAACTGGCCAGTACTAAAAAAATGTACAATATGCACCGTCTCAAAAAGTTAATGAAATGAACACAAGCTAAAGCAAAAATAGTCCGCAAAAGGAAGTGGCATGAAAGTACTGTCAAGAGCATAAGCCCAAAATGTGGTAGGCTACATCAGGCTTTAAAAAAAGGGAGTTTCGAATGAAAGTTTTTGAAGAATCCTTTAAAAGGTAAAGTTCAGTTACAAAAAAAAAAAAAAATCAAACTGGGTGAGTTCTAAAAATTTAATTGTAAATTTGAGAAAAAAAAAAACAAACGCTTAACTTGAGAGATATTTAGAGATATTTACTGAAAGATGGAATGAATACTGAAAAGGCGGCAACTCTCATCTTGAAAGAGCGATGCATGTCACTGTTCATATAAGTAATCATCAAAACACGAGCTGAAACTAAATCATGCAAAAAAAAGAGATTACAAAACGGCACAACTAAATTGAACGATATACTGTAGTGCGCTGCATTTGGGAATTGAAAGGTCATGGAAAGTGCTCTTTGATACTCTTGAATTTAACCCCTTTTGAGCAAAGTAGTTATTTTAACCTTCCTTTTTCCCCTGTAGTGCCGTCAGTGCACCTCATGCCGTGCACTAGAGTCATTGCTCAAAGGTTCTTTGCAGCGTGCCATCGGCCCCTAGCTGCAACCCCTTTCCTTCCTTTTACTGTGCTTCCTTTCACATTCTTTTTCTTCCATCTTACTTTCCACCTTCTTCTAACAATTGATTCATAGTGCAACTGCGAGGTTGTCCTCCTGTTACGCCTTTCAAACCTTCTTACTGTCAATTTCCGTTTCAGAGCTGAATGACCTCATAGGTTCCAGTGCTTGGCTTTTGGCCTAAATTCTATATTCAATTCAATTCATTTCTCAAATTCGAGATAATGGCGAGGAAACCTTAGCCATGTTGATAATGCCAAAAGCATAAAAGTACAAGGTGCTTCAGTGCTCAGCTTTCCAAAGAAAAAACCTCTTCCTATGCACAGGAAACCATTACGTCCCTAAGAACACTGGCAAACACAAAAGAAGTGCACATGTTGACCAGACTAAATGAAAGTAAGTCTGTATATCAGAGGGAATAAAGAAGTAGCCTAAAAAATGTTGGCTAAACTCCATCTTTAACTGTACAGGGCTCACATGTCCACCCTGCCAAAATATTACCCATATGACCTCTATTCCAACCTGCTTGTACAAAAGTATAAAGGCAGAGAAAATTAAAAAGTTCATGGACTACAAACAGGCTCAAATAAAAACTACACTTCACAGTCATGCTCATACTGACATCTACTTCAGGATGGACTCCTACTCAGAGGGTTACTCAAACCATAAACCTTCCAGCCAGTATCCTTGGGGATACTCTGAGTGATACCTGTGGGGAATCAACCTCCCAGAGACGGCGGTTCGGGTGCTAAGGAGCAGTTCAAGCAGAAGAAACCTCTTTCCCTTTGCTGCATCTTCTGTGGCACCTCAAATAAGGCAATACGTAGACTTACACCAAGGACCCCTTCAGTCTGAGAGACAGTAACCACCACTATTATGAAACTAACTGTTTCACTGGATGCTGGAATGCTTACGATTTTTGCAACAACAGTGGACAACTCCTACAGACCTGCAACAAACCTTATCGTATTTAGGTGCCTCATGGTGTATAATTGCCAGAGTGCTTTTGAGATATATATTATTAGATTTGTATCAGAAGTCAGACAGAATACCCAGAAACACAACCATCCTTGAAGAAACTGGACCAGGTGCAAAATAGCCATTAGGATTACAGTTAGTCTCTCCCTCCTTAACAATAGCTGCACTTCATGCAAAAGCCCTTAATTACAGACGGGTAAATATAAAGAGCAGGATGAAAACCCTCCAATAGGATTACTTGGAGCGTCCATCAGTTTTTATACTTCTCATCCATAGGATGTCAAAAACGTAAACTGTCACATACAGAGATTAAAATTAGTCAGCAATTGCACACATCTTATAAAGTTGCCTGAGATGTCAGAAATCGTTTAAAATATCAGGCATTTATGATGACTAAATGACTAAAAATTCAGGTTGACAAAATACATCAGAGGTAGTTAATAAGGCTATTTATATCAAACCTAAAGACAAGAACAAAGCATGAACCAAAATTTATGCAAGTCTTTTAAAATGTTCCACAGAGAGAGAGAGAGAGAGAGAGAGAGAGAGAGAGAGAGAGAGAGAGAGAGAGAGAGAGAGAGAGAGAGAGAGAGAGAGAGAGAATTATAAAACACTTATCTGCAAGCTAAGATTATTATGAACTGGTGAACCTTTTATTACTAATTTAAATGATTTTTTAATAGGCAGAACCCAAAGGGTCTGTGTTGATGGTCAATACAGCATATTTAGTAACAAGATTGCAGGTGTTCCTCAAGGTAGCGTTCTTGGACCTTTGCTATTTATTATCTATACATTAGTGACAAGGTCTGGAGAGCAAATTGATTGCATACGTCGATGATGCTACTCTTCTAACTGTTGTTCCTTCTCCGCGCCTTTGGTCTGTTTGCAGAATCATTGAACAGAGGTCTGGAGCGTATTCATGAGTGGAGTAAGCTTTGGGGCATGAAGCTTAACCCTTCGAAAACTGAAAGTATGATAATAGACCCAGAGCACTTTAGCCTTTGCATCCTGATTTACATTTAAATGGCACGGTTTAAAATATCAGTGACTCTTAAGATTTTGGGTGTAACTTGTGATAAGAAACTGACTTTTGAGACACACATAAGTAGTACTGCTTCTTCTGTTTTTATAAAAAAGTTGGTATCTTGCAGAAAGGTTTTCTTCTCCCTTGTTTGGAGTACTATTTTTTAGTGCGGTCTTTCGGTGCTGACTCTCATCTCAAACTCTTTTGGACGGAGTTTGTAAGTCACCAGTCGAATTTATTTTGCCAACTCTAAATGTTGGTTTGTAGCACAGACTTAAAGTGAGTTCATTATGTTAGTTGCATAAAATGTAGTACAACGACAAATATCCTCTGCACTCTTCTTTACCTGACCTAGCTGCGTTTCCTCGCAACCCTAGGCAGGCCTCTGTTGCAAACAGTGTGTTTTCTAGTATCAAGTTTAGTACTATTCAGTTTTCTATGAGTTGCGTTTTGGCTGCAACTGAAATGTGGAATAGTTTGCCAAGTGCAGTTGTGAAGTTTTCCTATTTTCAAATGTCTAAGTGAGGACCAAATTCATTCCTGCTTTCCTCTAATGTCTCCTGAATTCAGATGAATCGGTTTCATTTCCTATTCCCTCGTATTTAGTTATCTATCACCTTTTCCTATAACTTGGCTCTCTCTACAGGCCGAATTCCCTTAGGAACCCTCTTAGGGTTAGGTCTGTTGACTCTGTTCATAAGTTTTCAGCTGAAGAGTTAAAGAAAGAAAGAAAGAAGTATTTTGAACGATTTTAATTTGACTTTTGAAAAATCTGCTTTAAAGCCAATCTCTGGGGCACTTTCAGCTATACAGCGCTACTATGGTGGATGTTCGCATTTAATAACTGGTTTTGGGGAAAATAGGTTCTTTCTGTTTTTACAAAATTCTCTGTAAGGTTTCTTGCATCATCAAGTCTTGCTGTTTGCGAGGTTTCTAAATTCTAGCCAAAACGTTTTGATAAAATAATTCACCTACAGTACTCTAGCCTTTTGTCGCGCTCACGTCATCTAAAATAGATTTATTAGCGAAAACTCCGACTTCTTTATCCGAAGCTTCAACTTATAGGACAGATTAATTACGTGCAAAATACACTTTAAAATTACGGTGTAATTACCTTCGTCGTCACCGAAATTACCCGAAAAGGAGACTTCTGAGGATATGGGTTTCCTGTCTAATACGACCACGCAAGTTGACTCAGCTCTGTCGCCGAGTGAGGTGCCGGACTTCGCAGGGGAAGGACATTCAGAGTGCCCTAGAGCCCGAGGATTCATCTCCTCTCGTTTTCGTTCTAGAACTCCAAGTCTCTCGTCGCAAAAATGTCGATGTACGACGTGTTCGCAGACTTGAAGAACATCCTGAAGGTGCCGACGGTGAACACCGACAATACGGTCTTTCGCCTGCACTACAAAGCGACCATGATCTTGCTGGTCGCCTGCAGCCTTCTGGTGACCCAGAGGCAGTACTTCGGCGACCCCATCGACTGCGACGTCACTGGCGTCGACCAGGGCATCATGGATACCTACTGCTGGATACATTCGACGTACACCATGCCTTACCTTGCTGGGAAGGTGGGCAAGGACCTGCCCCATCCAGGGGTGGCTTCTGACTACGATATCCATTCGGGTGAACGCCACGAGACGAGGCATCACAAGTACTACCAGTGGGTCGTGATCGTCCTGTTCCTCCAGGTGAGTCGCTGTCGCCTTGCACATTCCGTCTGAGAAAAACTAAGTGTTGGCTAGAACAGGGTCCCAGGAGTTTATGTGATCAAGGCCAAAAGCAAAATCCCCAGAAGTAGATGTTTTATTGAACTTATGTAGCTGTACCTTTTCCTTTACTTGAATAGGAAAGTCTATACCAGCTTTGATCTAACGTTTTAAAAGCACCTTTTGAATAATAATACACTAACCACAGAGCAGCGAAGAATGTGCAATCTTCCACGTTTTGTGGTTGTTCTGAAAATATAATCAAGAAAGAAAATGTTGTCTTCTATTCAAAAGATCAGTTAAATATTTTCATCAAAATATCCATCTTAAAATTACTACAAATTTCATTATCTTTTGATTATATAAAGAAGTCCGTACAATTACACAACATAGACGAGAAAAAATGAAAATTAGGATGAGAACTAATTTTACTTTGCTCGATTTCCGATAATATGAGTTTATTTCATTGGCAAAAGTTTATGGCAGAGGTTAAGGGAAGACTGGGCAAAAAAATTATAGAATCTTTTAAAAATGAAGTACAGAAGACGGTAGAAAAAATGGGCAGATCTAAGTACACACGTATAAAATATTGAGTGTTTTTATGAGCCTCGACAGGTCTTCGGTGTATGTCTGAATGGCCTTGTCAGGTAGATTCCCACTTCTCAGAGAGAGAGAGAGAGAGAGAGAGAGAGAGAGAGAGAGAGAGAGAGAGAGAGAGAGAGAGAGAGAGAGATTCATTTGACAGATCTGACAGGAATTTAGTGTACATTCCATCATATTTCTATGATATAGAAGAAGAAATTATAATTTATTAATCATTATTGCTGCATTCGGTAACTGTCTGACACGCACAAAAATTCCGCGATAAAACCATCTCGTCTTGTTATGCGGATTTTCAGGAGTTAGGTCAGCGAAAGACTGAGAGAAATACTAATGAGATAAAGCACGAAACTGTGAGATTTGGTTTTTCAACGCTGCTATAAAAGAACAATATTTCTGGGGAAGTTTCACCAGCAACTCAGGGACGCAAGTGTGGAAGAACACGATCGGATGACAAATGAAGCGCGGCTGATATCAGCGACATTTCCCTTTCCGATATGAACCACGTGATATTTATTAATAACGATTTGTTTCGTATCCTCAAAAGTTATCGAAAGGCTGAAGGAAAATGAGTAATCTCCCGGCAAGAGATTTGGGTTCCAAAATTGAAATAAAACCGGTTGATATCGAAACCAAATCAATAACTTGATATTTTCCTTGGTTGCACTGCAGGCCCTCATGTTCTACATCCCGAAGTATATCTGGACGGTCTTCGAAGGAGGAAAGATAAAGATGCTGGCAGCTGATCTGAATTCCCCCATCGTCGACGATGGCATGAAGAAAGACCGCAGGGACATGCTGGTCAAGTATTTCAGCAACAACGTGAACGCACAAAATTCCTACGCCTACAAATTCTTCACGTGTGAAGTCCTGAACTTCGCCAACGTTATTGGCCAGCTGTTTTTCACTGACAAGTAAGTTTGATATGTGTGGAAGTTTAAGCAAGTGATTCCAAGTTTGGAAGGTCTTCCTTTTTTTTTTTTTTTTTTAATTCTTTTGTAAATTCAGTAAATCCTGATTTCAACCGAATCTTATTCAATCAGAGATCCCTCCTAGGTAATGTGCTTAATTCCTAAAAATACATCATTACCAAACCTCATTTTGAATGTTGCTCCGATTACTTTCCCTTTACAATCTATAAAACCTAACTACTAATTGACGCACTCATTACTTATCAATCTATTTACAATCCTAGATTCCTTGGCGGCGAATTCCTGACCTACGGCACTGACGTTGTGAGAATCAGCGAGAGCGAACTGGGCTCACGCATAGATGCGATGGACAAGGTGTTCCCCAAGGTGGCGAAGTGCAACTTCGAGCTTTACGGAGCTTCTGGGAGTCTGAATAAGCACGACGGTCTTTGCGTCCTGCCTATCAACATCCTCAACGAAAAGATCTACATTCTCTTGTGGTTCTGGTGAGCAATTTCTGTATGTACAGCGTCACTGCGTAAAGAATCTTGAATTCCCCGAGTCCGGGAACTTTCACCTATGATTTTTCCAGAAAACTAAGTAACAAATGCTAATGGGGAAACTGCATCAATTCCTCTCAGAACTCATCCGTGGTTTTTATCTTAGTAAATAAACGTATATATATTTCTGTAAACCTGCGTGTTGGAATGAAGCGTTCTTCGACAAACCTCCAATTTTATACTTCTAAAAGTCGTCAACGGCATTTTAACATATAAAGAATCCTCAGCCTCGAGATACAGTACTTGGCAATTCAGTTCACCAGTTCTGTTTCACTGACGGACTAATTTCACCCCAGGTTCATCATCGTCGCCGTCATGACGGCAGTTGCCATTCTGTACCGTGTGGCAACGATCGCACTCCCAGGACTTCGGACAATGCTCCTGCGGGTACGCTCAAAGCTCACTGACCCGACGGACATCCAAGACGTGGCCCATAGGAGCCAATTTGGGGAATGGTTCCTTCTTTACCAACTATGTAAGGGTTTCTATTTATTTGTGTTTGCATAATTATGTGCTATCTACATGCACATTCATTTATACGTCCCTTTTATTTCTGTTTATATATATATATATATATATATATATATATATATATATATATATATATATATATGATATAATTATTATCACTTTTGTGCGTGATTCATTTATCACACATTACCACAGGTGAAAAAAAGAGACAGGGTGTAGGTCTGACCGGTTTCGACTTTATTTCAAGCCACTGACGAAGGACTGGCTTGGAAATAAAGTCGAAACCGGTCAGGACCTACACCCTGTCTGTTATTTTTCACCTGTAATAATGTGATATATATATATATATATATATATATATATATATATATATATATATATATATATATATATATATATATATATATATGTTTCCCCTTAAAGAGTGAAAAGCACTACCGCATGGAATTAGACATTTCTTTTAATTGTATATATATCATCTGTCGAATTAACTTATTCCTTCCGTCTCTTGCAGCGAAGAACATCGACCCCCTAATCTACAAAGAATTCATCCACGACTTGGCAATGAAGAGGCGAGGCAACGGGCCAATCTAAACGCTGCTTTCAGCTCAGTTATGTTAGAACAGGGATATTTATATAAGTTTAAATCAAATTCAAAAGCTTAATATCTACTTCGCTGTTCTCGTTATGTAAAGTAATGCAAGGAGGACTTCACTTAGTTATGAAAAACGGTTGTTTTTGCAAACATAAAAACATACATTTATATATACACTTATACACACAGTTATATATAAACACACTCATATATATATACAGTATATATATATACTGTACATATATATATATATATATAGTAAATGTAAAAATCACTTAGGTGCATACATAACGTACTAGTATACATAGTTTCTGAGATATGAAAATATAAGGACAAAAGTGATCTCATCTATACGCACTACAGAAGAAAGTGGTATGAATATGGTTCACATGTATGTATGTATACACATGTGCCAGGATATGTCTATGTTGTGAATATGCTTTTATTAAATGTTGCCGCGACTTCAGATTATGGTATCTCCGCCAAAGATGTATCTATAAGTAAATAAACATTAAAATTATCATTATCTTAATATTTTATTTGATTCCATTCCAACTGGAAATCATAACAAATTTATGCCTGGTGTTATTTAAGCGTACTAAGCTGTCGTAACAGAATAGAATATAGAATTTATGCCAAAGACCAAGCGCTGGGACCTAGGAGGTCATTCAGCGCTGAAACGGTAACTGACAGTAAAAAGGTTTGAAAGGTGTGACAAAGGAAAACCTTGCAGTTGAACTATTAGGAAAGGGTGGAAAATCAGATGGAAGAACGTAGGTACAGTAAAAAGAATGAAAGGGGTTGCAGCTTGGGGCCGAAGGAACTCTGCAAAGAACTTAAGTAATGCCTACAGTGCACCGCATGAGTTGCACTGAAGGAACTACCCCCTACGGGAGTTTGCATAACATGACAGTTCTTGTCCGATTTGATCCACATTCGTTTCCGATCTTGGCCAAGTCTACGAGAATTTATTTAGGCTTATGGTAGGCCTAATGAAGCCAGCGGATGTGTGGGTACATTAGATAAGAACGGCCTAGCTCTATACTAGGCCTACAGGGATTATCGGAACAACGATGGGTGTTCTTCATAAAATGGACAGATACCGCCAAGCACAAAGAGGCATACGCTGTGTACCAGTCGGTCTGGGTCTCTGTTCTATCTCTGATTAACTGAGTTTCAGATAAGACAGAGGAAATCGGGGTCACAGCGAAGAGATTTGAGGTGACACAATAAGACGAAAAACTGAAAAATGCTCGTAGTAGCACGGGTCTTGAAATGGAGAAACAAATCCACAGTTATGCGTGGTCGCAAATTTTTCAAAAATAGTTCTAAACAGAGAGCTTTCGGGAATCTGTTCGATACCCTTTCAATCTATTTAAAAAGTAAGTCTAGACAGAGAGCTTTCGGTATTCTATTCGACTTCCTCTTGGAATCCGTTCAATCCCACTTTTCATTCTATTTAGAAGTAAATCTAGACAGAGAGCTGTCGGGAATCTGTTCGATTCCCCTTTTCAATCTATTTAAAAATTAAGTCTAGACGGAGAGCTTTCGGGAATCTGTTCGAGTCCCCTTTTCAATCTATTTAAAAATTAAGTCTAGACGGAGAGCTTTCGGGAATCTGTTCGGTTCCCCTTTTCAATCTATTTAAAAATTAAGTCTAGACGGAGAGCTTTCGGGAATCTGTTCGGTTCCCCTTTTCAATCTATTTAGAAATAAGTCTAAACAGAGAGCTTTCGGTAATCTATTCGATTCCCCCTTGGAAGCTGTTCGATTTCCCGTTTTCACTCTATTTAAAAATAAATCTAAACAGAGAGCTTTCGGGAATCTGTTCGATTCCCCTTTTCAATCTATTTAAAAAATATGTCTAGACGGAGAGCTTTCGGGAATCTGTTTCGGTTCCCCTTTTCAATCTGAGATTCCCGAAAGCTCTCCCTTTAGATTTATTTTTAAATATATTTGCACCAATACATAATATGGATTTGTTTCTCCAATGTTAAATAATATAAGTATTCAAAACTGCGTTAAAAATTATGAGGCATTCACCCTGCAATGTTTTGAAGAGAACAGGTATGGAATTAATACCAGCGGCGGCGCACTAAGATCCACTACTGTAAATGCAGTGGTGAAAAAAAGACTGAATATTCATGGCTTCCTCACCACTGAATAATAAAACGGAAGCCATGGCATTCTTTGTATACACCAACAAAGAAGGGGCGACTCTCACATTCTAAGTTCTGACAGGAGAGAGAGAGAAAAAAAAAAGAGAAGTTCGTTTCCCTAAAGAGGAAAATACTAATGGAAACCGTAATAAACAACAAAATAAAACAATGAGATTAAAAGGAAGCTGACTGAAAAAATAACGTGTAACTAAAATCCGTAGGCGGTACACATTTTCAATGTTCATTTATTTTTCCATTTATACATAATTTTTTTTTTAGCGCTAAAATGCCTTGACCATAAACATATAGAAAACGGGGTCAAGAATCCATTGAATATCTTTAAAAGACAAAGGGAAAATTGAGCAAGCCGGTTATTATTATTATTACAGGCCACGCAGAAAGGCCACACACTTGCCTATAAAGCACCCACAGAATAGAAGGTCCATATGTAAAAATCGAAAAGACTCATTATAAAGAACAGGGATAAGGATTATCACACGCCATTTTTTGCTGTTTACATATATTAAAAATAACAAACGGACAAATAAATAAGAGTTTCATAAAATCCCCAAATTCGTGTACAGCAATCATTTATTGACAAATATCAATTCTGCAAATATCCAGTGTTCGCGTCATCGTTTCGAAAAATGTTAATAGCTGCGTTGCTTTTATTAGAGACTTTTGTATTCACTTGATAAGGGCGTTGGCTTGACTGTACAGTATCATCAACCTCAGTGTAAACTGTCGATAAACTGATGTCTTACAGCATTACAGTGTCATTCTTTATCTTTATTCAGTGAAATTCACTATAATAAACAAACGCTTGCAGTTTACCTTTTCAAATTCTATTATTCTTATTCAAATGTTCATATTGTAGAACAAATATGTTCAGAAGCACATCATAAATTTCAATATCATTCTTTATCTTTATTTAGTGAAATTCACAATATATTAACGCTTGCAGTTTACCTTTCCAAATTCCTATTACATTCAGCTTATTCAAATGTTGAAAAAACCACATATTGTAGAACAAATATGTTCAGAAGCACATCATAAATTTCAATATCATTCTTTATCTTTATTCAGTGAAATTCACTATAATAAACAAACGCTTGCAGTTTACCTTTTCAAATTTCTATTACATTCAGCTCATTCAAATGTTGAAAAAACCACATTTTTTAAAACAAATATGTTCAGAAGCACATCATAAAATTTCAGAGCGTCATTCTTCCTCTTCAGTGTGGAGATAATTGTTCAAATGTTCTCTCTCTCTCTCTACATCCGGTAAAGTTCATTTCTTGCTTCTATACTTTCTAGAACGAGCATTTCCAATGTGTGCAGCTCTACACACGTAATCTCTTTGGCTGAAGATATTACCTTTAGTTTGAGACCCAACATTAAAAAAAAAAAAAAAAAAAAAAAACTTTGCAGCTGACTTCTTATGTTCACATCACTGGATTTATGAATTGATATGAACCATTCCGTAAGACCGTTTAATTCATTGCCACGAAGTACTTTCTTCCATACATTAATGAAGGATGAGTGAAACTGGATATTTCTAGTATCGAATTCCCCGAGTAATGAGTATATTTATAGCTGGCGTCACCGTTATCGTAACAGGTGGAAGTTAAACGCTAGGCGAATTTTTTTTTTTTTTTTTACGCCGCTTCGCATCGATGTTATTGCTTTTTTTTTCACTCGTGGAAGGAATACCGTAGAAGGTTATTAATAAATAAAAGTTATTACCGGAATTGAAATGAAAAACAACTTTATCAGTTCTGAGTAAAACATTGCTCGCTAATTTTCGGGGAGAAATAATTTTTTTTTATGTGCTCAAGATGGCTGGACGGATTAAGTCTATTACCGTTATTAATGCTGTTACTACTTCTTCTTGGTACTTACTTTTAGAAAGGAATATATGATAAAACACTTTAAATAGGCAGGTGAGGGTTTTTAATGTCGACTTAAACAACAAAATACATAAAAGGGGAAATGACGCTGAATTCCGCCCGTGTAAAAATTGGGCCACACATCCATGATTAAAAAAAAAAAAAAAAAAAAAAAAAAAAAAAAAAAAACCATGGTTAAGTGAGAAACTTGTACACGATGAAAATCAATATTCGACCCGATAGCGTGACTTGAAAGTTTTTCATTCATTATCACCAAGATACTGTGGGCGAATTCAGTTTTCTCATCTCCGAATACGTATAAAGAAACTTTACTCTTGGTTACAGCTTTAATATTATCTTTATTTCTATTATTCGAAATCAACTGAACTGAATATGGAATTTAAGCCAAGGGTAAAGTACTGGGACCTATGAGGTCATTCAGTGCTGAAACGGAAATTGACAGTAAAAGCTTTGAATGGTGTAACAGGAGGAAAACCTCAAAGCAATTGCACTATGAATCAATTGTTAGGTGAGGGTGGAAAGTAAGACAGAAGGAAGAGAATATGAAAGGAGGCACAGTAAAAGGAACGAAAGGGGTTGCAGCTAGGGGCCGAAGGCACGCTGCAAAGAACCTTAAGTAATGCCTACACAGGCGGCACTAACACCACCCACCCTTACGGGTTATTCGAAACCAATGCCAAAATAAAAAGAAAAACGTTCCTTACTCAACGACATTGAGAAATTCATATTACCCCTTTCAAGAGAATGGCTTCAGAAGGGACAAATTGGTTTCAAGGGGCCTATTAGCCAAAGGTGCGTTGCATATTTAGGTGGTCGAAACTTTCGGCAAATATTGCATGGTCATTTGCTGTAAGCAATTTTTGAAGACTGTCATGGTTGCTGATCAAAGAAAAAAATATATAAGTCTAAAGTAATAGGATATTAACTTGGCTACATAATGCATCGATAATGGAGATATTCTAGCTAATAATATTATTAGGATATTAACTTGGCTATACATTGTACCGATAAAGGAGAAATTCTAGTTAATAATATTATTAGGATATTAACTTGGCTGCATATCGTAACGATAATAATGTTATTCTAGCTAATAATATCATTGGGATATTAACTTGGCCATGAATTATAACGATAATGAGGATATTTTAGCTAAAAAAAATATAACATCACAGGCACCACAATTCAACTTGAAAAGCTCACCTACGAAACGGGGCAATGAGACGATGACGTATCGCACAGAGAGAAAAACCGGTACAAACTGGAAAATGAAATAGTCACAGCCGGTAACAATTGCTTACGATGTAATTTCCGTCAAAATTACGCTCGCTGACGTCACGGGGGTAACGGTTCCATATTGGGAAGCCACGACGAAAGCATTTCCCGAATTTCCTTTCTTTTATCCACTGCCTTTTCGTCCAAACTTTCTTTTTTTGAAAGTGTTTGCGTGAATTCATACAGGTTCATGGCAGATATTTGATTGAGAATGAACACTTTCTAATCTGTTCATCAGCATGTACGTTGAATGCGCAGCAAATATAAAAAAATGTAAAAATAGCAAATAATGAAAATTCATCGAATTGAAGAACTGAGTAGCGTTGTTTGCGAAATTTGTTACTCTTATCTTTTAGTATGTATATACTGAAAATGCACATGAAGAAATACGTAATAAGCGTTATTTGTGAACGTCCAGCCACACACACACACATACACACACATATCTGGTTTCAAGCAAGTATTTTGGGATGTGGTTGCTAACCACACACCTATATATATATATATATATATATATATATATATATATATATATATATATATATATATATATATATATATATATATGTATGTATATATATATATATATATATATATATATATATATATATATATATATATATATATATATATATATATATATATACAATATATGCTGTGACTTAGTGTATATATATATATATATATATATATATATATATATATATATATATATATATACACAATGGGAGCTGTGACTTAGTAATATAGCCCTCAATTCACGTTTACCAAGAAGGTAGTTCTCTCCCAGCCTACTGTAGGGTCTACAAGACCACCGATCTATAAATGAGCACCACATCCCTAAAATCTTGCCGAAAAATCAGGGTGCTCTACCCTCCTAGAGGCCCTCTCCATAGTGACAAAAAAAGAACAATAATTTATACACATATAGATCCTGGTGACTCGATTGGTAGAATTACTCTGTACGGTAATATATACACATACATATACTTTGCATCCTGGTAGTCTGACTGGTGTAATTTTCGCTTGCGAAGCGAAAGGATCTATTTTCGACTTCTGGGAGAAGACGAGCGGATGCTGATTCAGCACCATTGAATGCCATTATGCCTTTGATTCCCAAAGAGACGCTACCCCTTCAGTGTCTACAACGTTCAACGCGTCAAGTTCCTTGATCATCATTTTTTGGGGAATCTTTCCGAACGTCCGGAATCTCTTGATGACGTCATTTCTTCTCTCGCTGAGAAGGAAATCAGTTGCGGGTATCCGGTTTTTTCCTGCCTTCATTAGTTGCTTGTATATTAGTCATCGTATCGTGGGGTCTCCCGCCTGGGATCTTTCCTTGAGTAAGTACATTCTCAAAAACGTTTTAATAATGTGGATTCCTTACTCAATCACACATCTAAGACGAGAACGTACACACGAAGTGATCTGGCCATTCCGTTGTTTGGTCAGTCATCATTTCTTGCACCTGGTGGTAAGGGTAATACAAAACTTCTCTTGTCGATTATAACACTAGCCCTCTCGCCTCATAACAAATGACGCAATACAAGAGGACAGCAATACGTCACATCTACGATGTAATGCAGCTCTACAAGGCGCGCAACATGCAGTACATGACAATTTATTTTTGGCAAGACAGGTATTACGACGTTGATAAGCATCAGCGAAAACGATGATGATAAGGTTTATAAATAAACAGAAGAGGGAGGAGCCATACTGTTGAATAACGCAAATAAAACGTATATCAGAGCAAAGCAGGAATGACAGAGAATTAATGCATCTGATGTAATAGCGAAGTATATTGAAAAGAAGGAGATACATGGGTAGTGTGATTTTTTGTTTTTTTTTTTTTTTTGCCTTGAAATTTAAAGTAACTTAAGAGAAAGTAAAGATCACGATGTATTTATTGGCTTAAGAGCAAAATGAAAGTAAAAAAGCTTCTTCCATGAGGGTGAAAGAACGAAAGTTTGCGAGAAGAATACAAAAATGTATTCTCTGCAAGGAGTTTGCTCGGTTTCAATTGAAAACAGTTGATAGCCTCCACACGGAGAGTTAGCAAGAAGATTTAATTGCAAAATGACGAAGGTAAAGAGGGATGATAATCCAATGGAAAGACGTGGCTGATGACTGATAAAAGAGGAGAAACTGAGGTAAATAACCGCATGAGGTAGAAGTAAGAATTTGGAGCAAAAAAGAAGGGGGATTGATGGACTGTTGGAGATGTCACAAAATTCCAGAGAGGAGACGTTCTTCTTACAACAAGGTAATGGAAAGAAACAGGGTAACAAGCAAATAGCCCCCGTAGGAGGGTAGTGCCTTCAGTGCACCTCGTGCGGTGCACTGTAGGCATTACTTAAGGTTCTGCAGCGTGCCTTCGGCCCCTAGCTGCAACCCCTTTCGTTCCTTTCACTGTACCTGTCTTCACATTCTCTTTCTTCCATCTTACTTTCCACCCTCTCCTAACAGCTGATTCATAGTGCAACTGCGAGGTTTTCCTCCTGTTACACCTTTCAAACCTCTTGCTGTCAATTTCCGTTTCAGCGCTGAATGACCTCATTGGCCCAAGTGCTTGGCCTTTGGCCTAAATTCTATATTCATTTCAATTCAACAAGCAAATACCGGAACGGATACAAATTACAGAACATGGCAAGCCATCAAAACTGAACTTCAAATTGATGGCGTGAGGACTCTCACTGACTGCTGAGTTGATTGCTGTCAGAAAAGATCAACTGAACACTAATCAGACAGCGTAGTGACGCTGATTGCAAGGCGTATGAGAAAGACGACAAAAATTTAAGTAACAGAGAGAAATATGTCAAGAACTGACAAGTAAATAAATAAGATAAAAGGAAGCCGCAGTCAGACGAGGAAGATATATTTTGGTAATAAAAAATATGAAGCGAATAAAAATGAAATTCTCCCTGGAAAGGAAAATCATGATACATTTTATCATTATCGATCGACTCATATACGTAACAAACACTCAAGTAGGTCCAAACCTAGATAAAAAAAAAAAAAAAATGAGCTGACCGCAGGGTTAGTGTCCCGTCTCGTTCAAAGCCAAATATTACTGAAACTTTGAAACTGTTAGTTAAAATGTCACAGTTTGGTTTGAGTTACATCAGGTCATAAGGAAGAGAAAAATATATATATATATATATATATATATATATATATATATATATATATATATATATATATATATATATATATATATATACATACACACAACACACACACACACACACACACACACATATATATATATATATATATATATATATATACTAAATTAGTTAACTGCAAAGGAACTCTACTGTCTAGTAACTCTCATTATCAACCAGGCGGAAATCAGACTTGGGCTTCTCCACAGAGGTCCTCTCAGCCCTCATAGAAAGAGGTAATTGATACATAGTAATTACTTCTCCTGTTACTGCTACTATCAATAATAATAATAATAATAATAATAATAATAATAATAATAATAATATGTCCTGTTAAATAGGAAGGCTGGATCATGCTAGATAAAATTGAGTCTTCTAAATTTCTCGTATAATAATAATAATAATAATAATAATAATAATAATAATAATAATAATAATAATAATAATCATAATAATAATAATACGTCCTGTTAAATAGGATGGCTGGATCATTCTAGATGAAACTGAGTCTTCTCAATTTCTCGTATAATAATAATAATAATAATAATAATAATAATAATAATAATAATAATAATAATAATAATATGCCCTGTTAAATAGGATGGCTAGATCATTCTAGATGAAACTGAGTCTTCTAAATTTCTCGTATAATAATAATAATAATAATAATAATAATAATAATAATAATAATAATAATAATAATAATAATAATATGTCCTGTTAAATAGGAAGGTTGGATCATTCTAAATGATATTGAGTCTTCTAAATTTCTCGAATAATAATAATAATAATAATAATAATAATAATAATAATAATAATAATAATAATAATAATAATAATAATAATAATATGCCCTGTTAAATAGGATGGCTAGATCATTCTAGATGAAACTGAGTCTTCTAAATTTCTCGTATAATAATAATAATAATAATAATAATAATAAAGAACTGTGGAACAGGTGGAACAGTCATGTCAATAAAAGTCCATAAACAAACAAACTGCTGCAGTCCATCTTTATCCAGTTGATTCCAGACCGAATTCCGTTACTGTAATGCTTTGCAAGGAATTCCAAGCCGGACAATTATCGTAATTACGGAATCACGTCGCTGGCTACGAGAAAATTCCCATGATTAGAGTAGGGTTATAGAGAAGTGAGTGACGTCAGTGTCGAGTGTCTGTTGTTGTTGTTAACGTTACTGTTATTAAATTGTCATTATAATAACATAATTACTGTGCGTTTCATTGTTCATTTCAGTGCTTACAATGATAGCAATATTTAGAAAAATATCATGATCACAAGAGTCGCTGTTATTAACATTAATGTCATTAACATTGTCATTATAATAACATAATTACTGTGTATTTTATTGTTCATTTCCGTGTTTATAATGATAACATTATTTATGAAAATCCCTTAATTATAAGAGTCACTGTTATTAACATCACTATCATTAACATTGTCATTATAATAACACAAATGCTGTGCATTTTATGTTCATTTCAGTGCTTGTAATAATAATATTTATAAAAATCTCATAATCACGTGAGTAATAAAATGGTGGATAAAATCCACACTGACGTAAGTGTAAATATATATTAAATATATAAATATACATATACAACGAAAACCTCACTATTATTAGTTAATTATCTGTTATCATTATTAACATTACTGTTATTAACACTATCACTATTATCGTTCATTTCAGTGCTTATAATAATAATGTTTATGAAAATCTCCTCATCACGTGAGTCATTAAAATGGTGAAAAAGGTCACACTCAAGATCTAGGCCACACTGATGGAAGTGTAAAGAAAAAAAAAAAAATATATATATAAATCTATATATGTATATATATATATATATACATATATAGATTTATTTATTTATATATATATATATATATATATATATATATATATATATATATATATATATACATATATAGATTTATATATATATATATATATATATATATATATATATATATATATATATATATATATATATATACATATATATATTAGTGTCCAACTGAAAAATCCCGTGATTATGGTAGGCTTATCAAAGACCATAATTGAGGCGCCAATGACGTCAGTACCCTACCATTTAGTATCGATATTTTGACTACCATGACTATTTGACTTTCCAAAATTTAATTCTCACGATTACAATAGGCTTACTGGGAACCCTTTGACGTCAGTGCTGACTGTTATTATCATTATAATAGCGAAAACTATAAGTAGGATGCTACTGCAAATAGCGTGTCGTTTTCTGGCATCAAGTTTAATAATATTCAGTTTGCTATAAGTTTTATTTGGGCTATAACTAAAATGTGGTATAGTTTGGCTAGTTTCTGTAATACAAGTCGGATGTGAATTGCGGGATAACTGTGAAACTATACAAAGGGTTTTGTCTATTTGACTATAAAGATTTACAAATATTAGGAGTCAAGTGGTAGGGCAGATTAAGAAATGCTACCATATACTGTAGGAAATCACAGAAGTTCCATTACGTGATTATGTGTAATGTGCCTGATTACGAGCGATGCTGGGCTGCCGGGTGCACCAGAAGAGTGGGAAAACCTAGACCTACTTGGATGAGAACTATGAGATGGGAGGGTGGAGATGAGTGGAGATTTGTGGAAGTGAAAACACATGAAAAAATGAGGGGGCGGACTTTTACAGAGGCATTTTGCACTGCATGGATTGGAAACGATGACAGTGGTCTTCATGATAAAAAAAAAACCATGAATGTAAAGCAAAATCGTAAAAATGACATATTACAACATGCACATTGGAAAAGCCTTGAGGATTTCCCTCGCCTTTCTCCAGCTGACCCTTTCAGAGGAATGAGCAAAGAGGAAAAATTGAACAGTGACCCATTCATGAGCAGCTCTCTCTCTCTCTCTCTCTCTCTCCTTGTAAGGAGCACACCAGCCTGACTGCTATCTGACTTGCAATCGTCATCCCATGAACGTTCTTCCTTCACTCTTTTATTATATATATATATATATATATATATATATATATATATATATATATATATATATATATATATATATATATACATACATACATACATACATACATACATACATACATACATACACACACACATATATACATACATAATATATATATATATATATATATATATATATATATATATATATATATATATATATATATATATATATATATATATATATATATACACACACACATTATAAACGATTTCTGGCTGAATTTATCAATTATGTTCAGCAAAGATAATGTAATTAAATCGAAAACCAGAGCACATCATTCCAGCCACTTTTCTGTACAGATGCCACCAAATTTCGGAAAAATTATACTGGTGATAAAACCTCTCATAAGGTGGTAATAATGACGAATGAATGTAAAGTCTTCAGAACAAAAAGCAAACTTGAGATGGATCTCTGCGTAAAATCTTAAACCTGACTGATTTGTTTATGTTTAAAACTTGTGTTCATTAATAATCCTTATTTTTGGTCTTTGCTCAAGTTGGTATGGGGTAAAATGGATGGACCTTTTGGTTGATAGCATTCTTTAACTAATGGACTTTATTTCTCATTAAGTTACTGCATCGCCGATGACAATACAGTGAAAATAACCAATGACATTACACTGAAAATAACCAAATGCTGCTGCATCTACCGTTATGACTGCATGAACGAAAATGATTTATTTACGGAAATTGAGCGTGGTAAAACTAGTATTTCCGAACAAATCTTGAATTTTTTGCAAAATTTCTGCTATAAGGGACTCTCACTAAAGGAAAAACCCGGAGGCTCAATAACAGGGGTATGTAAAAAAAAAAAAAAAAGGAATTGAAGAACTATGCCCATTTCCATAATGCTCTTGTGCAATGTGAGAACCAAGTTCATAGAACGGAATACTGGTAACCGCAGACGTCTACAGACGGTTGAATGCCAGAGCAGAAAATTGTGAATTCAAAGAGGCACTTGTCCATGACCACCTACGTGAAAAGAATATTTATTCGCTGGGATAAATAACCAGTGATATGGACAGCAGGGAAGAGGACTGAATTAGGGAACAAGGCAGAATTTGGTAAGTCTTAAACATCAACGTGTATTATCTGATGTCAGATGTTGGAAGATGAAAGAACTAATGTCCAACTGACTTGCAACACCGTAAGGTAACATAAAGCACTGACTTAAAGAGAAAGTGAAGCTTCGATCTGAGAAACTCCTGACGACCTGAGTTGACGCCTTGCAAGGTGACGGAGATTAGCATTCTCTCCTGCAGATGGAGAGACCCAACAACTGTGGCTTATAAATTATGTTCAGAGGGAATACGCGAATCCTTCCAGACCAAGTGAATTAATTATATAAGGGCAGAACCTGGGCGTGGGCAAACCATACTCTCTCAATACTTCACCAGAAGCGAAACACCTTTTACAAGGAGTGCAGAGTGTTGATTTGAAACAAAGGTTTGACAGTTGTCATGTTAAGTCATACGAAATAAATATTCACTCTAACAACTTTATTAACCCAAGAGCTAAAAGAAAAGGGGAAAAGAGAAGAGATATAAAACAGATTCCTCAGCTTGGCAGTAAAGGGAATTTTGCCTATCTCCTCGAAATAAATGTAGAAAGTGGTAACTGGCTTGAATAGCTTAGGGTGCCTTAGTTTCCTCACACAAACAGTCTCACTGTACAAACAGCTTCTACCTATTGCTTTTGAAAATAGACATAACAAAACTTATAAACCTGACCCCAGCATGTACAACAAAGACCAGTTGTTATACTGTTTGGTAGCAATTGTTATACTATTTAATAACAGCTAAGACTCCAACTCTAAATATAACATTCGAGACTACTGCTGCAACATCAACCGTGAATGAAAGAAGCAAAACAATGGAGTGGAAGAAAAAAAAGACTCACATGAAAAACACTAATGAATGGCAATGCCCTTGAAATTAAAAGGCAAGAAGTGATAATATGAGATAAACAGGGCACTAATGTATAACTTTTCTTCTCAAGCAACAGAAAAATAGACTACTTTTAAACTCGAGCTCATTAACACCTTTCCATGGTACCCTTCTTCCCTGGAAGTGCAGCCATCAAGCCATTACTGAGTCTCCTAGGCCTCCTTTGTCCACATGGTATACATACAGGTACGCCCTTTAACCAACAACAGCTCCTTCTCAAGAAATGCCAGATTCATCTCTAACTTGGTAACGCAAAAATATCTCAAACTTGGTAATGCAAAAATATCATCAATAATGACGAGACCTATAGCTACTCGCAGCTACATTTATAACGGTCTAGTGACATTTTAGTACATAAAAATCACATCAGAACCCTGCTTTCAAATGCAAGAGCCTTTGGCATTAACAGGCAATCTGAGTCTTCCTCTACCAACCAAAAAAACTCAGCTACGAGGATTCGTACACGCACGCTGGTTCCAGTCCCGGATAACAAAGGAAAGTTAAGTAAATAAGCCAAGCGAGCTGTTGCAAGAGAAAATAACTCATAATGACAACGTCCCAAGTCAGCAAAAGCAAGCCAAGTCACCGGATAATTCCGCATTCTATGGGAATATAATACAGTATCTATTGTTAAGTAATAACCGGGGAGCTTCCGTCCTTTACTTCTTTGTGGGAGAAAAGGACACAGCAAATGTATGGGAACTTTACGAAATAACCGGATTGTACTGGATTTTTCTGGATTCGTAAAGTCAGGATCGGGATTGTATGGGTCAGATAATGGAAAACATCGACCAAAAGATGGCTAATGATAGAATAGTATACGGAGGAACTGTACCTCGGGAAATGTGTTTATATACATATATATATATATACACATATATATATATATATATATATATATATATATATATATATATATATATATATATATATAATCACCAAAATGAAGCCAAAGAACGATTCCAGCGGACAGGACCTTGGTAAAAAATTTAGGACCAAGGATATAGCATTGCCTATTATATCAGGGAATGTACAGCATATGCTCAGATTTTCATTGAGAAAGGATAAGAATTTATTATGCAAGAGTTATGTGGAAAATTGATGGTAAAGGGAGTAAACTATGTTGAGTACATGGACCTAGAAAGACTTATGCCAGGAATGTTAGAGGCAATACAGAGATTATTAAGGATATAAGGTATAAAAGTCAAGTTGACGAGAGTGGTCAAAAGTTATTATGGTGGAAGAGAAGAGGGTGCTAAAATATGTACATGGAAGAGTGACTGGTTAGGGATGACACTAGGCTGTGTCATGTCTGGATGGCTGTCTATCTACGGATGGAATGATGTGATTGTCAGAGAAAAGAAACCAAACGTGGTGAACAACTGAAGGATAATAAACTGAATTGTGATTAGTGTTCCCACTGACTCATGTATACAGGTGATGCAGTCCTGAATGGGGATGGTGAATAGAAACTGGATAAACTAGTTAAATGGTTTAAAGGTACTTGCATGAAGAGTATATTGAGGGGAGAAAGCTAAAAGAAATTGCAGATATAGGTAAAAGGAATTGAAAGTACTTAAAAGAAGAGTTACGTATGTTGAGAGCAAGTGTGAGGTAAGACTAAAGCTACAAGGTTAAACTGAAACCAGGAGATGTGGAAATATATATATATATATATATATATATATATATATATATATATATATATATATATATATATATATATATATATATATATATATACATATGTATAAATGTATGCATTTTATATATAAAATGTGTGTATGAGTGAAAACTTTTAGAAACTTTAGCAATACAAAAACAAGCTAAAACTGCTTTCTTTTTGCAAAAATCTACATCTACCAAATAAATGATTAAAATAAACCTTGTTTCGAAAAACGACTGAAAGGAAAAAAAAAATAACATTACTTATTTGTCAGTAACAGTAGTGGCGCTTTCCTTCAGAATTCTAGACTCCAATTTTGGGGTCATATTCTCATCCACCTCATTATAAAGTAATCATACAATGCTGATTTTCAAAACCAACTTCGCTCATGGGAAAATTCAGCGTCTGAGCAACGGATCGAAGGAAAAAGGGTACGTTTCAGGCAGCTGCGCCCAAAATAGTGCCTGTCACCGTTGCGGAACTGATGCGCCCGAAGACCTTGTTTGTTTATCAAAAGCGGTTGTCATGATTCCTTTCCCTGTATTGTTTGTCAAGGATTTTTCTCTTTTTTTTTATTTGTCAGCTGTTTGCGGATGCTGATGTTGTTCAAAACGAGTCGCGGCCACTAACTCCAGAGATACTGTTTTGTAGGATTGACTGTTAAGGTACTTTTTGTCTGACTGTTATAAAACCCAGGGAAGACGGTCAAACAGAAACTCCTATAACGATGGTCTAAATCTCAATTAATTTGTTGGGGAAAAGGACACACAAACTTGCAGTTTGGTAATAATTATGATTAGCAATTACTTTCTCAATTAAGTTTCTTTAATAAACAATTACCTCTGCTCTAAAATAATTCAATTTCTTTCAATATTTTCGTGTTAGCTCTCTGATTACCATATCTAGTTTTTGTAACCTACCACTACATCAGTAATTGTCATTACTGTTATGATTAATTACATGAAGCACACACCGTTTAGGTGTTGAAAAAATCTAGGGAAAAGAAAATGAAAACGGTATACAGCTTAAGAATTTCATGAAAATCCCTGAAATGTAGCGCTTTTCACAAAGTGACTCGCAACTCAAGACTGGAAAGGTTTGTAAAAATATACAAAAAAAAAGAAATACCGAGAGATCTCCTGAAAATCATGACAACATATTCTACATCTACAATTCGCTGTTAATTCCTTTGGCTTTACGAATTTCATGAAAATTCTTGAAATGTAGCGCTTTTCACAAAGTGCCTCGCAGCTCAAGACTGGAGAGGTTTGTAAAAAAAAAAAATAAAAAAATAAATAAAGGAAATACCGTGAGATCTGAAAACTGCGACAACATATTATACATCTACAATTCGCTGTTAATTCCTTTGGCTTTACGAATTTCATGAAAATTCCTGGAATGTAGCGCTTTTCACAAAGTGCCTCGCAGCTCAAGACTGGAGAGGTTTGTAAAAAAAAAATAAATAAATAAAAAAAAAATATCGCGAGATCTCCTGAAAACCACGACAACATATTATACATCTACAATTCGCTGTTAATTCCTTTGGCTTTACGAATTCCATGAAAATTCCTGAAATGTAGCGCTTTTCACAAAGTGCCTCGCAGCTCAAGACTGGAGAGGTTTGTAAAAAAAAAAGTAAAATAAAATAAAATAAATAAAAAAAGGAAATACCGCGAGATCTGCTGAAAACCACGACAACATATTATACATCCACAATTCGCTGTTAATTCCTTTGCCCCATTATTATCATCATGACCACAGCGTCTTTCGCTGTGATGATGAAGCTCTCATTGTTAGAAATGGAGCAACAATCACTGCATTGTTCCCTGCACAGGAAACCTATAAAAATAATGAAGAAGTGGTTCATAAACTCTTCTTACCGTTGTGAATACTATTATGTAGGGATAAATGAACTTTTTTTCAGACTCAGTAACTAAATTGCATTTTCACAGTAATTACTTGACTGAATGAAATTACAGCTATAATGGTTGGAATTACGTGCTGTTCTCATAGAATTCTCTGCGTCTTTATTACTTATACAATATATATATATATATATATATACATACACATATACATAATATATATATAACATATATATACATATATACATATATATATATATATGTATATGTATATATATATATATATATATATATATATATATATATATATATATATATATATATATATATATATATATATATATATATATATATAATGTATGTCTGTCTGAGTTATGGATGAACCTCTTTCTTACACACCCCCCTGCCCATGGAAGGCGAAACTGCTGGGACAAATTAAGAACTGAATTTCCTTTTTCCCTATCTGGTTTCTCCTTAAGTACATCGAGATGTTACATCTTCGTGACTGAGAAGAGTACAACTGAATATATATATATATATATATATATATATATATATATATATATATATATATATATATATACATGAATGTCTTTTCCTGTAATACTGCAGTGTAATATATATATATATATATATATATATATATATATATATATATATATATATATATATTATATATTTATATATATAATCATGAAGCTACAAATGTCGCTTAATATCAAATTCACGCTACCTCTGGAGTATCCCGATAGGGAATTATCACCGAAGGAGAATTTATAAGTGATAAATGGATTGGTACTGCCGGGTCGCGATCCCGCGACACAGAACATAGCCAGCAACTCCAGTCGACGTTCTACCTCTGAGCTATCATGAGAGGTATCAGCTAATTCCGAGTTTTCTGTACTTATTTTACCCGTCTCCAGCGGGGAATGTACTTATCCTCGGCATTAACCCACCTCCCCCATGGTAGTTCATTGGTACGTTTGGAACACGCAGCTCTTATTATGAAATTTTTTATCACACCGTGATTTATATACAGTCATGAAGCTACAAATGTCGCGTGAATTTGATATTAAGCGACATGTGTAGTTTCATGATTGTATATAAATCACGGTGACAAAAATTTCATATATATATATATATATATATATATATATATATATATATATATATATATATATATATATATATCTATATATATATATATATATATATATATATATATATATATATATATATATATTTTATAAAAAATAATTTAGACTGCATATATATGCATCCAGCGTCAATTGTCCGGGCTACACTTGTTAAAAAGTTACCAAAACCTCTGAAGATTTATTTCGCAACGTAAACCAAAAGAATGAGAGAGAGAGAGAGAGAGAGAGAGAGAGAGAGAGAGAGAGAGAGAGAGAGAGAGAGAGAGAGAACTAAACAAGATAGATGACAAGACAAAACAGACCTTCTCGTGTTCTGCTGTGACAAACCACCTTCATAAACAACCAAATCTATGATTGCGGAAACACGTAGGGAGTTAAAGAACCCCGGAATAAACTTAAAATATAAGATCTCAACAAAGTATATCCAGATCTTGGTAAAATGGAATGTTTAAAGACGTGTCTGGTGGAACAGAAAGCAGTTCCAGTCTGCAGTTTTTTTCCACGTGTCACAGGCGTTGGGACCTGTTCCCCACTGGCTGTCGGCCTAAGAAACAGGCGATCAGCGCCTGCCCTATGAGCCTACAGATGCCCAGTAGGACTTTAACTTAACTTTTTTTAAACGTGCAAAATATCAAAAGGAATATTTTTGTTTGTCTGTCGATGTATTTCATAAAAAAATAAAGACGGACGTAGAAATTTCAGTTTACATTTGTCGACTATGATTAATGTAAAACGATGACGTCAGCAAATGTGCGTAACCTGCAGTTAGAGCACATGTACCCAGGTGTTTCAGTGTTACACTCTCTTAAATCGCTCTGATAATATTGTTATTCAGACTGCAATGCCGGATAAAACAACCATTCGATTATTTTGACGTCACTTTCGATCAAATATTGTCAAAAATTGGAAATCTCGGTTTGTCAACAAATAGAAGATACAGACAGGCATACGTATATGTCGATAGTCATATTTACAGACTTGTAAATGGAAAATAAACTCACTGTATATTATGTTGAAGGGTGGAAATCATATACAATTAATAATTTTGTAATACTGCTAGCACAGAGACTAATGTATGTTTAAATTTACAATTTATGTTATCATACAATAATACAAAATAATTAATCGATGTTATTTCAAATTCCACTAAAGAAAGAGAGAGAGAGAGAGAGAGAGAGAGAGAGAGAGAGAGAGAGAGAGAGAGAGAGAGAGAGAAATGACATAAAATATTGTGAAGAGTGAGCAAGCCAATGATTTCCTGTTTGGCAATCAAAGAAATGGGAGAATTTATAACAGGGACTAATGTATATTTAAATTTATAATTTATTTTATTAAAACACAATCCAAAAGAATTCATCGATGTTATTTCAAATTCCACTAAAGAGAGAGAGAGAGAGAGAGAGAGAGAGAGAGAGAGAGAGAGAGAGAGAGAGAGAGAGAGAGAATGACATAAAAATATTGTGAAGAGTGAGCAAGCCAATGATTTCCTGTTTGGCAATCAATGAAATGGGAGAATTTATAACCGAAGATATTTTTTCCTACTATGGCTATTTCCGTCAGTTCTCAGGTGGCAAATAAAAGACATATTGAGTTCCCACTAACCTATTTTCCCCGTATGACTCACGTGGGTGCCATTTCAAACGTGGCATCTGTGGCAAGGCGAGATTTCTTCCAGTTATGCTCAGAGAGTTTCCAGGTACGGCGAGTGCGACTCGAGATGAATCAAAGGATGACTCATCACAGCGGATCGTCTCGAACAATACCCCATAAATGATCCGCCTGGTCCTTTAGGGAAGAAGTTCCCTCAACTTAAAAGGAGAATAAAGGAAAACCAGGACGCGCGCACGCGATGGTGGCTGTCTGGTCGTAACTGGATAATGCTGGAAATTTGTAAGTCAGTTTTCCCATGGATGGAAGCGATAAGGCAGGCGGGATTCGTCCGCTCTCTCAACATTAGTCAAATGATTCAGTGGGTCTTGTCATGGTTCTTGCCAACTCGAGTCATTTTTTCCTCTCTTCGACAGTACGTCCTAACCTCTAGCTTTGGTTGTTTTGTGAGAACCAGGATTCGGATGGTAGTCATCCTTTTTCTGGAATTCCGGAAGAGGATCGTTTCTGGCCTAATTAAATCCCATTCCTTTTCATTACAATAAGATGCTGTTTTGCAATAAGCTATGATTAATTCAGCTGTTAAAAAGAATTCCTACAAATTCAGCTGTTAAAAGGAATTCCTTTATACTTATATGTAGTTTAGATCAAAATATAAAATTTAATTGACAGGATTAAATTTATCAAGTTAAGTCTATTTGACGGGATTAATTAAAAATTTCAGATTACATTTTTAATTCAGCATTGAGAATCCTTGTTACGGAAGGTGAGGAAGAAGGAAAGGAAGACTAAAAAGACGAATAAATAAATAAGAGAGAAGTAAAAAGAGGGAGAGGGGGTCTTCTATGTATGGAGGATGAATAGAGTATGTGTTGTCGAAGGGGGCCGGGGAGAGGGGGTCTGTTAGGATGAAGCGACGTAGCGATTTAAACCAACACAGCTGTCGGCTTCCATCTGACTCTATTTAACGGTACAGGAGCGAATCATTTTCGGCTCAGTTCATACGACGAATTGCTGAATGGTTTACTGACTGAAGGTTAATAAATTTCACCGTGAAAATAATGCATAAATTTGATTTAAGCGTTGTACTGTTCACTGAATAGGGATGACGTCACGAGAGCCATTTAGTACATTTTAGTATATTCTTCAATATAAATTATTCAGCTTATGTGTGGATTGGAATTTGCCTGAAAAAGCGACATTTTTTTGGAAATGTTTGCTTTAACGCTATGGTGTTAAAGAAAAAAAAATGGGATAACCTGATCTCTGACGTCACCATCATTATCCTACGTCATATCCGTTGTTGCGTAAAAGAGTCTGGCTTTTCTTTTCGTCAAACTATTACGTCACAGCTAGGACGATCTGCTTCTCACTCACTGAGCCAAACAAACGCGCTATAACACAAGCACGCACGGACAAACTTAACTTTTAAAACTACTGCATTTCTTACATTAATGCACCGAACGAACAGATTTTCTCTTAATAACCATTAAATACATCCAGTACACACACATATTTATATATATGTATATATATATATATATATATATATATATATATATATATATATATATATATATATATATATATATATATATATATATATATCATAAATCCTGGCCTAATTCCCTACAAACAGAAGAGCTCTGGCTCTGGGCACGAAATGCTAAATCCCATTGTACCTGTTAACCTAAACGGTGAATTTGATAAGGTAAAAGTTAATCGGCAGTGTTGGGTTGCAACCAAGGTTGAGGAAGAACCTCCCGCTAAGATTTTGCAGCAAAATAAATTAACTTGTAAACGACATCATAAGCCTGTGTTTTTTTTTATTACATTTTTTTATCCAGGTGTTTGAGCGCGCAAGTAGCGTGATAACCTTACCTTGAGGTCTAGCTATAATAATTGGGGGATCACGAAACAAGAGTGATGCGAGGGGCGAAGCAATAAATTGGGGACATCGATATCATCCCTCATCTGAAGCGAGCTGATTAGCTCCTTTCGAACGAGGAATGATCGGTTGCTGCGTGAGCACTGAGCGTAAATTGAGTTTCATCACGACAGAGAATCTGAAATACTTTTACAGCATGTGAGGATTAGAGGCCGTAAATAATCACCATTACTGGGACTGTTGTCACATTTTACAGCATAACAGCGGGTTCCTCTAGAGCAGCTGGTTTCAGCAACTGCAATATTCTGTTCGCTATATCAGTCATTCTACAGCTTCTTGCACCAGTTGAAAAGTCTCTTTAAAATAAAAAAAAAAAAATAGGACTCTTGAGAAACTCTTGCAGTTTCTAGATGGAAAAAAGGGGTTTCATTCTAACACTTCCACCACATTTCCTTTTTTCCTTATCACCAACCTATCATTTCCCGTGCTATTTCCAAAACGAAACCACCTCGGAAGACTCAGTCATATTTTCTCTTTGCTAACTTTCCTTCCCTGTCACTGGGCAAGGATTATATCCACAGGACAGTCTGAATGAATATATAGAATTTAGGCCGAAGGCCAAGCACTGGGCCCTATGGGGTCATTCAGCGCAGAGAGGAAAATTGACGGTAAAAGGTTACAAAGGTGTAATAGGAGGAAACCCTCGCGTAATTGTTAGAAGAGGGTGGAAAGTAAGATGGAAGAAAGAGAATATGAAAGGAATAGTAAAAGCAAAGAAAGGGGTTGCAGCTAGGGGCCGAAGGGACGCTGCAAAGAACCTTGAGTAATACCTACAGTTCACCGCGCGTGAGGTGCACTGACGGCACTATAATAATCCCCCCCCCCACCAAGGGGTCAGGACTGTACTTACCGTTTATTACACATACGCTCCATTTCAACCGCTTCCGCATTCTCCCATAGACATTCAAACACCTCTCTTAAAAAAAAAAAAAAATGATCTGATTAACAGTCCTTTAGTCTATCGCAATGACATTAATGAATGGTATTGTAATTGCGGTTCTTTGACATTGTAGCTATTTCAGTATGGCGACACAAATCTTTGTCTCCCGTGAAGTGATGATTTTGGAGTGTTATGCTTATAGATAGGCACTAACTCCACTTGGGACCCAGCTACTTAGTTTTCCGTCTTTTATTCCTCATTGGTTCTCTTTGGCCTCCTCCGATTCAGCTGACCAACTTCTCTAACCTCACACCGCCTAAGTTTTCAACTTTATAACAAGCTTTTTCAAACAGTAAGCCAGTGAGTCTAGAAATATGGCTCAGCGCTCTCGTAAAAGCTACATTATGATAATTTTGATAATAACTAACTCAACGTCGATAGAAACGTCTGGAGAGAAACCTGACCGTGGAAATTACGATAATTTTATTGCAGTGTCAAGAACTCAACTCAAATTTACTCATCCAACTTACTTTCAGTTCAGCGAAATTATTATCATTAGTATGGAACCAACCAATAATGCCATAAATTTGAGGAGCAAACGCTCAAAACATTTTCCTATTTTATATAAAAAAGGAAACAAAGGAATCAAGCAGATTGTAAAATGAATAAGTACATAAAAACAAACAACAATTAATTATTATTAACTGTACACCAGTAAATAAATAAATGGAGTCATTGGGCAAGGAAAGAAAAATTCGATTGAATGCAATCTCAAGCAAAGGAAACCAGACCATAGAATGAATGGCCGTAGTTCAGAGGCTAAGTCACGTTGCTTTGTTCAAGTTTTAGCTAGCCTTATGCCAGCACTGGCTCTCGCTCTTAGGCAGGCCCAGGTTCTGTGAGCATTCATATTAACATTGAGTTCGTTTGTAACATGGCCTTATCATGACGTAGCTAACTGTAATAGCACCTGAGATAACTCAGCTGCCACAGAAAGCGGAAGCAATATTCCAATCAATTCAGCAAGAATTAATTGAAAGGGGAGGATGCCGAGATCCCGGTCCCCAAACAGCATCCAATCCCTTCCCCTTCCCCTCCCCCTCCCCCCCCCCCACACACACACACACACTACAAACCCACAAATTAACTGCTCAAGTTCATTCGGTGCTATGCGTGCTAGGTCGCGAGGTCAAATTGGATTAGTAGGTCCATGAAGTTTGTTCCTTTAATTTTTGGTTGGATGATGACGTGAGTTATTATCAACAACAACGATGGGAACTACAATGACGCTATCAGTAATAGTAACAAGAAGGAGAATAACAATATGGATTTAAAATCCAACTTCAAAACTTCATTCTCCATAACAATATGAATTTAAAACCCAACTTCAAAACTTCATTTTCCCATTATCGATACAATGATCTACTTTTATATCACAACTTCATTCTCCATAACAATATGAATTTAAAACCCAACTTCAAAACTTCATTCTCCATAATGATATGAATTTAAAACCCAACTTCAAAACTTCATTTTCCCATTATCCATACAATGATTTACTTTTATATCACAACTTCATTCTCCACAACAATATGAATTTAAAACCCAACTTCAAAACTTCATTCTCCATAATAATATGAATTTAAAACCCAACTTCAAAACTTCATTTTCCCATTATCGATACAATGCTCTACTTTTATATCAAAACTTCATTCTCCATAACAATATGAATTTAAAACCCAACTTCAAAACTTCATTCTCCATAATAATATGAATTTAAAACCCAACTTCAAAACTTCATTTTCCCATTATCGATACAATGATCTACTTTTATATGAACTGTGAAAAGTAGGAAAGGTCTGAATGATCAGGAAAAGGAAAAATCATTAAAGTTTCCGGGAAGTAGCACATGACCCTGAAATGAGCGACTACTCTCCTGCTCGTAACGGGAAGACTGGTATTTCAAAGGCAAAAATAAATTTTTATATGTGATGGTTCCAGGATTCGAACCTGGGTCTCTTCGCAGGTGAATTGAAGGACTGATACCGAGGGTCCTACTGATCACCCCAAGAGGTCCATACATTTTGCAAACACACACACACACACACACACACACAGGTGTCATGGATATATATATATATATATATATATATATATATATATATATATATATATATATATATATATATATATATATATATATATATACCACTGTTCCCTTGTTCATAGTCTCACATTTTTTATTGTTGTTTCTAAATGCACTGGGTTTTTACACCAGTGATATTTAAACAGTATATGCTGTTCAATTCTTTTCCAGTGCTTTCCCGGTTTCAATATAAAAGTTGTCACAAGACTTACAGAATTTTATATACACACCCTTTAGTATTGTCTGGGGAGTTCTTGATAATATAGAAGGGTACTTATTATTCTTTTTAAGCATTTTCATTTAAGAACAATACAACAATGAAAAATTTTTCCTGGAAAGCACTGGAAAAAAAAGAATTGACTTTATTTTTACTTATGAATTTGTATTAATTTGTATTAATGCAAGTAAAATGAATACTTTAATCTGAATTTGCTCAAGGTAACTGATCAGGGATTTATGATAAAAATGTTCATAATTTTTATAATGTGACATGTTATTAATATTTATGTGTTCATTGATAATTTATGCTATTTACGTGCCTTATTATTCTTTTTGGGATTATAGATAATTTGCATTAATCTAAAATGAAATTATCAATTGATCAGGATTTATGATAAAAATGTCAACATGACTGTATTACTGGCCGTTTTTCATTCAGCTTTAGTCATGGTTCAAAGAGCAGATTCGGAATCTTCCCAAGGGTTAATGTTGATCTATCACAAGAGAAAACAACTTGCTTGCGTTGTATCTCACAATATCAAGAACCAGTAGGAATATGCGCAGTGTTCTAGAAAATTAACTTTCCTTTTGTTTATAACTGGAAAGAGCGAACTTTCTGACGTGTTTCCTGTCTTGGTATCCTTCAGAAATACCCAAAAAATCACAATCCTCTCCTTCAAAGCGTCCTCTTGAAATCAGCCTTGACTGAAACACGTTTTTCTGGCATCATCAAGTGGAGTCAATTTCGGCCTAGAGGTACAACCTTCTGGTTCGGACTAGCTTTGACGAGGTCTGACTAATTCGGGGCCCTTAACTGCCGCGACGTGCCTTGACCTCAAAGTTAATTGGGGTTCTGGTTACTTGTATTTACCGAGGGCGAACTTCCGACGTCGTTTGTTCGCATTCACGCACGTCTGGGCCTCCCCCACCGCCGCCGCCGCCGTTGCTGCTACCGCCGCATCCGGTCACACATTCGAGAGCGTCGCCGGAAACGAGAGATCTTGCTTGGCTGATTCTCTCTCTCTCTTTCTCCTACCTGTCGTGCATACACACGTACACCACACACACTCATACATTCCGGGTTGAAAATGAACACCGTTAATAATAATAATAATAATAATAATAATAATAATAATAAACTCTTAATAAACTCTTCTCTCTCTACCTCATTATGAATATCGTATAGGCTACTATCTCACTTCCCACAACACACGGAAAGCAATCTTCTAGTTGAAAAAACAATAGCAGCAGCAACAACAATACAACAATAATAACAGTAAAAACAGCATCATAGGAGCACCGACAATAAATGAGATAAGACAGCATTGTCACATCTGTAGCTTCACTTTAACGAGAAAACAAAATCACATCAGCGCCCAAAGTAACAAACACTGATAACGTAGTACGCATGGGCCTTGCATTCCGATGATACACGAACACAGTTAATTGCAGGTGACTCATTGACTATTCAAGTGAGGGAAAAGAAAGGTAAGAAAACGTGCGTTTAAGAAGAGGAAGATCCTGAGTGAAGGGAGGGGAAGGGCGAGGAGGGAGGGTGGGGGTAAGGAGTACAGCTCACTCCCTTCGAGGATAATAACCCCGTCAGCAGTAACTCTCTCCTGTACTATTATGGTACTATATCCCCAACGCAGTCTAAAGTCCCCTTTACCCCGGTTTACAACCCCATCCCCACCAACCCCACCCTCTTCCCTTTCCCCCTGCCCCTGGTTCTTTTTAAATCCCAACACCCCACCCTCCATTCCCCCATCGAGCTACACGGTCTCCCATACCTGGGCTCCCTCCTAAAAACGAATTCCACAAGCTTCCGGTATTTGCCAGTCCTGTTTCCTCCTCCTGTCATTACGAAAATTCATCTTCATGTCCTTCCTCTTGGGAACGCTACTTCTCACTCTAGTGGACCTTTTATCTTTCTGTTTACACGCTCTTACTTTTTTTCACCGAGCCTCTCAAGAGACTTGTTTACCTGCGCGTTATCTCATCATTCCGATAAACAAGTGACTTCGTAACCTTACTTGGATTTTAATCATGCCTCGCAAGAGCAGAATAAATATTAGGAGATTTCCTCTAAAACTGATGCACCATTTTTATGTTCAGTAAAAGCAAAATTGATTGGAATCAATTCATAATTTATAGTGACTTTCTTTTTTAACGAATGAGGTAAACGTAGGAAACATGTACGTGGTAATTTGTGTAATGTCAAAGAAAAATGGCAATTTTTTTCTTGAATGATAAACTGAATCGTTACGTTTTCTAACACTAAATGTCCTCTCAGAAGCTCAAATTGACAGTTTTTTTTTTAATTTGAACTTCCTAACATAGGCCTATTTATTGAACGCCCCATCTCATTTAGTGTGAGGAAAATAGCATCAGAAAACTATCAACGAACAGCAAAGAGAAGCCTTAATTGGTTGAACTGAACTGAATCCAGAATTTAGGCCAAAGGCCAAACAATGGGACCTACGAGGTCATTCAGCGCTGAAACGGCAACTGACAGTAAAAGGTTTGAAAGGTGTAACAGGAGGAAAACCTCGCAGTTGCAATATGAATCAATTTGTTAGGAGTGAGTGGAAAGTAAGATGGAAGAAAGAGAATATAAAAGGAAGTACAGTAAAAGGAACGAAAGGGGTTGCCGCTAGGGGCCGAGGGCACGCTGCAAAGAACCTTAAGTAATGCCTACAGTGCACCGCACGAGGTGCACTGACGGCGCTACCTAGGGGAGCTCCTAGTTGAGAGCTTAATTGGTTGAGCTTTTGTAATCTTAGAGGGGAGTGACATTAAAGTATTAATTCCTTCTGTGCTTTTTTGTAATCTTATGATGTGAATAATATAATTTGAATACGATTTGACATAAATATAATAATAAATAACCATCACCATCATTTTAACACTTGTTAAGCACGGAAGTTTTGCTTACGATTGTTTTTTATAACAAATCATAATGATAACAAAATGTTATGATTTGTTTATTTATGTCGATGGGCATAAAACTTCGAAAGAACGAAAATCAGAAACATTTTTAGCTTGTTTTCTTCAATAAATCGTTCCAATTTTATCTTCATGTTATGGGTTAATTACTATCAATAGTTTAACCATAAATATATATAGAGAGAGTAGCCTATGAATGATTGTAAGTATGTATGTATGTACGTGTATGTATATATATATATATATATATATATATATATATATATATATATATATATATATATATATATATATATGTATATATATATATTGTGGGGGAGCTGTCCGGGAAATAGACCATAAGCTGACAATCAGGATGTTGGAGATTCTCGGTCTAAATCTGGATGCGAATCCCATGGGATGAAAACGCTGGGGCTTAGGGATATATACAGTATACTGTATATTGGCTTTCTACTGCTCTGAATTTTTCCAGGCATTTAGGATGTCATCCTATAAAGAAGAGAACGTCGATGCAGAATATTAATGATCTCATTTGTCTACACTTCACTTCCAAGCATTAAGTTCCCTCAACTACCATGAAAACAAAACTTATTTTATCTGAATAAAAATTGCTGATCATTCTGTCTTTCTCGGTTCGTCTTGCAAAAATATGTTTGTACAAACACGTATCGCAGATAAGGATTTACGCGCGCGCGCACACACACACACCTCGGCATGTGTGCTTGTCCACTTTAGGCGCATCAGAGGTGAATGGTCGCGACATTAGCCTAAGGTCGAAATGCATCGCTTCTGAGCAAGAAGTGAACAGCAGTGAGTAGCCATTTCTCTCTCTCTCTCTCTCTCTCACTAAATATGGTAGTGAGGTGAGGCAACAGGTTCTCTAGACTGATGTTGCATCAGCCTCCGTGGTATAGCGTGCAGCATCGTGCAATTGCGTGCCGCTCCTTTTGTGAATACTGTGCATTTAAATGCACTGGCTACTGTAATTATAGATACACGATTAAACTTCTTTGCATTAATCATTCTCTTTCCCTTGGCAAAACCAGTTTAGGAGTAAATCATTAGCCGATACCTCTGCTACTATTCTCGAGGTCAGGGATGAGTTTTTTTGTAAGTCTAGGTCTAACGAATATCCTGTAGACCTTGGTCAGTGTATTGCGTACTACACATGTTATCTTATTCGAGTTTATAGTATAATACAAACTTAAACAGTATTTGCAAACATCTTGTATTTTAACGTTCGTAATATCTATAATTCGCCTGCATTCGGGTCTCGTTTACTTTCTTAATGAACAGATTGTCAGTTTATCTACAATCATTTTTCGTAATTCTAGACATGCTTTCTTTCCCCTTATATTCTATATCAGTGGTTTTCAACCTTTTTGTGTCCATGGCCCATTTTTGGCATCCCTAAATACTCATGGCCCACTGCCCTTCAGAAATGTGTAATGATGATAATAGAATTATTATAAAGCATTTTCAGATCACTTTATTAGTTTTACATTTTCATTTAGGGAATTGTTTTTCAGAACACTTTATTAGTTATGCATTTTCATTTACGAAAGAAAGCACTGGCCTGTATTTACTGTAAATGATTTTTCATTTTTTGAATACTATTTTCAATATGTTCGTGGTGTGGCCCCCTCAGAACTGCCCATGGCCCACAGGTTGTAAACCACTGTTCTATACCAACAGGAAACACAACAATTCCCTGCCCATTTAACTGTGTTGCCAGGCGAAGGCTCCTTCTCCCTACTTCACAAAGAGTGAAATGATACGCAAAATCTCTCTCTCTCTCTCTCTCTCTCTCTCTCTCTCTCTCTCTCTCTCTCTCTCTCTCTCTCTCTCTCCGTTCAGTACGCAATTCATCGATTTATTGTTGCCATCTCCTTCTCCGTCCAGATTTAGTTTCTATGGGAGGACACAACGTGATTTTTTTCTTTTTCTTTTTAGTGTTCAGAAAACTTCTCGCAGACTCCCTGGAGGGGGAAAAAGGCGGTGAATCTCTGCCCCTGCTCAAATGCTCGACGTCCAGTTTACTCGAAAACCGGTTTGACAGCTTCTCATTCCTCTTCTTTCCCTCGTTTATCTCGCCATCACATCCAGACTCTACTTGAGAGAGTGAGAGAGAGAGACAGACAGAGGGAGAGAGAAAGACGCACATGTTCTCCGCAGCATCAGTTAGCAGCAGCAGCAGCCTCAGCAGCCAGCGTCCCCCACCCCTCATCCCCCCTGCTGAGTTATCCACCCCAATGAACGCCCCACACGGTCCTCTCTAGGAAGGGGTTGCATCATTCGCTTCTCCTATTGCGTTATTCACAGTAGGACAGGCAACACGGGGGCGAAATCTCCTTGAATAGAGTCACACGCTCCCAGAGCCATTTCCGAAGAAAGAATGAATCACTGTCAAACGACACTTCACGTAGCAAAAAACATCCGATTAAGTTTTCCGTCTCCGTAATCATCTGGGGGACATTCCTGCTACTATTTTTTTTATTATATAGAGCAGCAATTGCGTCTATAATTTCAACGCTGAGAACGACAAACGATCTGTTTCTTGGAAGAGTTTGTGCTTCTTATTGTATTTTGTTCGAAGTGATATGACAACTTGGCTAGTTTCCGGTAGAATGACTTAGTCACTGTTGTAAGAGGATGATTACGTGCATGCAAGCACACACATAAAATATGAAAACGTGCATATATGTGTATATCATAAATATATATGTATATATGTGTGTACGTATGTGTATGTATGTACGTATGAATTTTACTGTGAGTATAATTATGTGTGCAAGTCGAATGACTTAGCATTCCAGAACCCACACATACGCATCACAGTCCCCCCACCTCCCTTTCCCGCCCAACGTCCCTCCATATATCACATCCACAGCCGTTATTGCTTTCATACAAAATTTCCTCTATTATTTTTTTATTCACTCTCCTACTAATATTTTTCACCGATTTCTTTTATCCGCATGCTCTTCTGCAATGCCAATGTTTGGATGGAATACCACAATGAAAGCCAGACCTAAGTGCTTTTGATTATCTGTAGGGCTATGGGGCTTAGCATCTTCGTTCTACACTGAAAACTTGCAATAGATTCAGGTGTCTAGCTTGGGTGGTAACCATAGAAGTGATTGAATATGGCAATAAATAAATAAAAAAAATAAAAAAATGGAAAAGGAGGCTATAGTGGGAAAACTTACTAAAACCTGCTTTCAGTAAGAAAGCGAAATGCCATAAAAATGGGTAATCAAAGACGCCGCGGTCACCTTTCTTTAGTTTGGCCCGACAGGAAAACGCGACCGGTTGTGTCCGTCGCAACCGAACTTCTGATAGAAATATAGAATTTCCTGGAGCTTAAAACTTATTGCCTCCTTGACTGATTGATTTGTTTGCGTTATCTGGCTTCGCTACGACTGCGGTCACTAACGCTGTACTAAGGAGAAAGGACGAAGACTTTCAGTAATTAATATTAGGCACTTTTTCTCACGGTTCTTTTTCCTAATCATTATATAGGTGGATAAATGGAGAGTTTTTAGTTGCTGGATCTTTTTATTACCGTGGAATCCGACGCACTGTCTATAAAGCACTTTTATGACTTAGATCTCTTTTGATTCTAGTGGTATTTTCAGCGCTTTATTTGCGGACCTATTAGTAACAAGTAAAAAATGCGGTGAGGTTTCTTCGGCGCAATCGAATTTTCTGTACAGCCGCTACAGCGTATAATCAAGGCCACCGAAAATAGATATAGCTTTTGGTGGTCTCGGAATAATGCTGTATGAGTCGCGGCAGATGAAACTTTAACCACGGCTCGGTGGTGGCCTGTCCTTTAGCGTTGCTAGACGCACGATCATGGCTAACTTTAACCTTAAATAAAACAAAAACAACTGAGGCTGGAGGGCTGCAATTTCGTGTGTATGGTGCTTGGAGGGTGGATGATCAACATACCAATTTGCAGCCCTCTAGCCTCAGTAGTTTTGAAGATCTGAGGGCGGACAGAAAAAGTGCGGACAGACAGACAAAGCCATCTCCATAGTTTTCTTTAACAGAAAACTTAAAAATGTAAGCACATTCCCATAAAATAATAGCACATTGTTCTTCTTTCTCTCTCTCTCTCTCTCTCTCTCTCTCTTTCTCTCTCTCTCTTACGATATTCCTCAAGAATTCATCCTCTGCAACATAAGACGACTGAAAAACTTGGGCAGAATCGATAACGATTTTTTTTTGTTGCATTTGGAAATACTTGATTGACATATACAAGCAGTTGTATGAGTCAGTGTTTTATTAATGTTTTGTGCTGTCAATCACATTTTATCTTTTTTTTTATTTTCGTGATAAAAGATTAGATAGTCAATTTGTAGATAAATTATGGGGTACGCATTTGACTTTCCTTCTTGTCAATTGTTTTATGCTGTCGGAAAATCCTTTTAAATAACTTACACAAGACTTTAATTTCCATTATGTACACAATGATAAATAGTTGTCCATTATATACATACAGGATATACACACATACATACATATATACATACACACACATATATATATATATATATATATATATATATAAATATATACACACACACATATATATATATATATATATATATATATATATATATATATATATATATATATATATATATGTGTGTGTGTGTGTGTGTTTGTGTGTTCCTGCGCATGTGTTCGTGCGCATGTGAGATTACTTTTTCTCATCTACACGCCTTTTCCTCTTGGGGTGATTGCTCTAAAGGGCGATATCCTACTGGATTTCAAAGAGTATATAATTTTTGCTTTCAGGATGAGGCCAGGAAAGTTGCAGTTCATAGCATCTTGTTCATTTTCTTTGAAGTTTAAAGCTCACTCTCTCTATCTATCTGCCTATCTAAGTCACCCTACCCATAGGGCTTTATCTGATGCTGAGTCCCGTCATCCTGACTATGATTCGAACCTATATCTGTTGGGAATGGCCCTACCCATGGTTTCTCACCTATCAAGATTGGTTATTTTTTTATTCAATGTTAAATGTATAAAAGAACTGTGTGAAACGTCATAACACGTACACACACACACACACACACATATATATATATATATATATATATATATATATATATATATATATATATATATATATATATATATATATATATATATATATGTTTGGCAAACATGCTGCTCGAAACAGCTATGATGTCCTGTGATGAAACATTCAACCCTCTCTCTTCCTTTCTACAATTTTTTCTTCTTATAACGCTGTCAACAAGTTTTGGCAAATTCAGGGGGGACAAACTGACCTTCTTATGTTGTTTGTTCGTTTTTTTTATGGACGTCTAATAGTATAATGATATAAAATCATCATCGAGGGCTACTGGTCCCTTCGCCAGTAAACATCTGAGTGAAAATTACTCTTAAGATTCTGAAATTACTTTGGAGATTCTAATACAAGCCAAAGACTTATATAAAAATGGTCTTTTTGTCCCCTGCAACAACAACAATAGTAATCATATCAATAATACTAATACTAATAGGAGTGGTACATGCCTCCTGAGTATCCTGTGTATGAGTAATGTCTGAGTAATGTCTACACCGTTGTATATCGTATGAAATCTACTTGATCAAATATTCATCTCGGGATGTAATTCCCAGTAATGAAAACGAGACGCTCAGGAAATGCATGTACATTAAGCCATAATGTACTTACCCTGGTCGTGACGATGCATATCGAGTGTTGTGTGCTCAG